>NC_081852.1:41223640-41526062 GCF_963259705.1 Myotis daubentonii | reverse complement strand
GCTCTGTGAGTGACAGGGGGCAGCGCCCCAACCCCCTGATTGGCCCTGCTCTGTGCGTGACTGGGGGTGGCGCCACAACCTCCCCATCGACCCTGCCTTGAGTGTGACAGGGGGCGGTGCCCCAACCCCCCAATCGGCCCTACCCTGAGCATGACTGAGGGTGGCATCGCAACCTCCCAATCCGCCCTGCTCTGTGCATGACAGGGGGCGGTGCCCCAACTCCCCAATCGGCCCTGCTCTGAGCCTGACCAGGGGCTGCACCTAGGGATTGGGCCTGCCCTCTGCCACCCAGGAGCAGGCTAAGCCAGTAGGTCGTTATCTCCCAAGGGGTCCCAGACTGCGAGAGGGCACAGGCCGGGCTGAGGGCCCCCCTTCCTCCCCCGAGTGCACAAATTTTTGTGCACCGGGCCTCTAGTTGGTTAATAAGATTGTTTCAAATGTATAATTCTATAATACATCATCTGTATATTGTATTGTGTTCACCATCAAAAGTTGTCTTTCTCCTAGTTCAGTATTAAGATAAAATGTAATCTCAATAATTGCTCTTAAATCCTACCTCCTTCTATTCAAATACAATTAAATATCAGTCTCACTCTACATCAGATTTTCTTTTTTTTTTAATATATTTTATTGATTTTTTTACAGAGAGGAAGAGAGAGAGATAGAGAGCTAGAAACATCAATGAGAGAGAAACATCAATCAGCCGCCTCCTGCACATCTCCTACTGGGGATGTGCCCGCAACCAAGGTACATGCCCTTGACCGGAATCGAACCTGGGATCTTTCAGTCCTCAGGCCGACGCTCTATCCACTGAGCCAAACCGGTTTCGGCCAGATTTTCTTTTTAAAAAATTTTATTTCAGAGAGAGGAAGGGAGAGAGAAACATCAATATGAGAAACATTGATTGGCTGCCTCCCGCATGCACCAGGATGGGATCGAACCTGGAACCTGGGCTTGTGCCCTGATCTGAAATCAAACTCCCCACCTTTTGGTGCATGGACAGCGCCCCAAACAACTGAGCCACACCGGCCAGGGCTACATAAGATTTTTGACCTTCACCAAACCATCCTCCAAAATTTCTTCCTCCCTGACTTTTGAAACACTGCTTTTTATGTCTTCCTCTTCTAAAAATCCTTTTCATATTAGTGACTTCACCATCCATCCAATCATAGAAGTGAAAAAAAATCCAAACAAAAGGAAAACACACACACACACACACACACACACACACACACACACACACACACACACCTGCTCCCTCTAGCTTAAATTAGATGACTCCACTTTCTGCCTACCTCACAAACTAAACAATATTTACAAGACAGACTTTCAGATTCTTGAAACCAAATTTACAAATCTGTCTGCATCTGAACACCTTTTCCACTTTCCCTCCAGTTTTGCTCTGGATCCATCTCCCTACAGCCTATGCAAGAATCTTCGATTACACATTATCCCATTCTCTGTTTAAGCCTTTACTGAATACTTTCCATTCACATTTAAATACTCAAAACTTTTCCATCTTAAAAAAGTTAAGAGACAACCTCCTTTATTCCCACCAGCTATTTATTACCTGCTCCATTCCCTTTTACAGTTAGTTAACTTTACAATTATCTACATTAGCAATCTTTAATTCCCCTGCCTCCCACTGATTGTTCAATCACATGTCTGGCCGCCCCACTCAATACACACCCAGGTAAATAAGGAAACCAATGATCTACATCAGCGTTCGCCAACATTTCAGACCTCACAGACCATCAGTGGTCCACAGACCACCGGTTGGCGACCGCCGCTCCAAATATTTCCTTAAACCAGCGGTCGCCAACCTTTCGGACCTCACAGTGGCTGGTTGGTGACCGCTGATCTACATGATGCTAAGTTTAATGGACATCTTTTAGTCCTCATCTCAACCTCATTGCCATATAACACCATCAATCACTCCTTTAGGAAAAACACTTGTTCCTTCTGACACCACATCCTTCTGATTCCTATTTCATTCTCTTCTACTAAACCTTTAAATATTTGAGTTGAGCCCTAGCCGGTTTGGCTCAGTTGATAGAGCGTCGCCCTGCGGACTGAAAGGTCCTGGGTTCAATTCTGGTCAAGAGCATGTACCTTGGTTGTGGGCACATCCCCAGTGGGGGGTGTGCAGGAGGCAGCTGATGGATGTTTCTCTCTCATCGATGTTTCTAACTCTCCCTCTCCTTTTCTCTCTGTAAAAATTCAAAAAAATATATTTTTTAAAAAAATAAAAATAAAAATTTGAGTTGAATTTCTGGCTAAGTGCATAATGTCTCTAATAGAAATACTCTAAATAAAGGGAAAGTTCACTGAGGAATGGCCAAAATAATAGCCTACTCATCCATTTCCATCATGGGTAGTGAGTGCCCAGTACTATATTGGGCACTAGCAATTTAGTGGTTTAAAAACCAAACAAACCAGCGTTTCTGACCTCAGAATTTATGCTGTAGTGGAAACAATACAACACAACTATAGAAAACAATGTCAGCTAGTGATAATCGATACTGTTACCAGACAGGGGACCCGGCCCTGTGTGGGTTTGCCTAGGGTCAGCCGGTAGTGAGTGGACTCTTGACTTTGTGTAGGAAAAATTTCACAACACAAGTCTAGGTGACGATGAGTGTATGTTTATTAAAGCTGGGGACAGTAAAACATGAAAGGGCCTCGCATAGAATCAGGTAAGCGCTAGGCTGGGCTGCCTTAGCTCTCTGGGAAGTCAGAAAAAAGGGGGCGTTGAGTACAGGTTCAGGGGATTAGGCTGGGTTGAGCTGTTGCTGCCTCTTGTGCTCCCTGGTTGCAAGTCTTGGTGGGGACTCGTAAGAGTTTAGGAGATGCATGCCTGTGGGGGAAGAAGAGGGAAAAGGGAATGATTCAGGCTGCTTGCCAGAGGGAGAGCGCGTGCTGGTCCTTTGTCTAGAGGATTTTCTCTCTTTTTTGCAGGCGGGAATCTTAGGGGAGGTCTTGGAAAGGTTTTAGCAGAATATTCATCAGTTTTCCAGGTGTGTTCTTTACTGATTGGTCAGTGCCAGGGCAGTGGGTTGTTAAGTCATTGCAGTTGAGGGGGGTGGGATGGGGAGGTGGTTTGCCCCTTTTTTAGGCCTGGAGCTGTGTGGGTCTGCCTAGGGTCAGCCGGTAGTGAGTGGAAAAAACAAACTGAGGCCTAGATGTTTTCTCTAAGGAGGTGACCTTCTATATCTGGCTATAAATTGCTCAGCCAGTTTGTTCAGCTATTTGTCTCAGTTTCCCCATTCCACTTCTCCTGGCTTACTGGCTTGGCTCAATACTATAGGAAATATGAAGCAGAGTAAGGTTATACGAATGATAAATGGATATTTACATAAAACTCAACTCTGAGTAAGTGACATTAAGCAGGGACCTGAATGAAAGAGAATAGAAGTCATACAAAGACCTAGGCAAAGAACACTTTAGGGGAAACTGCAAGAGTAAAAGTCCTAAGGTAAGTAGGAGGTTAGCAGATGGAGAAATGACAATAAATAAATTAGGTCTACAATTGAGTTAATGAGGTTGAGTAGTAGTTGGAATTGTAGAGACAGGCAGAGGCCAGAAGAGATAGGACCTTATTGAGCAGGATAAAGACTGGATTTTTGTTATAAGGAGTGCCACTGGAGGGTCTTAAGCAAGGAAATGATAGGATTTATGATCTTTTCAAAGATCATAAAACATGCCTAATTAAGTTTGATGAGAATTGCTTACTTTTCATGGGTTTCCATAAGTGGCTTTAAAAATAGAATAATAAGAAATATTAAGCCCTAACTGGTTTGGCTCAGGGGATAGAGCGTCGGCCTGCGGACTGAAAGGTCCCAGGTTCGATTCCAGCCAAGGGCATGTACCTTGGTTGCGGGCACCTCCCCAGTAGGGGGTGTGCAAGAGGCAGCTGATTGATGTTTCTCTGTCATCAATGTTTCTAACTCTCTATCCCTCTCTCTTCCACTCTGTAAAAAATCAATAAAATATATTTAAAAAAAAGAAATATTAAAACAAAATGATGAGAAATTACCTTATTGCAGCATAATTTGTTTAAAAATCACTTAGTATATTAAGAATAGAACACTTTCAAACACTTTCTAGTTTTTCTCAAGTTAGTCTAAACATAGCACTCAAAGCCTTTTACAATCTACAAAGGTTGTAAATACTTCCCTTTCAAAGTTTAAGAATATAGATGCTAAAATTAAAAGCCATGTGATTTAGGTGATAATCAAAATACATCAACTACTTTACAATGTTGATTATCAATACTGCCTAGACCAGAAAAATTTAAAGTTTTACTTTCTGCTTTTATAACACCACTATGCAGAGTATTATGCTGGCAGATGAGAATGAGAACAAATGTATATATACACCATTGTTGTCAATTTTATGTATTGAGTCTGTATTTATCATTTACATTTTTGTTACAAAGTAATTTTCCAAATACATTACAATAGTACAAGTCATTTTGCCTTAAATAAAATCATGAAACTAATGTTTACTTAAATGTTCAACAAATTAAACACTTTTGCAATGCAATTTTTTAAAAATTCAGACTTCCTTCCTGGGGTTTATTAGAAAATAAACCCAATGCACAGAATGAAATACACACAGTAAAATCTCATTAATTGGAATCAAGGGCAGATCAATATGAATGGTAGAATGTTTAGAAAGAAATGCAATTTTGCTAACTTCCCAAGCCTGGTAACTTTATTTTGCTTATTAAAATATTAAAGTCAGCCCTGGCTGGTTTGGTTCAGTGGATAGATTGTCGGCCTGCGGACTGAAGGGTCTTGGGTTCGATTATAGTCAAGGGCACATGCCTGGGTTGTGGGCTTGGTCCCCAGTAGGGGCATGCAGAAGGCAGCTAATCAATGATTCTCTCTCATCATTGATGTTTCTCTCTCTCTATCCCTCTCCTTTCCTCTCTGAAATCAATAAAAATATATTTAAAAATAATAAAATATTAAAGTGAGTACTTGGTAAATAATCAGAGCTTAACAAATGCTCCTGCATTCATCAAAGTGCCAAGTAATTAACTTCCATTGCAATTAAACTGTTAGCAAGCAAACAATATTTTTAAAGACCTGGTTCAGGGGATTAGCCTGGGATGAGCAGCTGCTGCCTATTCTGCTCCCTGGTTGCAAGTCTCTGGCTGGGTGACTCAGTTGGTTGGAGTATTGTTTCGTACACCAAAAAGGTGGAGGTGCCCAATTCCCAATCAGGGCACATACCTGAGTTGTGGGTTTGGGCCCTTACGGGAGGCAGCTGATCAATGTTTCTCTCTCTCTCTCTCTCTCTCTTCCTCTAAAAATCAATGAACATATCCTCCGGTGAGCATCAAAAAAATATTTATATAGCCCAGCTGGTATTGCTTAGTGGTTGAGCGTTGACCCATAAACAGGAGGTCCCGGTTTGATTCCATGTCAGGGCACATGCCTGGTTTTTGGGCTCGATCCCCAATAGTGAGCGTGCAGGAGACAGCCAATTGATGATGCTCTGTCATCACTGATGTTTCTCCCTCTCTGACATCAATTAAAAACATACTGAATATATATATATATATATGACATATCTGAAGGCCAAGGCTTTCTTATCTCTCTGAAGTGGCTAGTTTCCCTGAAATATTTTTTTTTAATATATATTTTTATTGATTTCAGAGAGGAAGGGAGAGGGAGAGAGAGATAGAAACATCAATGATGAGAGAGAATCATTGATTGGCTGCCTCCTGCACACCCCACACTGGGGATCGAGCTGGCATCCTGGGCATATGCCCCTACCGGGAATCGAACCGGTGACCTCTTGGTTCCTGGTTCGATGCTCAACCGCTGAGCCACACCTGGCTGGGCTCCCTGAAATCTTTAAAAAAAAAACTTTAATTTTTGTCTTTACATGTTATGAAACAGTGAAGTTCTAATTAATTAAATTTTATTACATTTGGGAATTCATATTTTAGATACTGCTCTGACATCAAAATAATACGAATTTGATACAAAAATCAATTTTTCCCCTTAGGCAAGACTTTGTTTACTGATACTATGTCAACTAGTCATGGCAAATTAAAATCTAATTTTTCAGTGCTACCTCACGTATTTTTTTGCCTCTTTTATACCAATCTCTATTTGAATATACTCCTGGAATACAAAATAGTTTTATATTACCTAAACAAAAATAGGTTATGAAAAAATGAAAATAAATTGTATGGCATTATGAAGCTATGTAAATGTTTCCATGAGTATATGATTTAGAATTATACCCTCCAGCAGTATAGACCCTAAAATATTTACTTTTCTAGATAAAAATAGCATTAATCCCTAAGCTACAATAAAAGCCGTTATCTTCAAGTCAGAGGCTTTGAAAATCTCAATGCTTTTTTGCAAATGTCACGTAACTTTTGTAAGTCAAATATACTCAAACCATGAACATTATATGAAGGTCATCAATGCAGAATAAATCAGCAAAAACTATGACTATGTTCTGTGATTTCTGAAAACTATGATAGTTACTGGGTTCTTCTAGTAGCACTAAATAATACAACATAGACCTGGGCTAAAAAGACAATGAAGTGAGAAATATACATATTGATTAAGTAGACAAATATATATATACTAGAGGCCCAGTGCACAAAAATTTGTGCACTCGGGGGGTGGGGGGTCCCTCAGCCCGGCCTATGCCCTTTTGCAGTCTGGGCCCCTTGGAGGATGTCCACCTGCTGGCTTAGGCCTGCTCCCTGGGGGATCGGGCCCAAGCTGGCAGACATCCCTCTGACAGCTCGGCAGCCCTCGGGGGACGTCCACTTGCCAGTGGGGAGCAGGCCTAAGCTGCAGTCAGACATCCTTAGCGCTGCTGAGGAGGTGGGAGGGGCTCCCACCACCACCGCTGTACTGGCAGCCATCAGCCTGGCTTGTGGCTGAGCAGAGCTCCCCCTGTGGGAGCACACTGACCACCAGGGGGCAGCTCCTGCATTGAGTGTGTTCCCCCTGGTGGTCAGTGTGTGTCATAGTGACCAGTCATTCCCAGTCATTCTGCTGTTAGGGTCAGTTTGCATATTACCCTTATATAGGATAGAGGCCTGGTGTATGGGTGGGGGTCGGCTGGTTTGCCCTGAAGGGTGTCCCGGATCAGGGTGGGAGTCCCGCTGGGGTGCCTGGCCAGCCTGGGTGAGGGACCGATGGGTGTTTGCAGGCTGGTCACACCCCCTTCAGGGTGTGGGTCCCCACTGGGGTGCCTGGCCAGCCTGGGTGAAGGGCTGATGGCTGTTTTCAGGCTGGCCACACCCCCTTTAGGGTGGGGGGTCCCCACTGGGGTGCCTAGACAGTCTGGGTGAGGGGTTGAGGGCCATTTTCAGGCTGGCCAAGCCCTCCAGCGACAGAAGCTCCCAGCCTCTCCTTTTTTTCTTTTTTTTTCCTGGGGTTTATTTACCTTCTATAATTGAAACTTTGTTGCTTTGAGTGGAGCTCAGAGCCCAACGCGGCAAGTGGGAAGCTTGGCTTCCTCCATCATTGGGGCAACCAAGCCTCCTGCTTGCTCCACCTCCGTGGCTGCCAGCCGCCATCTTGGTTGGTTAATTTGCATATAGTTGCTCTGATTGGCTGGAGGGCGTGGCTTAAGGTGTAGCGAAGGTATGGTCAATTTGCATGTTTGTCTTTTATTAGTGTAGATATAGACAAAATGAAACACCATGTTAAATTTCACAGTATTTTGGGGGCTGTAGGAAAAGTTTTATTCTAATTGAAAATATACTTTAACCAAAAGAAAAACTCTCATATATTGACTATGTAAATAACTCCTATGGGAGGTACAAGGCATGATACAATACAATATTTTAGCTGCCAGTACTGTCAGTCTCAAGAGGCTGAAGGCCTAGTATATCCCTTGGAAGAAAAATTTGGCAACAAAAAGTTTATTCCAGCCCTAACTGGTTTGGCTCAGTGGCTAGAGCGTCAGCCTGCGGACTCAAGGGTCCCAGGTTCTATTCCGGTCAAGGGCATGTACCTTGGTTGCGGGCACATACCCAGTGGGGAGTGTGCAGGAGGTGGCTGATTGATGTTTCTCTCTCATCCATGTTTCTGACTCTCTATCCCTCTCCCTTCCTCCTTGTAAAAAATCAATAAAATATATATATTTTTAAAAAGTTTATTCCTTTTATTTCCTCCAAATGTGGTTACATAAACCAGATATCCCCAAAATAATGAAGACTCATTTCACATAATTACTCTGCTTACAAGTTTTATTTACACAGTAATTGTTAATAGTGGTTTTTAGTGAATTCCTTGTATTTACATTTTATATATACATTTATACTTGAAAGGTAAAGAAACTGTACAATAATAAAAATGAGAAAAAGAAATACAGTAACTTAGGTCCAACTCAGGAAAGAAATACACAAAGGAAGATTAAACTCAGGCAGGTAGAATAACCTCAATGAGATTACTGCCAGGGCTTACATTCCCTCTATCAGGGTCACCAATGTGAAGGAAGTATTTACCAGAGTCAAAATGTTATTGTAAAATCTTTTATAAGACCCTGAGTACTCCCTCAATATTTTATTACACTACTAGTTTCTACTAAGGAAGCTCCTATGACAGGAATTAACTTCCGAGGGTTCCACTAATGGTCCCTAGGCTAGAATGACCCATGGGGTAGAAATATCCAGGCACATCTGGTCCCATACTCCTAAAGAGGCAGTCACTACACTAACAAGATTCTCAGGCTTGTTAGTTTGAAGATAATATACCACTAACAGAAATAGTGTGCTGTGTTGTTTTAAACCAAAGTGCAACATAAAAGCACACTATAAATGTAATTATTAACCAAACAACATACTATATATCACTCATAATATTCAAGTGATTTATTTTAGGTACAAGAATTAAACATATTATAATAAATTTAATGTCTATTTACCAATAATTAATAATTTGTCTATCCACTATACCATCAAAGTTAGACTCATTAGAAAAAAGTTCACTTTATCTTTTACTCTTATTTACTTTGATTAGAAAATTATGCACAGTATTTTACAAGTCATAGACTTGGTTACATATTAAGATTTCAAATTTCAAACTGAAATTAACATTTTATTTCTACAAACAGTGAAGGAATTTTAACTAAAAGATATCAAGTCTTGCCAAGAACTGTCAGAATTCATACTTTTTTACTCTTACCAGTGGGAAAAAAAAATTTCATTTATATTTATGGACTTACTCCCCAAATCAAGTCTTCAGTCCACTAAAGTGCAAAGATTCTACCAATTAGCTTTCTTAAATTACTAGATGAACAATTTTTTAAACTAGAAACAGAAAGGCTAAATTTCTTTAATAGGGATTACTTAAGGGAAAAAACAATTCTCTTTAAAAAACAAATAGACATGATACAGTGGAAAAACATATGCAAATCAACTTTCCAAGTATTTCCAGTTCCCAGATAACCAAGATTTGCCCCAACCTGTGAATGAAGATAAACAACTTCAGTAACTTAAATAATTTACAACCAAAGTTGCTTATTCTTGGTCTATAAAATTTTAAAAGGTCAGAACCTGAGATAGACAATATCTGTACTTTCAAATAGTATTTTGGAAGTTAAAGTAGTATTTAACAATCCTACTCTGACCTCCAAAGTGCTTGTATGGTAACTGTTAATAATAAAAAAAAAAAAAAAAGATGTATGTAAAGTTTAAAGTATCTTCAAAGCTGTTAAAAAATTTTTATTGCATTATTGTTCACTCCAAATTATGGAGTATGAACTAGTCATTTAAACTTTTTCTTTTGTAAAATGACTCTCCCTATAAAATACTTTAAAAAAAATTAATACTGTCAATAGATTACTTATTTCAATTACTTCAGCCATGGAATTCAAAATCAGCAGTTTTCCATGTCTTGATTCTTCTAGATTTCTCCATCCTTTTTACATAGGAAACAACAACCTTTTATCAAAAGACATTTAAATTCCAATTAGTCTGTTAATTTTGAAGATTAGCTTTTCAGAGTAGGACTATTATTCTTGTCTCCTTCTTTAATATCCTTCATTACAGATGCAAAGACCTGAAATTATACAGAGTAAAGATTAATCCTCAAAAAACTACCATGTAGATTTAAGAGAATTAAATAACTATAGTATATCAACACTTAAGTTTGAGACTGTCATTCTCAAATCCTTTTGTTTCAACCCAATTTTATGATATATATTTTAGTCTCCAGTTTTCATCACTTCTTAAATACAGGGTGGGGGAAAGGAGGCTTACAGTTGTTCATATGGAAAATAATATAATAATTAATAAATAATAAAACAAGAATAAACTCTGTATTTTGTGTTCTCACAATTGTAAACATACTTTTGCCCCATCCTGTAGTCTTAAATTACTATTTAATAACAGAACATTTTCTGGACCAATATCCTTACATTTCATTTTCATAAGCAATAAAACTGAGCTTATTTATAATTCCTATTATCTATCATTCATGGAGCAAATAATACTACTATCTTTTATGTTACTTAGACTGCCAATGGTTGCTTCCTAACAAGTCTAAGCATCTAAAAAGCCAGGATCATCCATTATTTTCTTTCTATTGCAAATCCTTAGTACACAACAGGTGCTTAATACAATTGCTGTCTATTTGAAATACAGAAATAATAATACATTTGCTTTGGCAAAGACTATTGTAGGTTGTACTTCACTAAAATCATAAAATATTACTGAATGTACAGAAAAATAAATCCATAGATTTGGAGAGGTGAAAGAGAAGCAATCTGTTTTCAACTTTTGCTCTTTTAAAGTCAAGAATTATTTTTAAAAGATTTTTTTTTAATTTAAGCACTAACATTTGAGAAATACATAATTGTTTTTCTTTTTTTTTTTTAAGAAGTCAACTGATTGTTTTAACACATCTTTTAGAAGTAGAAAAATGTCACTCTACCTGAGGCCATTTTTTGGTGCTATTCTGCATCTGAATCGCTGCAATACAGCTGAACAGCTTTTCTGATGTAATATCTTCTGGTAATTTAGTTAGAAACTGTGCTATATGAATAAAATCCATCTGCAGGAGAATATCTTCATATAATCGCAGGATCCCTAATCCAGTCCTAAATAAAAATTCTTCTCCATCTCTGCAAAATACATCCCAGACTCGACATGCCAGATCAAGTGGTAGTGATTTGCTATATAGGGTGAAGATCCTAAAATTAGGGGGAAAATAGTCATTGAAAAATTTCATTTATTTATTCATTCACTCATTAGGCATCTCTATATTTAAAAAAACCCACTGCTTAATTAGGGATAAAAAAGGCAAATAAAATATAGCTTCTTCCCTCAAAGAGCTTGAGTAAAACAAAATTAAGTAATACATAAGTAGATTATGTGAATTTACAACCTTATGTAGAGACATGGCCCAATACACACTAAAGTGGCAGAACAGCCTAGCTGTTAAGGGTATGGCTCTGAAACCGGAATGCCTGAGTCTGAATCTTAGATATGCAACTTATTAGTTGTGTTACTTTGAGCAAGATTATTCTTGTTGTACCTGTTTCCTCATTAGTAAACAAAAGATAATACCTACATCTTAGGATTGTTTTTAAAAATAAAGGGTTTAACATATGTAAAGTGTTTTTAGAGCAGTGACTGGCACATAAGAAATACTCAATAAAAGTTAGTTATTGTTATTATATAAGAAACCCAAGTATCATCTTTTAGTAACCTAAATACAAAATTATAAAGCTTCTCTCTTTTCTCTTCTCCTTCCACAAACATCCACTGGTTATTTTTTTTCCCCCTTAACCAAACTTTACTTACTACTTCTTTTGGAGCAATGTATATGCTCCAACAGAATCACCAAAATGGTTTTTTCACCTCCTTGCTGACAATGTCTGATCATGTAATTTATTATCCAGTGGTGCTTCAGGGTAGCATTCTGGTTGGGGAAGTAGGGAGAATAGGTGCTAGAGAACTTCTCCTTAAAATTGCATTGGCAAAGAAAGTACACAGTTTTTACATAGACTGTGTTTTACAGGTTAGGGCTGATGAAACTTGAGAAAGGGAACTAAAAACTCCAACAACAACAAAAAACAAACAAACAACAACAAAAGACTTATTACCACTGCCACTTTTTTATTCCTATTTTTCCCACACAATTGATTCTAGGATTTGTATATAACAAATTCAAAAGAGGCAGTGAAACAAAAATCCATGTCTACTTCTTAAAGTAGAAACACATAGTGCCTAGGCAGTTTCTAATATGTGGTACTTGCTCATTATCAGTTCCATCCTGTTCCCTATATCAGTTGTGACCCTGATGTGCCTCATGTTCAGTCATCAAGACTGACAACTGAGTTATTTTTCCCCCCTTCTTTACAAATTTAATATTTGATCTTGGTCCTCTGGGTCCCATGACATAATCCAGAGGAACTCTAACGTTCCTAGTGGGAATGAAAGAGAATACACTGAAAAATAACTTTTTTTTTTTAAAAAAAAAGTCTAAATAAATATAGAAGCCCAAATAACTGGGAAGATGTCATATTTGCTCAATGCCACTAATTTCGTTTTCTATATTAAAAATTCACATGAAACCCACTGATTTCAAATGATTAGGATTTAAGGTTTAAATGTTTCATATGTACTCTTAACCTATCTTAAGATCAACTCTTCCATCTCTTTGGCAAAATTCACCTGCCATTCTATAATCAACTGGCTACTGCTCACCAAAGTCTTGGGCAAACCCTCTAAGTTTAAACAGAGAAGCTGGAATTGTAAAGTTGAAAAAAGACATTAGCACCTTAATAAGACATCATTCCTGTCAGAAAGCTGGACAAAGCCTTGAAAAAAAACAAAGCCCCCAGTTTTGAAAAAAATACCACGCTATAATAACTATCACAAGCCCTTGTGTGTTAACAAGATATAGCAACTAGCGCTGAAAGCTTAGTATGAACTAGGTATTGCATGAGATAATCCATGTAAAACACCCTCACTACAACTCAAAATATATTATTCCCATTTTGTAGGTAAGAAACTGAAACACAAACTGAGATTCTGATTTCAACCCGAGTCCATGCTCTTAATCAAATGCCTCCCCACAAATATGTGAGATTCTTTATTTGTAAGGGAAGAGTTTTTTATATTCATGATCCTTTGCATGAGTTTACTTTAGTTCCTAAAACACACAAAAAGTTATACTCTGTTTCCTTTTAATTATTATATTTCGTGTTCATAAGTTATCACTTACCAGTCTATCAAGTATATGTCTGGTGTAAGACTATAAGATTTGAAATGAAGAAATAGTTTGGAGAGATTTTCTTCAAAAAATACTTCAAATGTTGCAAAATATTTCAACATCTAAAAATGGAAATATCAATAAAATTATTAAAGAGTAGGCTATAGAAAGAGAAATTAAATAAATCCTCAATTATAAATTAACTCTTGCTTAGCACCTCTTTGAGTCTTCATCATGCATTCATAAAACTATACTTCAATGAAAAGTTTATTTTATATTACTCTTTTATTAAATGTATTGAGGTAACACTGGTTAATAGGATCATATAGGTTTCAGATAGAGGCTTCTATGTTACAAGATCTGTATGTTGCACTGTGTGCTCACCACCCAAAGTCACATAATCTTCTATCACTATATATTAGGCCCCCATCAATCTCCTGTTCCCTCTGGCAACCACTCCAGTGCTGTCTGTGTCCACGAGTTTCAATTTTATATTTCACATGAGCAAATATCATATGGTTCTTAGTTTTTTCTGCCTGACTTATTTCACTCAGCATAAGAAAACCTTATTTTTAGATCAGATTAGTCTTCTATTGTTTTCACAATCTAAAAGGGCATTCAGTCCACCTGGTGTGGTTGAGCATTGACCCAGGAACTAAGAGACTGAGGTTTGATTCCTGGTCAGGGTACATGCCCAGGTTTTCGGGCTTGATCCCTAGAAAGGGGCGTGCAGGAGGCAGCCAATTGACGTTTCTATATCTCTATCCCTTTTTCTTCCTCTAGCTCTAAAAATCAATAAAAACATATTTAAAAGGGCATTCAGACTCTGAAACTGACAATCAACAAAAAACATGACTCATTCCCAATGTGCATACCATGCTGTGGTCCACACGGAAGAAGGCCAACTGGCATGGCTTATTCAGGAGATTTGCAAACGCAATGAAGGCATCTGCCTCTTCCAAGTTGAGAATAAGAACTGCTGCTATGAAGGACATCCCTTGGACCTTCAAAGGGAAAGGAAATTAATCAAAATTGTTTTATAATAATAATAATTCCATAGTGTTTATTTTATTGCATTCCTGAAAAATTACAAAGTAATATTATAAGGTAAAATTAACTAAGATTTCTTTTCCCCACAACAAACAAAGGTAAATACAGAGAACTCATTAATAATTATAAAATCTATTTTAAATTTTTTGACTATATGGTATGGTTTAAAAAGAAAAGCTTTCTGGCCTAGCTGGTTTGGCTCAGTGGATAGAGCATCGGCCTGCAGACTGAAGGGTCCCGGGTTCAATTCCAGTCAAGGACACATGCCTGGGTTGTGGGCTTGATCCCCAGTAGGGGGTGTGCAGGAGCAGCAGATCAATGATTCTCTCTCATCATTGCTGTTTCTCTCTCCCTTCCTCTCTGAAATCAATAAAATATATATATATATATATATAAATAAAAATTTTGGAAAAAATATCAGCTTTTACTTGCTACAATAGCCTATCTCAGTGTACTAGTTTATTTCATCTTCCTCTGAAGTCTTTCAAAATATAGAATCACAAAGTTTAATAAAAACGAGGTTATGGTCTTCATTGTTATAACACATCTGTCTGAGGCAGGAAGTGAGGAACTGAGAATAAAAGAGATTGCCCTGGTTGGTGTGGCTCAGTTGGTTGGACATCATTCAGGGCACTGAAAGGTTGACTGTTTGATTCCTGGTCAGGGCATATACCTGTGGCAGGAGGCAGCAAATCAATGTTTCCCTCTTACATCCATATTTCTCTCTCTTTTTCCCTCCCTTTCTCTCTCTCTCTAGAACTCAATAAAAATATTTTTTAAAAAGGAATAAAAGCAATCTATGAGAAGTGCCACTGAAATTCCAAGAAAGGTGTGGAGGTTGGGAGAGTGAGGCTGGATTCCTGGAAAAGTAGTAGGAGGAAATAAGAGAAAAGCCAATCCGAAAAGAAAATGATGTATGAGTAAAGACATATAGAACCAGCTAGGTTGGAACACAAGACTTATAATGGGAATAATGGGAGAAATTAGAAAAAGTAGGTTATATTTACAAATTGGAAAAGGCCTCGAGTAAAAGGCTAAGCTATCTTAGGTGCTTGTTTGAGAGTTATACAGAGCTATTTTACATTTCTGAGCAGCAAATGGCATGGAACTGCTACTGTAAAAATATTCATTCTTTCATTAAAAAAAAAAGTTTATCAAGTACTTACTTCTGGTAGAGATTTGTATAATAGACTTACACAGAGAGGCCCTTAAGAATATTTGCAATAATACCTCTGTCTATTTCAATCTTCTTAGCAACCTTTACATTTTTTAGCACATTTCAATCTGAATTCCCACTCCATTACTATACTATCTGAAACTTCTCTAACCAGGTTGACCAATGGTATTCATTGTAAAACCCAATGGGCACTATCCTAACCGCTAAGCAGAATTCCTTTAGCTTCTGTGACCCATTATTTGTCCTCTTAGTTCTCTGGCTTCTTCTGTGACTGTTCAATTTGCCATGTTTAACCAGAACCGTCATAAAACGTTCATCTTCTCACCTTTGTCTTAAAGTAGAAGAATCTTAGAGACCTCACAAAAGGGTGACTACCTGGCACAATTTACTCTATTTTGTTGTATGTTCATTTGTACATTTGTTCATTCATTCACTCACTCAACAAATATTTATTAGGTGCTTATCACCATACTAAAGGCCTGGTGCACGAATTTGTGCATGGTTGGGGTTTGGTGGCCCGCCCTGATTGGGCCGGGCCGGCTGGGGGGAGGGGCCTCGGGTGGTTGGCCAGCTGGTGGGGAGCTGATCGGGGGTGGGGCCAGCTGGGGGGAGGGACCGTAGGCGGTTGGCCAGCTGACCCTGCCCCCTGGTCGAACTCCCAGTTGAACTCCAGGTCAAGAGGACAATTTGCATATTAGCCTTTTGTTATATAAGACTAGAGGCCCAGTGCATGAATTCGTGCACAGTGGGGTCCCTCAGCCTGGCCTGTGGGATCGGGCCGAAGCTGGCTCTCCAACATCCCCCGAGGGGTCCCAGATTGCGAGGGGGCACAGGCCAGGCGGAGGGACCCCACCGGTGCACGATCGGGGCCGGGGAGGGACACAGGAGGTTGACCAGCTGTGGAGGGACTGTGGAAGGGCTCAAGGGCATGTCCGGCCCATCTTGCTCAGTCCTGATTGGCCAGACCCTAGCAGCAAGCTAACCTACTAGTCGGAGTGTCTACCCCGTGGTGGTCAGTGCACGTCATAGTGACTGGTCGACTGGTCAACTGTCTGCCAGCCTTAGCATATCATTAGCATATTATGCTTTGATTGGTTGAATAGACGACCAGATGACTGAACACTTAGTATATTATATAGGATGACAGATATTGTTCTAGGTACTTGAGATAGTTCAGTGAATAAAAGATTCTTACAGTTTAGAAGGAAAAGATACACAATAAACAACAAGTAAATCATTTATTTTATTAAAAGGTGGAAAGTGCTGCTCTGGCCAGTGTTGCTCAATGGTTAGAATGTCAGCTGTCACACTAAAGCAGCGGTTTTCAACCTGTGGGTCGTGAGCCCTTTGGTGGTTGAACAACCCTTTCACAGGGGTCGCCTAAGACCATCCTGCATATCAGATATTTACATTACGATTCATAATAGTAGCAACATTACAGTTATGAAGTAGCAACGAAAATAATTTTATGGTTGGGTCACAACATGAGGAACTGTATTTAAAGAGCCAGAAGGTTGAGAACCACTGCACTAAAAGGCCATGGATCTGATTCCTGATCAAGGGTATGTACGTGGGTTTCAGGTACAATCCTCGGGCTGGCTGTTGCGCATGTGCGAGGCAACCGATCAATGTGTCTCTCTTGAATTGATGTCCATCTGTCACTCTCTTCCATCCCTCCCTCCCTTCCACTCTCTCTAAATATCAATGGAAAAAATATCCTCAGGTGAGTAAAATAAAATAAAACAAAACTAGAACTGATTGACAATCTGTAAAAGGAGCAAATTCCCTCCCCTATGCTTCACTCAACCTGGAGGCACAGTCACGGAAAGAAAGGTTAGGGAGAAGGGGAGAAGGCACCAGACCAACAGCAGTGGCAATAAATGCAAGTTTACAAATTGCATGGTGCGATCCCCAGCTGCTCTCCCAGAAAGCTGGCAGCCAGCCTCATAAACCTCTGGTAGGAGAAGGAAAGGTTCCTCTCTAGATAAGTTGATAGGCCTGAAGAAAAAAGACACAGAGATATACACATTTTGGAGCGATTACAATATAATAAAATGGTTATATTAAAAAAACAGATGGAAACAAATACTTACATAACCAACATCAGGTCTGTAACATGTATATGCCCCTAAGATACTATGTAAAACATCATGATATGGGCCACCCTTTGAAGAGAAAAATGAAATGTCATACTATACAAATAATTGTCTCTAAGTTACTTGTCAAATATCATGTTAAAAAACTTTAGCATTTCCCAAAAGATTAATTTTAGTTAGTATATTTAATCATTGTCAGAAATATTCTAAATGCACTCTGCCAAGATGCTTTCTAAATAATTAATTTAAAAATATGTAATCCTAAACAACAAAAAGTCAAACTCTTTTGAGAGACATAAGCTATAAAGTTTATGTACAATTTTAAAGACTTCTGGATTTGGTACAATAAGATTACAAGGAAAACAGAATGTTCCATTTTATATAATACAACTTCAGCAAAAAAAAAAAAAAAATACCATCAAGCTACACTAAATTAAGTTTACTATTAATTTTTATCTTAATAGTAAAAATGTTTGTCATTTTATTAATCTAAAGATAGAGAAATTCCATATATTAAAGATTTGAGTCAAATATGAACTACACATAAAATGTAATGATTTCTCATAAAGTATAAGCAACTTTATTCCTTATATTCCCTATGCTGTACTTTATATCCCTGTAAGAAACTTTTTTTTTTTTTAAGGAACTTCTTAATAGTCTCTGCAGAAACAACCCCCACCCCCCAACCCCATTTCAAAAGTAATTCTAAAAAATTTAAATTTGGGGACAAATTCCTTTATATTTACACAATTTACTAGGCAAAACAGTTAAATTTCAAATATTTTACAGAATAAAAAGTAAAACAAAGAAATCCACCTTGATGATAATTAATCCAGTACCTACTACATAAAATTATGATGTGCTATGCTCACTGCAATGCATTTAGTCAGTGGAATAAAGTAATAAAATTTCCATTAAAATTTTCCTACTAGTTTCACATTTTTTAATATAAAGTTCCCCAATTTTTATAGTTTTGCCTTTAAATAGTAATAGCTATGAATTGGAGATTATGTTCCCTTGGATTTTTTAGAAGTAGTTAAAAACTTGGTTAGAAACCCTCACCTTCTGAAAGATGTAGAGAGATGGAAATGTACGGGATATGTCCAACTTAATTAATTCCAGACTTGCCTCCCGATCAGCAATAGATACACCTATATTTGCCAGGTAAATAAAGTTACAATTATTACTTGGCTATATCCAGTTCAATCTTATAAACACAGAATGATTACATGGAATATATGGTATTTAAGGAAAGTTAAAAGCTGAACAATCCAGGAACTTAAAGAAATGCCACACAGCTTTTGCTGGAATTTAGAGCTTCTTCTGTGAAGAATATATCTATACATTTATCAGAAAGTTATATGGTGAAGGTTTTCTACTTCCTTTTTTTTTTTAAAAAAAAAGGTACGGTTTTTTTTGTTTTGTTTTGTTTTTAATAGAGGGTAGGTAGATTATCACTCTCACAATAACAACTAGATAAAAACATTTCAAGTATCATTTTAAAAAAAGGCATAACAGCCGAAACCGGTTTGGCTCAGTGGCTAGAGCGTCGACCTGCGGACTGAAGGGTCCCGGGTTCGATTCCGGTCAAGGGCATGTACCTTGGTTGCGGGCATATCCCCAGTGGGAGATGTGCAGGAGGCAGCTGATCGATGTTTCTCTCTCATCGATGTTTCTAACTATCTCTCTCCCTTCCTCTCTATAAAAAATCAATAAAATATATTTAAAAAAAAAAAGGCATAACAGAGTTGTGTACACAGAGAGGTCCAGAGAATTTAAATCCTAGAAAGAGAAAAACCTTTCCTAGGTGAGTGGATACCAGTGGTCGAATTTAACAGGGATGTTTACATACTCACAGAAAACCACTATGCAATAGGCACCATTTCTCTATCCTAAGCCATGTTCATTTTTATTTTATTTTTATTTTTTAAAATGTATTTTATTTTTTTACAGAGAAAAAGGGAGAGGGATAGAGAGAAACATCAATGAGAGAGAAACATCGATCAGCTGCCTTCTGTACATCCCCTACTGGGGATGTGCCTGCAACCAAGGTACATGCCCTTGACCGGAATTGAACCTGGGACCCTTGAGTCCGCAGGCCGATGCTCTATCCACTGAGCCAAACCGGTTAGGGTGCCATGTTCATTTTTAGAGTTGTACATACAGGCAAGAGAAGAGGGTTTGCTTTTTACTAAGTAGAACAAATACAGAAAGAAAAGTGCCTGGCAGACAAATGGCTTTCCATAATTTAAGGACAAGAGCTGGTTGAACAAATTTACCTAAATTTAATAAATTATGATAACAGAAAAAAAAAAAGATTTTTTTCCAAAATGATCAGGAATAAAATTGATAAGAGTGGAGGAATAAAAGGAGCATATGAGTGAATTAAATAAACAAAGATTAGGCACAAGAATTATAAAAAGTATGTATTAGGAAGTGAAAGTCAGTGAGAGTGGAGACAGGAGGTCACAAATGAGGTATAAAGATCATCTATCTTTAAGTTAAAAGTTGGGTCGTGGTGGGTGTTGCTTAATGGTTGGAGTGTCGTCCTGTGACCAAAGGGTCTCGGGTTCGATTCCTGGTCAAGGGCATGTACCTGGGTTGTAGGTTCCATCCCTGGCCCAGTTGGGGCACATGTGGGAGGCATCCAATCAATAGAGCTCTCTCACATTGATGTTTCCCTTTCTCCCTTCCTCCCTCCCTCCCTTCTCTCTCTAAAAACAATGGAAAAATATCTTCGGGTGGGGATTAAAAAAAACACGTTGGCCTAAAAATACTTCACCCCCATTACCCTTAATGGCTATGATTAAATCCTGGGCTCTGGAGTCCAACTGCTTGTGTTTACATCATGGCTTCACTGCTTATAAATTAACTACTTTGAGTTTCCTCTTATATCATCCAGGATATCACCTACTTAAAGAGTTATTAACGTTAGAGTAGATAACATATGTAAAGCAATTCTATAGTTCCTGACACATGGTAATAATCATGACATAGTCTTCAGTGACTGGACTTCCATCCAAAAATTTTTAACAAAAAATAATCACACCCTTTCTCTTCAACGAGGGTCGGAGCAGCCTCCCCAGCAGATGAAGAGATGCAGATCTTTATGAAGACCCTGACTGGCAAGATCATCACCCTGGAGGTTGAGGGCAGTGACACCACTAAGAATGTCAAAGCTAAAATCCAAGACAAGGAGGGCATCCCACCTGAACAGTAGTGTCTGATTCTTGTGGGTAAACAGCTGGAGGATGGCCACACCTCTCAGACTACAATATTCAGAGAGGCCACCCTGCACTTGGTGCTTCACCTGCAGGATGGTATCATCAAGCCCTCCCTCTGCCAGCTTGCCCAGAAGCATAACTGCGACAAAATGATCTGCCGCAAGTATTACACCTGCCTGCACCCCCTGCTGTCAACTGCTGCAAGAAGTACAGCCACACCAACAACCTGTGCCCCAAGAAGGTTAAATAAGGCCCCTCCACACCTCCTCCTCGGGCCCGCAGGGTAGCCTTCTGCCTGAATCCCGTGGCTCTGGGGCCTCAATAGTTTCCCTTTCATTGAAAAGAAAAAGAGTAATAATCACACCTTCTGTATCATTCTCTGAACTTGTTTCACTGAGGCTTTTGCACCGTTCTTTCGCTCTTGATAGGAAGATTTCATAAAGTTCTGGGTGAGGGAGAACAAAAATTCATCAATAATAGGAAAGAAATATATTCACATATTTTTATTTTTATTCTTAAAAATAGAAAAACATGATCCCATTATAGGTCAGGCATATCTTATGTAGCTGGCATAAAAAAATAGCAAATGTAAGTACTCAATTCTACCAAAACTATTTATTACGCACCAGAAAGGTAGCAAATGAAAATATTCCAGAGCAGCCATCCAAATAGCTACAATATAGAATGTATGTATGAGGCAGGTAGAGACGCTTCTGCTAAAGGAGCCATTGTACAATAGCAGAAACATGATTTTTGGAATCAGTCAGACCTAGATTCAAACTCCGGCTCTGCCACTTACTACCTGTGGGATTTATAACTCTGGAACTTGGCTTTCTTCGTCTTTAAAATGGAGAAAAATAATATCTATTCATGTGTTACTGATGATTAAACAAGACCATTTATGTAAAGCTTCTGACACCTTATAGACCCTCAATAAATGCTAGTTCTTGCTTCCTTCTCTCTTGAAACTGGTTTCTCCATTATGATACAGCTGTCTTAAGCTACATAAACTTTAGTCAAAGGGTCACATACAAAAATCTCTACCCCTATCTTTTACTCTAAGAGCCCAGTCACTTAAAATATATATATATATATTCCAATATATATATATATATGTGTGTGTGTGTGTGTTTGTGTACACACACACACACACACACACACACACACACACACACACTGGAATATATATAGAGACCCGATGCATGAAATTCATGCAAGGGTAGGCCTTCCTTCTCCTGGCTGCTGGCACAGGCTTTCCTCTGGCACCCGGGACCCAGGCTTCCCTCGCAACCCCGGCTTCATCTGGAAGGATGTCCAGTCTAATTAGCATATTATGTTTTTATTATTACAGATATTCCATTGTATGACTAGACCAGTGATAGTGAACCTATGACACGCGTGTCATAGGTGACATGCAAACTCATTTTTTTGGTTGATTTTTCTTTGTTAAATGGCATTTAAATATATAAAATAAATATCAAAAATGTAAGTCTTTGTTTTACTATGCTTGCAAATATCAAAAAGTTTCTATATGTGACACGGCAGAGTTAAGTTAGGGATTTCCAAAATGCTGACATGCCGAGCTGAAAAGGTTCGCCATCACTGGACTAGACCATAATAAGTATTCTTATATTGCCAAGAATCAGATTATAAAATAACTTACTAGATATATTTCAAACAGACTCATTATTCTGATCTCTCTGTTCACTTTTCATTATTACTAATGGTTTGGAAAGAAATCAAACTCAAAATTTCTATTATTTATATGCCCTGACTGGTTTGGCTCAGTGGATAGAGCGTTGGCCTGCAGACTGAATGGTCCCAGGGTTGATTCCAGTAAAGGGCATGTACCTTGGTTGTGGGCACATGACCAGTAGGGGGTGTGCAGGAGGCAACTGGTTTGATGTCTCTCTCTCACAGATGTTTCTAACTCTCTATCCCTCTCCCTTCCTCTCTGTAAAAAAAAATCAATAAAAAAATATATATATATTAAAAAAAAAAGCTGTTGTGGCTCAGCAAATGTCCCTGGGGAGGAACAAGATGGGACCAGAGGCCTGGAACAAACTGAGGCATCTCTAAGGTGAAGAGGGTAGGGAGGAGTGTAAGAAATCCATGGGGGGAGACATCTGTAATACTAGTAACAATAAAAAATACATGTATTATTTAAAAAAATAAAATAAATGGAGTGCCCCACTCCATTTGGTATAAGAGCTAGATATAAGTTTTAAACTTAGATATAGAATTTTTTGCAGTTATTAGGAACCAAATTGAAGTTCATACATTTTATTTCAAACTGCTTCCAAGCCAGGTCCAGTTTCACTACTGCACTTAGTTTTTAAAACTGTCTTGGAAGAAGGCTCACCAAACAAATCCATCACTCTGGAATCTACAAAATTGACCCAAAAGTAAAACTGTGGTAATGCATTTGAAAACATCAAAGGACATCTCTCAAAAGAAGATTTACAGTACTTATCTATAATAAGAAGATCTATATCTCAGTTCAATTCCTTACTTGACTCTGCATGTCATATTTGCCCTGGCCGGCATGGCTCAGTTGGTTGGAGGGTCATCCCATGCACTAAAGCAGTGGTTCTCAACCTGTGTGTCGAGACCCCTTTGGGGGGCAAACGGCCCTTTCACAGGGGTCGCCTAAGACCATTGGAAAACACATATTGAATATATAATTACATATTATTTTTGTGATTAATCACTGCTTTAATTATGTTCAATTTGTAACAATGAAAATACATCCTGCATATCAGATATTTACATTACGATTCATAACAGTAGCAAAATTAGTTATGAAGTAGCAACGAAAATAATTTTATGGTTGGGGGTCACCACAACATGAGGAACTGTATTAAAGGGTCGTGGCATTAGGAAGGTTGAGAACTACTGCACTAAAGGGTCACGGGTCAGGGTGTGTACAGGAGACAACCGATCAAGGTTTCTGTCTCACATCACTGTTTCTCTCTCCCTCTCCCTCTTCCTCTCTTTCTAAAAGAAAATAAAAATATTAAAACAAAACAAAAAATCAACGGACATTTCTCAAGGGAAGATTTACAGTGCTTATCTCTCTATATAAAAACCCTGTGACCAGTCAACTGTTGGAGAAGTCACTATGACGCGTACTGACCATCAGGGGGCAGACGCTCAACGCAGGAGCTGCCCGCTGGTGGTCAGTGTGCTCCCACAGTAGGAGCGCTGCTCAGCTGACCAAAGGGTAGGTGCTGGCAAGCGCAGTTGTGGCAGCAAGAGCCTCTCCTGCCTCCCGCCTCCGCAGCAGCGCTACTGAACAGCAGTGGCAGGCGCAGTGGGGTTGGGATGAGCGGGAGCAGCATGGCACCTGGCCCAGGCTTGGGCTCCTCCTTGGCCGCCTGCAGCTTTGCATCCCCCGAGGGGTCCTGGATTGTGAGAGGGCACAGGCCAGGCTGAGGGACCCCATCAGTGCACGAATCTGCACTGGGGCTCTAATCTATAAGACCTGCATCTCAGTTCAATTCCTTGCTTGACTCTGCATGTTATACTTATTTATTTTGAATCTACAAATGTAAAGTTCTGAAGCAGAGATGTACCTTAGGAACCGAAAATACTTTGAGATCAGTTTATATTTCTGACAATGATGATATTGTACATATTTGGCAAATTTCACTTTCACTGTAATGTTATACTCATTATCACAAAAAAATGTTAGAACAATTCTTTGAGATAGCTAACAATCTAACCCCATTTTACAGATGAAGAAAACTAAGACTACTGGATGTTAAGTAATTTGCCCAAGGTCACAAATCTAAGATATAGTAGAACCAAGATTTGAACCACATTTGACTGACATTAGAACCCTTATTCTGTTACTATTCCCTAATTGTTATGAATTTCATGATTAAAACAAATACAATAGGTAAGGAGTCAAACTATTATAGCCATTGAAAGTAGATAAGGTTATATAAAGTAAATTTACTGATCAAAATTTAGCTTCCTTTCCACCACTAATGAGAGAGAGATGAATACCCAGTCCATTCCTGAATTGTTTTATTAGAGAAAACCTAAAATTACTTTGAAAATAAATGGCCCAGTTATTTCAAGCTTAAAAGGTTAAAACCAACTTAACCAATATTTCAATGTTTAAGTTACCAGGTTACCTAACATTCTAAAGCCAAAGTTCTCAAGAAAACAAGACTGCAAACAAAATTTCAAATAGCTACCAATGCTTCATAGTCTCATGTGTTTCCAAAACCAATTCCTAAGACTTTAAACAATTACAGTATGTTCAACAATCCTTAATATTTAGGATTTTAATAATCTAACTGAAAGTTCTAACTACAATATAAAAACATTTCCTTTTAATCTGTTCCAAGCACAGAAGGCAAAAGAAACCTTTGTTTTATTGGAAAGAAGAGTTAAGCCACATAGGATCTAACTTTTTCTAAGCTAAATTAAAAACTCTTAATTCTTCCTTTAAATTCTATTTTTAAAATAAAAGTCCAGTTAAAAAAAAGTGTTCATTATGGGATATCTGAAAATGAATTTTAAAAATCATACATAATCGTGCTATTCAAAGTTGGCATCACTTTTAGAACTAAATATTTTTGTTATAATTCTGTCCAGTTATATATAATGCAGATTTTTGCAATGAACATTCTTACAGAAAAGCTTTTGCACCCAATCCTGATTATTTCCTTAGAGCAGATTCTTAGAACTGGAATAATTAGGTCAAAAGTTATGCTTTTTAAGGCTTTTGTCAAATAATTCTAAATCATTTTCAGCCACAATTTATATGGTAATTTTTATTCTTTTTAATAACTTTTGATTTGAAAGGTAAACAACAGCACCTTGATGTTCTTTTAACATATATGTCATTGATTTGATTGTCACTAGGAAAATGGCTAAATTATAGTGCAGCCACACTGTGGAATACAGTACAGCTACAGTAGTATGCTTAAGGTACATTTGTATGTGCTGACATAAAAGGATATTCAGGAGAGATTATTGCTTAAAAGCAAGCTAATGAATAATCTCAGGACATAAACTCCTCTTTGTGTGGAAAACAAATAACAAGAAGATAGAGAGAAGCCTAAAAATTTATCATATGTAGAAATACACTTTTTCATGTGCAAGAAAAAGATCTGGAAGAATATCCCCCAATTTGCTTATTTGTACTTATAAGTAGGATCGAAAGCTGGAACCAAGGTGGATGAGGGGGAAGAAACATACAGTTTATACTTTACTTGAATCTTTTTCAATAAATATGTAAATAAATATGTTAAGTAATAGTAACAATATATTATTTATATTATACTAGATTCCCTAAATCTTTTTTCTTTTTACCAGATAAATCCAAGAATGTACTAGTTTTTATTGCTGCAAAGAGTAAGCAATACATAAATAAGGATGGGGGCAGGCTATGCAATTAAATCCCACTCTGGGAACACCTTCATTGGCCATAGTGGTTTTGACACTGGAAATTCAAAGTTGGACCAATATGCTTGCTGGAAGATAAATTTTTTTTTCCAGAAATGGCTATGACAGCACTTGTTGTTGTGCCACAAAATATATAAAAATAAGTGATGTTATTTCAAACATTGTTCAATTGAAGTTTCTTTTTTTTTTTAAATTGAATGTATTAGGATGACACTGATTAATAAAAGTATATAGGTTTCAGATGTACAGTTCTATAATACAGCATCTGTATATAGTACTGTGTGTTCATTACCTATCTACCATTATCATTATCACTCAGACTGATGTAGCACCTTTTATTATTATTTTACATTTCCCCCATTTGATATTATGCATATTTTATTATTTTTTTTTAACTTCATCAAAACTACTCTACATTTTACTCCTACTCTTCAAAGTTTTAAGAAACTTAAGAAAATGAAACAATTCCTTAAGAGTCTTCCTCTTAACATTTTCAAATCCAAAAGGACTAGTTTGAGTAGAGATGAAAAATAAATTTCTAGCCTTCCCCCAATATTTATGTTTTTTTAAATAAAGGGGAAACCTTTCCACAACTGGACTATATTTAATTTATATATATATATATATATATATATATATATATATATATATATATATATATATATATACATACATATATATATATATATATATGAACATAAAAAAAAAAATATATATATAATCTCCAGTGCTACCTAGAATCTCAGAAGTTTTTGTAGTTACCTGAAGTTAAGATATTTGGGTGTCAAGAATATTATTTATGGTTGTAAATTAAAGGAAAACCCACATATCTTATTTTTGATAGTATGAAATATAGTAAACTTATTAAGTCTTACCAGGTTTTAGAGGGATGGGGAATGAAGCATGCTCCTAAAACCACATTATACTTGGTAATGCCCTTTTAAATTGCTACTCTGCTAATCTGCTTTGTAACTCTGGAGATGGCTATTTGTATGTGTGGGAGTAACTGAATATAGAATACAAACCAGGAGTGATATTTAGTTCATTTCCTACAGCTAGACTCCAAACTTTCCCACGAACACTAGGGGGCAATCCCTGCCACCACAATTCTCGAACTCTTCTTGTACTACGCCTAGAATTAAAGGGGAAGAAAAAAGGAGAAAGTTACTTTTTAAAACATAGTATCCTAAAGAGAGATAACAGTAATTTAAAGGTAACTCCTTCTATAGCTGCCATTTATACTGATAAAATGAAAGAATCAGAGAAGTGTAATTATGAAAAACAGAATAAAAGGAACATAAAAATTTGTTGTCAATTCAGTAACCAAATTACAAAGTATTTATTACGGGTAAGGCTCTCATCTTTTGAGAGGCAGTACAGTCTGCTTAAAGAGTGTGTGCTTTAGAGTCAGATAGACCTGAGTTCAAATCTGATTTAACTATTCATTAATTGTATTACCTTGGGCAAATCACTTAACCTGTCTGACCTGGAGCTTCCCTATAAGGTAAGTGGGAATAAAGGTTGTAAGAATCAAATGTGATTACTTATGTAAAGAGCCTAATATAATATGTCACATGTCCAATATTCAACAAATTCCCCATGCATATCCTATATTAAACATTGTAGGAGACATCTCCCACCCTTTAGTCTAGAGGGAAGATAAGGCATGCACAAATATATTATAAAAAAATGAAAGACAAAGTAAAGCAAAAAGTACATTAGTCTAGAAATATAACGGGACGTTACAGATGGAAAACATCATATATTTTATGGTATACATATATCTCACATTCTCTTGAGAAGCATATTAAAAATCACCTTTATAGTTAATAAATGCATCTTATAACGAATGTACATGCTTTAGTATTTTCTTTCCAAAAATCTGCTATGATATCAATAGTGTACCTTGCAATAAATGAATGATATGTTAGAATTAAGAAAATATGGTAACTAAGGAAAAAAAAGCTTCATGAATCAACTAGCATTTCAAATGGGACTCAAAGGATAGGTAAGATTCTGAGAGGCAGAGAGTGATCAGTAAAGAAAGTAGGTATCAGAAACTGACGGTTTTATAAAAGCAAAGACACAGAAATAAGCATGAAATTTTCAGACATTGATTAACAGCATAAATTAGCCAAAGCATAAGCTACATGGTGGAAGTAATAAAAAAATAGAGAATTGGAAACATGAGATCTTTGGAGAAAGACTGGAATTCAGGAAATGTCTG
The DNA here is from genome assembly GCF_963259705.1 of Myotis daubentonii. Taxonomy (NCBI): domain Eukaryota; kingdom Metazoa; phylum Chordata; class Mammalia; order Chiroptera; family Vespertilionidae; genus Myotis; species Myotis daubentonii. Next base: position 41,497,659 of record NC_081852.1, on the reverse strand, counting down.
TTTACTTACATTACTTCCCAATTGGGCAATATTTCATTGATCCAAATTACCATTGCATTTGCAATATTTTCTTCTTGTTTGAATCGTTCTTTCATTATTTTTTTCCTTTTATGTGCTTCTTTAATTTCTGTTTTAAACAAGTAAAAATTATTTCAATACAAAAGAGCTAGATCAAAACTCCCTTCTCCTTCTACCTAAGCTTACGAAAGAGGCATTCTCAAAAAGAATATTTTAATAAAAGGAAGGAAGAAAAAAAGAAGAGAGAAAGGAAAAAGGGTGGGTGAGGGAAGGTGATAAAAAACAGAAATAAAAAGAATTTAATTAATATAATTTTAAAATAACATCTCCTATTCTACAAAATGAAACAAAGGCCAAAAAAATCATTTAAATAGATTACAGTATCACATACAGTGGGGCCTTGACTTACGAGTTTAATTCGTTTCATGACGGAGCTCGTAACTCAAATTACTCGAATACCCAATCAAAAAGTGAACGAGTGAGACACGTGATGCTGGGCTGATGTTGTGGCGTTCACTGTGACATTCGCTGCGCCAACTAGGGGTGGGGTATCTGAAGCTGGCTCGTAACCCGAATTTTAGCTCACAACTCAAAGCAAAAAATCAGCCGAGAGACGGCTCGTATCTCGAAAAACTCGTTAGTCGGGACACTCGTAAGTCAAGGCCCCACTATAAATAGAATACAGTTTTTCGAGATATGAACTGTCTCTCGGCCGATTTTTTGCTTTGAGTTGCGAGCTAAAATTCGGGTTACGAGCCAGCTTCAGATACCCCACCGCTAGTTGGCGCAGCGAACGTCACAGTGAACGCCACAACATCAGCCCAGCATCACGTGTCTCACTCGTTCACTTTTTGATTTGACATACAAGTAATTTGAGTTACAAGCTCCATCACGGAACGAATTAAACTCGTAAGTCAAGGCCCCACTGTATACATAATCAATAAACTAAAATTTGGCATGAGTTAACTATGTAAACAATAAACTAGCCCTAACAGGTTTGGCTCAGTGGATAGAGCGTCGGCCTGCGGACTGAGGGGTCCCAGGTTCGATTCCAGTCAAGGGCATGTACCTTGGTTGCAGGCACATCCCCAGTAGGGGGTGTGCAGGAGGCAGCTGATCAATGTTTCTCTCTCATCGATGTTTCTAACTCTCTATCCCTCTCCCTTCCTCTCTGTAAAAAAATCAATAAAAATATATTAAAAAAATAAATAAATAAACTACTGTGGCCCAGCCGGCTTGACTCAGTGGTTGAGCGTCAACCTATGAACCAGGTCATGGTTTGATTCCAGGTCAAGGCACATGCCTGAGTTGCAAGCTTGATTCTCAGTAGGGAGCATGCAGGAGGCAGCCGATCAATGGTTCTCTTTCATCATTGATGTTTCTGTATCTGTCTCCCTCTCTCTTCCTCTCTGAAATCAATAAAAATATATTCAAAAGAAAATAAAAAAATAAACTACTGTGAGCAACTAACCAACACCTTTTTTTTCATACAAGGGGTTTATGTACTTCCTCACATAAAACCACGTAACATTAAAAACTGAGTATGATGCTTCACTTTACTAATTAAATTTTTTAAATCCCTCTAATACACACAAACATGCAAACAACACCCCTCTGAAAATCAGAAGTCACAATTCCAGAAGAGATGCATCAAAAATAGAGAAGTAAAATATATGTAAACTATACATATATAATTATATATAATTTTAGAACCAGTGCAAACTTCAGAGATCAGCTAGCTAAAGTATTTTCGAGCCTCAGCCGATTTGGCTCAGTGGATAGAGCCTTGGCCGGAGAAAGACTCCCAGGTTCGATTCCAGTCAAGGGCACCTACCGTGGTTGCACGCTTGATCCCCGGCCCAGTTTAAGGCATGTGCAGGAGGCAAACATTCAATGTGTCTCTCTCACATCGATGTTTCTCTCTGTCTCTCCCCCTCCCTTTCACTCTCTCTAAAATCAATGGGAAAATATCCTTAGATGAGGATCAACAGGAAAAAAAAAGTAAAGTGTTTTTTAAATTGATTCACATATACCTCAGGAACTGTCTTTTTTAAAAAATATGTATTTTTACTGATTTCAGAGAGCAAGGGAAAGGGTGAAAGAGATAGAAACATGAATGATGAGAGAGAATTATTCATCTGCTGCCTCCTGCACACCCCCTACTGGGGACTGAGCCAGCAACCTGGGCATGTGCCCTAACTGGGAATGGAACTGTGACCTCCTGGTTCATAGGTCGATGCTCAACCACTGAGCCACACCGGCTAGGCAGAAACTATCTTAAGGGGTAAGCTAGAGGCCAATTAGGCAGATTCACTTTTAAAAACTTGTTTTATATATTCAGATTCTACATAAGATTTCTTTGGAGTGGGTTCCACTGTTATAAAAAAAAAAAGTATTGACAGAGGGACTTGAAAGTGTGCATCTAGTTGACCTGCCCCCCACATTTTATAGATGAGGAAACTAACATTCGGTCTATTTAGAGTGTCACATCCAGGTAGTGTCAAACAGGATTAAAGCTGTGACCTTCTGATTTCCCAATTCAATGTTATTCTATTATAACATGTTCTTAGGATTATCTACTTATCAATAACTATCTTAAATATTAATTGAACAGTAAAGTCAGTGTTGAGAGTCAATTAAAACTTGTATTTTGAATTATGTATAGAAAAATAAACTCAACCTGTGTTTAAATAATTAGGCCCTTTAGAAAGATATTGGCTTTATAGGTTTACTATAAGATTAAAGATTAACTTCATTTCCAAAATAGTGCCACAAAGAAGAACTGTATACTATTATAACATTCCATTCACGTAACTTAAGGAAAAATATCACTTGTTAAAAAGCCTATGTCAAGCCCTAGTTGGTATGGCTCAGTGGATAGAGCGTTGGCTTGTGGATTGAAGGGTCCTGGGTTTGATTCCTGTAAAGGGTACATGCCGGGTTGCGGGCTCGATCCCCAGTAGGGGGCATGCATGAGGCAGCTGATCAATGATTCCCTTTCATCATTGATGTTTCTGTCTCCCTCTCCCTCTTCCTTCTTCTCTGAAATCAATAAAAATATATTTTAAAAAAAGCATAGGCCAAAAAGTGTGCATGTATGTGTGTTTACACAAACATAGCTGTGTAATATTTTCTAAAAATATATCCTGAACAGTACTTAGTAAATAAATATTGTTAAATTATCCTTATACTATACTTTTTGGTTGGAAGAGAGAATGAATAAATGTGTGAATTTATGCACACGAGAGTATACATTTATGTGACTGTCCAAATGACACAACTGGGACTCGAGAGAGACTCCATGAAATCACAAAAGCATATTTTAATTTCAAATCACATTCTCACAGTCATATAGGAAGTTATTTTAAAGCATTAAAATTATTAAATTATGTATCAAAAGCCTAAAAACTGTACAAGTGAATTTCATGAATAAATCTTCATTTATAAGTTAGTAGTAGTCCAGGGTTCATGACTCTAATGACAAGATCTCTCATATAGTCTGCTGCCTTTCTCTTCCTATTAGTTTTGTAAAAGTCCTTACAGAAGAACTATGATCTTAGTATGACATTTTATTTCTCTTTAAGAACAAATGTAGTTATAAAAATAAGAAATCACCATCATCATAAAGACAGACTTCATCAATTTCACCATCTACCTTCCTGTTGAAATTCAGTAAATTAAATTTACCAACTAGAGTTAAAGTTATACCTCGTTTTTTAGCCTCAGCCACCATCTCATCATATTCTTGTCGGTGACGTAAAGCTTCTTCCACAGATTTGGCAGGAAGATTTCTGGGGGGAAAATTTTTTTAAGTCACTTTTCAAAAGACTAACTTTTAAATGTATTAACTTCTTTTGTTACAGATACCAAGAATTTTTAACCTCATCTCATTTCATACATTAAGAAAGTAATAGGTTGAAAAGAACTTTGCATTTTAGAAAAGAACCAGAATCCGAGTTGCCAATATTTGTTATATATATTTATATGTCATATGTATGTGTTTATTCATTATTTTTGAATGTCAAATTTCAGCCAATATTTCTAGGTCTTATTAAACCCACTTACTACAGGGTTTTTTAAAGTAAACTTTTTGGAGGTAGAATTTACATGTGATAAAATGAACAAACATATTTTAAGAGTACAGTTTGAAGAGTTTTGACAATTTTACATACCTTTGCAACTAACATGCCAATCAAGATACAGAACATTCCCATCACTTCATTAAGTTTCCTATAACCCTCTGCACTCAATACTTACCCAACTCCTACCTTGGCCAATCACATCTGTGATTTCTATCACTGTACCTTAGTTGGTTGCCTTTTAAAGAGTTTCACATAGATTCTTTTTTGTCTGGCTTCTTTTGCTCAGCATATTTTAAAAATTCACCCATGCTGTTCTGTGTATTATGAACATATTCCTTTTAATTGGTGATCAGTGTTCCATTTATCCATTTGGATGAACATTTAGACTGTTTCCAGTTTGGGGACACTATGAATAAAGGTACTATAAATATTCATATCAAGTCTTGTGTGGGTATCTGCCGTCATTTCTCTATGCATATATACCTAAGAGTAGAATTCCTGGATCACATGGTAAGTGCCAGTATACTTTTATAACAAACTGCTTTGCACTTTTAGAGTTTCAAGATAATGTTATGAATAATTTGATAATCAGTTAATCACTTGCTATATATCCTATCTAATAATAGAGAAACATGATAATTAACCGTAACTTCGCTACCCTTCCCATTGGCTAATCAGCGAGATATGCAAATTAACTGCCAACCAAGATGGCGGCCGACAGCCAGGCAGCTGAAGCGAACAGGAGGCTTGCTTGCTCCAGTGATGGAGGAAGCCAAGGTTCCCTGCCTGCTGCTGCCGGCCTCTGAGCTGCACTCTAAGAAACAATGTTGCAATAATAGAAGCTAAACAATCCCCAGAAACCTGCTTTCAGCCAGCCAGGCCTCAGAGCTGGAGTTGCAACAGTGTTACAATTATAGAACCCAAACAAACCCAGATACCTGCTTTCAGCAGCCGAGGTCTCAGAGCTGGAGCCGAGCCTCAGAGGAAAGCCGGCTCTCAGCTCCAGTGACAGCCATAGAAGGTAAATAAATCCCAGAATAAAAAAGAAAAAGAAAAAAAGGAGAGGTTGGGAGCTTCAGTCACCCGCCAGCCTGAAAACGGCCCTCAGCCCCTCACCCAGACTGGCCAGGCACCCCAGTAGGGACCCCCACCCTGAAGGGGGTGTGACCAGCTAGCTGCAAACAGCCATCATCCCCTCATCCAGGCTGGCCAGGCACCCCAGTGGGGACCCCCACCCTGAAGGGGGTGTGACCAGCTGCAAACAGCCATCATCCCCTTATCCAGGCTGGCCAGGCACCCCAGTGGGGACCCCCACCCTGAAGGGGGTGTGACCAGCTGCAAACAGCCATCATCCCCTTATCCAGGCTGGCCAGGCACCCCAGTGGGGACCCCCACCCTGAAGGGGGTGTGACCAGCTGCAAACAGCCATCATCCCCTCATCCAGGCTGGCCAGGCACCCAAGCGGGACCCCCACCCTGATCTGGGACACCCTTCAGGGCAAACCCGCCGGCCCCCACCCGTGTACCAGGTCTCTATCCTATATAGTAAAAGGGTAATATGCAAACTGACTCTAACAGCAGAAAGACTGGGAATGACTGGTCACTATGACACACACTGACCACCAGGGGGCAGATGCTCAATGCAGGAGCTGCCCTCTGGTGGTCAGGGTGCTCTCATATGGGAGGAGCTCTGCTCAGCCACAAGCCAGGCTGATGGCTGCCAGTACAGCGGTGGTGGTGGGAGCCTCTCCTGCCTCCTCAGCAGCGCTAAGGATGTCTGACTGCAGTTTAGACCTGCTCCCCACTGGCAAGTGAACATCCCCTGAGGGCTGCCAGGCTGCCAGAGGGATGTCTGATTGCCATCTTAGGCCAAATCCCCCAGGGAGCGGGCCTAAGCCAGCAGGTGGTAATCCTCTGAGGGGTCCCAGACTGCGAGAGGGCACAGGCCGGGCTGAGGGATCCCCCCCGCCCTCCCCCGAGTGCACAAATTTTTGTGCACTGGGCCTCTAGTTGGTTTATAAAATTAATGGCTTCACAGTCAGTGAAAAAATATGCAAAAAAATACATTTAAGTATTATCACATATCCAAATGTATATTAATAATGTCTGGTTTTTGGAGTCAGTTTTTAAAATTACTTTCAACAGGTTAGAGGAAAGGTATGTGACATATTTCCAAATTATATATTGTACCTCTTCCTCTCTTCTCAAGTTAGTAAGATTCTTCAGGTATGTTGTAGCAAGGATGAATAATGGTTAAGACTTCTGCTTCAGACCATTCTATATAATAAAAGCCCAGCGACCGAAATGGTGGAACAACCATGGCCCCTCGCCCCTGTCAGCTCTGACCCCAGCAGGGCCTCCCCTCCCTGACCGGGGGGCCCCCATCAGGGCATGTCTCACTGGGCCTTTTGTCTCTGTCTCTCATTGGATCTCTGCCCATGGAGAATACCCGTCACCCCCGCAAAGGAACACACGCCAGCAAAATCGCCTTTTTAATAAAAAATGACAAGTGGGAAACAGAGTGAATTAAAAAGCATTAACTTAACAACAATCCATGTGTCTGCAAATGCATTCCAAATGGCAGCACTTCGGCAAGGGTGGGGCATGTTGGCCACATGTTCTGGAGCCTCAGACACAAAGTGTAGGGCGCTCACCGCCTGCTATGAACCCCTCCCACTAGCCACATGGGATGGCAGGGTCTGGGGAAGGGACTTAGTCTATACTCACCCTCACGGACCCCCACCTGATTCCGTAGAACCTTTACCCTGTTCTGGCATCTGCTGGTCCCTCTTACTCCCCCAGTACCTTCAAACCTTCCTGTGCTGACCCCAACTCTCCTTCTGCACCAGCCCTCCCCCCTCCACACACAGATTTCACCCTCTCCCTCCCTCATCCCCTAGTCTTCTACCCTATACTTCTTCCTGCCCTGCCCTACCTCCATTTTGCCCTCCTGCCCCAGACCACCCAGCAGCCCTGGCTCTGGGAGAAATGGTTAGAACAAAGCTTTCCTTGGCTGGAAGAGACTCTCCAGGGAATTGCATGCAGAAAGGCACTCCCAGTCCTATACATGCAACTGCTCTGTCCTGCCAGATGCCAATCAGAAATTGTGTCTCTGGAGACAGGGGGTAGCAGAAGTAGGCTGCTGTCCTTTGAAGCCCCTCATCAGGAGGAAACTCTCCCTTCCCCCAAAAAAAGTTCACCCTGCTGCCTCCCTTATCACTTTCAGCAACCCTCCTTTGCCCCTTTCCCTGGAAATGGAAGGATTGGAGCACATCTAAATATATATAAGAGAGTAATACGCAAATTGACTGAATGGCAGAACAACCAGAACGACCACTCGACCAGTCACTGTGAGGCACACTGGCCACCTCTTGGTTCCTCCCTGCTGGCCGGCAGGCTCCGATCACCTAATGGCAAACGGGGAACCAGGGGTGGGTGGTGGCAGGGTGTGGGGCCAGCTGCCAGCAGCTGGGGAAGATGGCCCTAAACACAGGCCAGGCCTAGGGACTATACCCGCGCATGAATTTCGTGCGCCAGGCCTCTAGTAAAGGAGTAAGAGGGAAGATGTCAACAAAGACTTGACTTGATAGAAAAGATAAAGCCTAATCTCTAAAGGCTTAGGTATGTGAGCAGTAAAAATAAGGTAACTGTATTCCAATAGAAGGCAATAACGTGAGCAAAGGCACGAAGGTGAAACTTGTAAAATAGAGGATGGTGTAAATAAAAATTTGTCCCAAAGACTATTTAGCACAGAACTTTTTGCATAGTATTTTTATAAACTCCTTCAGGGAAGAAATTAACATTCCTGGTAAAAAGTTTAATCTATTTTGGATGAATTTTAACAAGTTTAAGAAAGCTCTTCTGGGAGCTTGGTTATCTACTTACTCAGCTGACTGTCAGTCAGGAGTCAAAAGATCTTTTCTCGCTTAACACTCTTTGAATTGGCCTGATTCATTCGCCTCATCAAGACAAATAAAACCAAAGGAAAAATATGAATGTATTCACCAAATCCTTACCAAAAAAAAAAAAGGGGGGGGAGCACTGGGATCACAATTCTTTAGCATAAATAAATGCAACAAGAATTGAAAAATAATGTACTTCTTCTCTCACAATGTCTAAAAAATATTCAACCTCTGACTGTTTGGTTCCAGATCCTTTTATTATGCTCTTTAGGATAATGGATAGAAAAAGCTGCCGGGGTCCAACCCCAGCAGGTCCAGGGGTCCCCAAAGGTGTGGACGGAGTCAGCGAAGAAGGAAAGACTCAGTAACAGCATTCAGTTGATCAGCAGCCTAGCCAGGATCTCCAGCCAAGTTCTGTACAGGTTCTCCAGAGAGGTTCTGCTTCGGATCTCCAGAGAGGTTCTGTCCAGGTTCGCCAGTCAGGTTCAGTCACCAGGTTCTAGTCAGGCTCTCCTGCCAATCTCCGCAGTCAGGTTCAGTCCAGGATCCCCTGCCATGCTCTCTCGCCAGGCTCCGCCTCCAGGCTCCGAGGCCAGTCCCTGTCCAGGATCCTCCGGCATGCTCTCGCCAGCGAAGTTCTTCTGTCTCTAGAGAACATTCTGTGTAGGTTCTGTGCCTAGGCTCTGTCTCTCTTGGTCCTGTCTTCCAAGCCCTGTGTTCTAAGTTCTGTGTTCTGAGTTCTGTCTTCTTGATTCTGTTCTAAGTTCTGAGTGTTTCTGTCTTGTTACAACTGTATTTATACCAGTTGATTCAATCCTATCAATCTCTATTACAAAGGTTAGGGCGTTTCTTATCTCCATTCCAGGGAGAAAAGATTATGTAGTTTAAGCATGATTGTTCGTAGTTAAAGGGATTAATTACCCGCCTGGCACTTAGTTGAGGGGTTTTATTCCCTCCCTAACTTCAGGGGAAAATCCCTACCTGGGGATTCAACCTTTCTCGGAGAGGTGACTTTGGTTAAAACACAGCGCCAAGAAGGTGAGCAAACATATTAAGAACCGTATGCCATATATGCCAGGTCCCTTGAAACAGCAAGGATGGACCGGCTCCCGGCAAAAAGCTACAGAGCAGGGAAATGATAAAAAAGGTTAGAAATTATTACACTGGAAGGAAAGAGAAGCCTAAAAGAAAAAGAATAGATTCTGAGAGCCCAAGAAGGGAAAAGGAGTTAAGAACCAAGAGATCTTGCTTTAGGGAAGTGTGCTTTGTTTGGTAAGAAATCAGAGACAATATTTTGAAGAATAGCAACTTTGTGGCAGAAATGGGAAGAGAAGAATTTAAGATTTTTTCAGGGTATTAAAAATGTATTCTTAGTAACAGTAAACCAACTGGTTGACAGTCAGTAGTTAACATTTCAAGTTCCAATTTCAAAAATTGTTCAAAAGGCAAGGACAAATATACCTTAAGTACATATTAAATGTCAAGAAAGAAAAAACAATTGCCTTATCATATTAAGGTAAGACAGAGAATGGTCAAAATGGAAACAAATATAAAAAGCCAAAACTTATGTCTCAGACATGGGCGCATAGAGACTTCTAGAAAGTATGCGTAAGCTTGAACATCAACAATATAGTCCTTCTTATTAGTTTTAGGATATGTTTCTGGGATTTAAAAATTTTTAAAAATCAATTTCTCTAATTTCTTGATATATTTTGTGTAAAATGCTAAGCAAAATTAAAGTTTAAAATATAAACTGTGTGCCTGATGAGCACTAGACTACTTACGATGGTCGATCCTCAAGAATGAGGGCAGTGGTAGAAAGTGGCTCAAATTCAAAATTCTTACGTCTTGAAGACTGAGGTGGAGGTTTACAGGCCCTCCCTGTTCGTGCTTCATATTCCTAGAGTAGATAAAAACATAATTTATGCAGAGACTTTCCTAAATTTCTTAATATCTTAAATTTGTATCATTAAGGATATTATGCTATAAAAGGGACACATACGATTCATACATTATTCTGGTAAAAATATTAGGCAGACAAAAGAAAGAAAAGTCACTTTTTTCCCTAAAGCAAACTAAATTGTGAATTTCTATTACATATCAAAGTATGGTAGGAGAGAGGAAGATAGAAATGCACTAGATGAATGAGGCAAGGTTTTAGGAAGATGTTCTTGATTGCCTTCTAAGGTACCAGCTGTCCAAGTCCAACTCTGAATAATCTACAAGCAGATAAACCTACTTTCAAAACCTTCACACAAATCAATGATGGAAATGGTGACACAAAATAACCAACATTAAAGTGCTTTGAAGATTTCTTTCAAGGATGACACTGAACCTCTAATCAAATGCTGGTTTTGAATTCCAACCTACTTTGGATCTTGCTTTTATAAATCTACCTACTTACTCGAAATTTAAAGAAGTCACCATTATATCTTATCCAATAATATGTCCAAAGACTGTTAGAGACCTCACTAAAAGTTACAAACTGTTACTATCATAGTACCCCATTATCTGCGGTTTCATTTTCTGTGGTTTCAGTTACCCGAGGTCAATCGCAGACCAAAAATATTAAATGGAAAATTCCAGAAACAAACAATTTATAAGTTTTAAATTGCATCCAGTCTTGAGTAGTATGATGAAATCTCAAGCCATCCTGGTGGGACATGAATCATCCCTTTTAGTCTAGTAGTCCTGTGGGTTATCAGATAGCAGTCTTTCAGTAGTCTTCTAGGTTATCATAAATAAGGCAGGGCTTGTGTTCACAGTGTTCACCTTCTGACCATTGTCAGAAAGTCAACAGTAGCCTAAGGCTATGGCACAATGCATACATCATTCACCTCACTTCACCTTATCAGGTAGGTTATTGTATCATCTCATATCTTCACAAGAAGGGTAAGTATAACATAACAAAATATTTTGAGACAGAGAGACTACACTCACATAATTTTTATTATAGTAGGTTGTTATAATGGTTCTATTTTATCATTAGTTACTGTTGTTAATCTCTTACTGTACCTAATTTATAAATTAAACTTGATCATAGGTATGTCTGTATAGGAAAAACATAATATATATACAGGGTTCTGTACTATCCATGGTTTCAGGCATCTACTGGGGATCATGGGTAAATAGGGAACCATTATGGCTTTTAATTTCCAGAACCCACATTTTCCCTTTCTAAAAAAAGTTTATGACCTTATGATTTAATTTGTTCATGTTGACCAATGTTACCCCAATTTAATAAATATTTTTAAAAAATTTTTAAAAATCAAGCTACTGCTTTCTCATCACCAGGTAATACATATGTACATTTTTCATGAAATTCTAAGATTTACTCATTGATTTCAGGAGTAAATTTGCAAGCCCACTGACAACTAGAGAAGACATTAATTTAAATGAAAAAAATTCAATATACTTTAGAGTAATCCATGGTTTCATTTATGGCTGTGCTTTCTTATTATGCCTATGATTCTTTTTATATTATTACTAGAGGCCCAATACACAAAATTCTTGCAAGAGAATTCTAGGCCTTCGCAGCCGCAGCGGCTGCCTCGATCCCCTGGCTGCAGCCCTGGCTTCGTCCGGAAGGACATAGGGAAGGACGTCCAGTCTAATTAGTATATTAAGCTTTTATTATTATAGATTTGCTTTTCCAACTCAAAGATTATTTATCAATACTAAATCAGACATTAGCAAAATGTGAACTGATGCTTCCATCCCTCTTAAAAATTTGATGCTATTAAAGCTTAATTTTATTTGAGATATTACTTAAAAAATAATTTTTTTCTTACACATTTTCTGTAAACTTCAGTAGTTTCTGTAAACTACTTTATGGTTCCTGCTGCTGTTTATAATTTTATATCTGCATCTCCCCTTCTATCCTCATCTTTGTTAATCTGAGAGTTACTTTGTTTGCATAACTGCAATGAATTTTTAGAAACTTCTTTCTCAAATTAAATAGGACTGTGTACGCTTATTTTTAACTCCCATGCCAAGGAACTGAACAGCCTTTCAGAGTCAAAAGCCATCGATGGGGTCACTCGTTTCTTTTTCTCTTTCACCAATATTCTTTCTAATAACTAAGATATATTATATATGAAACACTTATTTTCTTCATTATAGACTCGAATGTTATGTTAACAAATCCCCTTTTCTGGTAATGTTTTCTTATTAAAAATCATATACGATATGAAAAATATAAATGAGATTTGTTATTTAAATGGCACTGCTTTCCTACAATGTGACCTTGATTCACTGGTAGAATACAGTATCATCCAATAAAGCATTTTCCATGAAAATAAATTCCAGTGCATAAACAGCAAAATAAAATTTCGAAATCAATGTCAGTAGCTAGTATTTCCTGACACTTACCATGTATACTTTACGCACTGTTTTAAACACTTAAAATATTTAATCCTTGAAACAACCCTATGAGGCACCTAACTCAGAGTAGAAAAAACTGAGGCATAAAAGATCATTTGCCAAAGGACATAAATGGCAGGCAGTGTAGCTCTAGAGCAGTGATTCCCAAAGTGGGCGCTACCGCCCCCTGGTGGGCGCTGCAGCGATCCAGGGGGGCGGTGATGGCCACAGGTGCATTTGTTTTAACTCTTTTTGTATTACCTTTCTATTCTGAGTTCAATAAAGTTTCATAATTTCAAACTTCAATGTTTCTAATTTACACCTTTCTTTACTATATTTTACGAAAAAGGTAGAAACATTAATACATATATCTTTCTGTTTAATTGCTATTAAACTTTTAAAAAAATTAATTTCCAGGGGGCGCTAAGTAATATTTTTTCTGGAAAGGGGGCGGTGGGCCAAATAAGTTTGGGAACCACTGCTCTAGAGTCTAACCTTTTAACACCTACATGTCATCTTACTATGGTAATAGTCAAGTAGCTATCTATGACAATTCATTTTGATTTTATTTTATTTTTTGTTAATCCTCACCTGAGGAATTTTTTACATTGAATTTTAGAGAGAGTGGAAGAGAGAGGGAGAGTCAGAGAGAGAAAAACTTCAATGTGAGAGAGACACATCCATTGGTTGCATCTTGCATTGGGTCTAGGGATCTCGTGTGCAACCGAGTTACGTGCCCTTAACTGGAATCAAACCATGACCCTTTACTCCGCAGGTCAACACTCTATCCACTGAGCCAAACTCCCTAGGGCAATTGATGACACTTTAAAAGAATGAGATAGATCATTCAGTGAGATAGAAAAATATTCGGTATGAGTTGACAATACCTCAACCACTGATCCATTTAACTATCATATGAAAAGACCACCAGATAGTATATGCTTCCTGTTATGTTGCAATATGAAGTACATTGACCATTCCTGAAATATTCTTGCCAAAAGAAAAATCAAGTGATAATCAAATAAGTCATATATGTTAAAATATATGATATCAAGAAATCAAAAGTATTAAGAGGTTCTCCTCTGGAGGGCTGAACTAGGAATGAAGGATATTTGTTTTACTTTAAAGTATCCAGTATTGTTGACTTTTCTTTAAAAAAAATTTTTTTATTGATTTTTTTTACAGAGAAAAAGGGAGAGGGATAGAGAGTTAGAAACATTGATGAGAGAGAAACATCGACCAGCTGCCTCCTGCACACTCCCCACTGGGGATGTGCCCACAACCAAGGTACATGCCTTGACCTGGGACCCTTCAATCCATAGGCCGACGCTCTATCCACTGAGCCAAACCGGTTACGGCCTGACTTTTCTTACAAGAAATAAAATAGTTTGTGAGATCACGTATAGTCATGGTGGATAATTGATGAAAGATTTTATTGAAGAAGTTGATTCAGAACTGGAGGCAAGAAAGATAGGTATTAATTACATAGGCAAAAAGGATTGGAACAAACCAGGGGGAGCAAGCAAAGGCCTAGATCCGTGAAACATATTAATCTCACTGAATATGAAAAAGGATGAAAAATAACGTTTGAAATTATGGGGCCTTTTCATTGGCAAAAATATCTGGAATTTACAATGAACAAAATGGAGAGTCACTGAAAGTTTGGACAAAGCCTAGTTTTAATGAAAGCAGTCTTTCATGAAAAATTAACTGAAAAAGCACTGGCCGGTTTTCTCAGTGGTTAGAGTGCCAGCCCAAGCACCAAAGGGTCCTGGGTTTGATTCAGGTCAAGGGCATGTACCTGGGTTGCAGCTTCGATCCCAGCCCTGGTCAGGGTGCATGTGGGAATCAACAATCCATGTCTCTCTCTCAGCTAATCAATTAATGATCCTCTCTCATCATTGATGTTTCTATCTCTCTCTCTCTCTCCCCTCCTCCCTTCCTCCCAGAAATCAATAACAATATATTTTTATTTTTTTAAATATATTTTATTGATTTTTTACAGAGAGGAAGGGAGAGAGAGAGAGAGCCAGAAACATTGATGAGAGAGAAACATCGATCAGCCGCCTCCTGCACATCTCCCACTGGAGATGTGCCCGCAACCCAGGTACATGCCCCCGACCGGAATCGAACCTGGGACCTCTCAGTCCGCAGGCCGATGCTCTATCCACTGAGCCAAACCGGTTTTGGCAATAACAATATATTTTTTAAAAATAATAAAAATTGATGGAAAAAATATCCTCAGGTAAGGATTAAAAACAAATTAACTGAAAAAGTACACACATAAAAGGCAATACAAAATAAGGTATCTATATATCATTTATCTACATTACAAATAAGCTTTATATAGAATTGTCACTCAAATATATTTCACATGAGAAAAAAGTTGTATTCTAGGATTTCCCATTACAGACCCTTAAGCATTAAAGTGCTGTAAGTTTCTAGAGGTTAATATTTTAAAAAGCTTAAAAAACATGGTATCAATCCATTATCTGAAAATAGTATAGACTTATATATCCTGAATGACTCAAATATTTGCTGAATAAAGATGCTATTCTAATATGATTAAAATTGCAAATTATATTAGAAACTAGAGGCCTGGTGCAAGCATTTGGGCACCGGTGGGGTCCCTCAGCCTGGCCTGCGAGGATTGGGCTGAAACCCGCAGTCCAACATCCCTTGAAGGATGTAGTAGTGAGCGAAGCGGCAGGCGGCCGGGCAGGAGCCTGAGCCCGGGCCAGGTGCTGCACCGCTCCCACTCACCCTGGCCCCGCTGTGCCTGCCACCACTGCTTCTCAGTAGGCTCACTGCTGCTCTGCTGTGGTCTCCCCACGCCTGTTCTAGGGCGATACTGACACGCCCATGACAGAAGTGGCTGCGGGCTTGCGCCCAGTCAGTACCCATGCCAGTCCCCGTCCCTATCAGATGGGGAAGGGGTGTGTAGGGGGAGTGTCTACAGGAGAGGCTCGTGCCGCCACAGCTGAGCTCGCCAGCTGTGAGCCCGGCATCTGGCGCCTGTGGGTCAGCTGAGTGGCTGTCTGTGTAGTGGCAGTCCTGCGTAGACTGCCTGCCCCCTGGTGGTCAATGCGTGTCATAGAGACTGGTTGAATGGCCAAAGGGTTGCTTAGGCTTCTATATATATAGATAGTAAAATATTCGGTATTAGTACTTTCAAAATTGTTCACAAGGTGATATTCTAATTATTAGTTAAGGGTGTTTATTATATAAAACAAAAACCTGGCCTAGCCAGTTTGGCTCAGTGGATAGAGTGTTATCCTGTGGACTGAAGGGTCCCAGGTTTGATTCTGGCCAAGGGCACATCCCCGGGTTGCGGGCTTGCCCCCAGTGGGGGGCATGCAGGAGGCAGCCAATCAATGACTCTCTCTCATCATTGATGTTTCTATCTCTCTCTCCCTCTCCGCTCCTCTCTGAAATCAATAAAGAAATGTATTAATCACACACACACAAAAACCCAACTCAAACAGGGTTAGGCAAATTTATCACATCACAGAACTGAATATTCCATGCACTTAGTAATTTTAGACTCTGACCAAAAGGCTCGTAACATTAGTCAGAGACTCCACTTCTCTACCACGCTCTCAACTATGCCCTCCTCCATGTGTGGGCTTCATCTGGAGGCTAGTTTGCCGCTCAGAGAAATGACTGTAGCAATGCCAGTTGTCACATCTTCATAGCATAATTTTCAAAGATCCTTCAGTGGCTCTTCTAGTAACTCCCACAAAAAAGAAAGCATTCTTTCAGGCAGTTCCCAGTAAATATCCATTCCACAAGCAATCCATTCCACAGCAATCATAAGCTTTAGAGATGAGCTAAAGTCAACCAGGGCCTATCTCTGCAGCTGAGGCAAATCACATGATTCTTAACTCTTGAGTTGAGGGCAGTAAAGAGAGATAACAGTGCTTATTGAGAAGTAGTTTAAATACACAAGAGTTCATTTAAAAATATAACCAAACAATATCTCATGGGTAGAATTCCTGAAGTCAATTTCACTTTAAATCCATATATGTCACAAAAACTCCCTATATGTTTCTTTTACAGAAGTTTAATAATGAACTAAATGTTGATAATTTTGCAGGTTATAAAAAACACTTTCCAATATAAAAAGGCAACAAAAGCCATGGCAACTGGTGTGGCTCAGTTGGTTGGAGCACTGTCCTGTGCACCAAAGGGTCTCTCAGGTTTGATTCCCGGTCAGGGCAAGTATAGGAGGCAACAGATCAATGATTTTCTCTCATATCAATGTTTCTCTTTTTTTCTCTCCCATTCCCATCCTCTCTCTCTAAAAAACAAAACATATCCTTGGGTAAGGATTACAAAAAAAAAAGTAACAAGAAAAACCATAATCCAAGGAAATCAGTAAATAATGCTAGCTATAGTACATTCACTGTTTGAAAATACCTTATCAATATGCCTCACTTTCTGCTAACAAAGTTTTTTTTTTCTCTTTACTCCTCACCTGAGGATATATTTTTATTAATTTTAGAGAGGAAGGGGGAGAGAAAAACATCGATGGGGGAAAGAAATGTCAATCGGTTGCTTCCCATATGCACTCCAACTGGGGATCAAACCTGAACCTGCAACCTGGGCATGTGCACTGATCAGGAATCAAACCCAAACCTCCCCCCCCATTTTTTTCCAAAACCTTTTGATGTACTGGACAACGCCCAACCAACTTAGCCACCAGGTCAGGGCAAAGCTCAGTTTTAACTGACCTATTTTATGAGTCATTGGGAGCTAGCTACCTGCCAAGTGTAACACAAGAAGCATTTAGTTTTAACATATAGATTGTATCTCTATAGGATGTTGTAATGAAGCCTGTTTTTTAAAAAAATTTAATTTA
Source organism: Myotis daubentonii (assembly GCF_963259705.1). Lineage (NCBI taxonomy): Eukaryota > Metazoa > Chordata > Mammalia > Chiroptera > Vespertilionidae > Myotis > Myotis daubentonii. The sequence goes on along the minus strand of NC_081852.1, from coordinate 41,480,435 downwards.
TTCTTCATTCTCCACTAGAATAGCAGATGAAACCAGTAGGAGAAGGCTGGTAATTACCTGTAGGATAATTTATTCTAGCTGCTATAAGAAAATGTAAATCAAATAGGCAATTAAATCTAAGGCCAATCAAAAGATGGTAGGCAACTGTTGTCATCTTCATGAGCATAAAGTAGAAAAAATGACTTACAATTCCAATGTTAAGAAATACTGTATACACATAAAGAGAAAAGAGGTTTTTCCTCAAAATAATCTCTCAGAAAAGAGGAAATACATTTGCTTAACAACATCTCTTATATTATGGGTGCTTTTTCTCCATTAATTTTGAACAACAAAGCACTATCTGGAGAAAATGCATTATGCTGAAATTATCTCAATCAGTGCTAGTTTGGAAGGTTACTTTTTGATCAGTGGGTGTTTTCTTTTGGTGCTGTTTAATTGGAATAGGGGAGAAGAAACTGAACAAAAGTGAGGATTCCCAGAAATATAGCCATCCAATTGCAAACTGTCATAAAAAACCACCTTTAAATATTACCTTAAAATACACCATAGTAATATAGGCCATACTATTGTGCTAAGTATGTATGGTGCCAGGTGGGTACTGAAAACATAGGGCACACTCTGTCTAACCACTATGCTGTACACCTGAAACCAATACAAAACAATACTGAAAGTAAACTGTAATTGAGAAATAAAAAATAACGTATCAAGAGACTAGGTTGTAGATAATTTTATACCTATAGGACAAATAAAAGAAAAAACAATGCATTTGAAAATTTGTGTGAGATAAAATTTCTTGTATCAAGGTAATACATAAAAATAAAAAGCACTGTATCTCCTACAACTTGGACAAAAGTGAAAATGATGTGCCTGTGGTTGAAGACTATAAAACTGGTCACAGTGATAATAAACATACTGATGTCAAGATGTATGCAAACAGTATTGAATAAAAAGGCACTATTTCTGAATATATTATCTTATATAATATACTAGAGGCCCGGTACACGAAATTCGTGCACGGTGTGTGTGTGTGTGTGTGTGTGTGTGTGTGTGTGTGTGTGTGTGTCCCTCAGCCCAGCCTGCACCCTCTCCAATCTGGGATCCCTTTCACAATCCAGGACTGCTGGCTTCCAACCGCTCCCGTGCCTGCCTGCCTGATCAGCCCCTAACTGCTTCTGCCTGCCAGCCTGATCACCCACTAACCACTCCCCTGACAGCCTGATCGATGCCTAACTGCCCTCCCCTGCCGGCCTGGTCACCCCTAACTGTCCTCCCCTGCCAGCCTGGTCACCCCCAACTGCCCTCCCTTGCAGGCCTGGTCCCTCCCAACTGGGAAACATCTATCGCCCACAACTGCCCTCCCCTGCCGGCCATCTTTGACCACATGGGGGTGGCCATCTTGTGTGTTGGAGTGATGATCAATTTGCATATCACCTCTTTATTAGATAGGATTATTTGAATATGTAATTACAAATTCAAATAAGTGTTTGATCTTCATCTATATTCCTAAAAGTTATTTATACATGTTGGCCAAAAATTCTGCAGAAAGACAGAGTAGATTCGCACTTGGTGGACAGGGTAATTCCTACAACTTTCTTGCTGAAAACAACCTCTATGATCCCTGACAAAGGGAAACAAACAGGGTGAGCCTACCGAACACCCAGTGTTGTGCACGGAGGCAATTCTGGACATCAGTACAGGACGGGGGACCTCAAAGAAAGCCTGGCTATTAGTTTGGACAGGCCAACCGGGGCCAGAACTTGTGTGCCAGAGTAGTAGAAAGAAAGCACTCCACTGAGAAAGAACTCCAGAAATCTGTGCAAGAATCCTCTTGAGTCTTTAGCTGAATACTGACCTGCACATGTGCAAGGCAAAACACTACAAAGCTGGGGGGAAAACTTCTGGGGAAAAGAACAATTACTGGAGAGTGATAAGCAAAATAGTTTCCAGAACTCCATCAGGGCTGAGAAGTATTCACATTCCCACCAACTAGAAAGTCATCAGAAAGGAGAGACCAGAATGTTCAGATTGATCCGAAACTGTACAAGTCAGAAGATAATGGAAAAATCTTTAAAATGTGAAAAGAAAAAAATGAGGTGAGAAAACTCCTCCTGACGAAGAATCCTATACCAAGAAAAAATATTTTTCAAAAATGAAAGTACAATAAAAAAATTTTCAGACAAAAACTGAATTTGTTGTCAGCAGACCTGCACTATAAGCTATTTAATTTATTTATTTTTTTATCAGCACAGAAGTCTTTTTTTCCCCCCACTTATCATGCCATGAATTCATAGGGAATGGGTTCCAGCAGCTCAGGCTCCTTTCCATTGGTTCTCACAAAGTGTGTTTCTCTGGGTGGAGCAGGCTGACGCTTCAGTTGAACCCAGGTACCTTTCTCTTTGGCTTCCTTCTTTTTCCGATCATTTTCCTTCACATGTTTCAGGACGCTATCTCAGCTCTTAGAGTGCTTAATATGCTCAATATGTACATTAATTCTCTTGGCAAGAATCTTGCCCTTAACTTGCTTGTTCACAATAATGCCCACTGCATGCTGGGTGACATTGTGGACTCTTCCAGTTTTGCCATGGTAACATTTGTGGGGCATTCCTTCTTGAACAGTGCCCATTCCCTTGATGCCCACAATATCACCTTCCTTGTAGATTTGCATGTATGTGGCCAAAGGAACAACTCCATGTTTTCTAAAAGGCCTAGGGAACATATAGCGGGTGCCTCTCCTCTTTCCCTTTGTGTTAGTCATTTTGTGAATTTCTGTAAGATGGCAGTTCCAGCTGAAAGGCTATAAAGCTATTTTAAAGGAAAATTTTTAGGTAGAAAGAATGTAACATATGAAAACATGAATAAACAGGGCAGAGCAAAAGTAAGTTTATAGTTGCGAGCATGCAAAACAGGGTTTATTCATGTATTATTATTTACCAGCATTACCCTAATATCAAAAACAGACAAAGCCATTACAAGAAAAGCCACAGACCAGTATCTCACATAAGCATAGATGCAAATAACCTCAACAAAGTAGTATTAGCAAATTGAACCCAACAATGTATAAAAAGGATTATACACTATGACCAAAGAGGATTTATACCAGATATGCAAAGCTAGCTCAACATTTAAAAATCAATTAATGTGCCCCAGCTGTTGTTGCTCAGTGGTTAGAGCATCAGCCAGTCTATCGAAGGGTGTTGGGTTTAAATCCCAGTCAAGGGCACGTACCTGGGCCGCAGGCTCGATCGGACTGTGTGTGGGAGGCAACCAATTGATATGTCTCTCTCAGACTGATGTGTCTCTTTCACATCAATGTTTCTCTCTCTCAAAGCCTTTCTCTCTCTTTCCAACTTTTCTCCCTCCCTCTGTTCCACTGTGTCTTAAAAAAAAATCAATGGAAAAAATATCCTCAGTGAGGATTAAGAAACAAAACAAAATCAATTAGTGTAATCCATCACAATACCCTAAAGAAGAAAAACTACATGATCATATTAATATACACAGAAAAAGCTTTTGACAAAATTCAACACCCACGCATAACAACAAAAAATCTAATTTGGAAAAGAAGGATATTTCCTCAACTTGATAAAGAATATCTACCAAAAAACCTGTAGCTAATTTAATGGTGAAAAACTTAAAACTTTCTTGCTAAGAGCAAGAACAAGACAAGGAAGACCTCTCCCACCACTGCTTGTCAACATCTATAGGAAATTCTAGCTAATACAATAAGAAGAGAAAGGGAAATAAAGATATACTGATTGGGAAGGAAGAAATAAAACTGTCTTTGTTTGCAGATGCCTGTATAGAAAATCCAAAGAAAAACAGACAAAACAAAAAAAAAACATGAATAAGCAATTATACCAACATTGCAGGATACAAGGAAAATCAATCACTTTCCTATATACAGCAATGAACAAATGAAATTTGAAATTTAAAATAAATTGATATTTACTTTAGCATCCAACAGAAATAGGTATAAATCTAATAACGTATGCAAAACTCTAACAAAAGATATCAAAGAAGAACTAAATAAATGGATAGTCCATGTTCATGGATAGATCAGTACTGTTAAGATGTCAGTTCTTCCCAACTTATCTATGGATTCAACACAATCCCAATCAAAATCCCAGCAAGTTATTTTGTGAATATTGACAAAACGATTCTAAAATTTATATGTAGAGGTGGCAAAGGACCTAAATAGACAACTTTCAAAAGAGGACATTCAGAAAGCCAAGAGACATATGAAAACATGCTCAAAGTCACTAATCATCCAAGAGATGCAAATCAAAACAACAATGAGGTACCATCTCACACCTGTCAGACTGGCTATCATCAACAAATCAACAAACGACAAGTGCTAGAGAGGATGTGGAGAAAAAGGAACACTTGTGCACTGCTGGTGGGAATGCAGACTGGTGCAGCCACTATGGAAGACAGTATGGAGTTTCCTTAAAAAACTGAAAATGGAACTCCCATTTGACCCTGTGATCCCACTTCTAGGAATATATCCCAAGAAACCAGAAACACCAATCAGAAAGGATATATGCACCCCTATGTTCATAGCAGCACAATTCACCATAGCTAAGATCTGGAAACAGCCTAAGTGCCCATCAGTAGATGAATGGATTAGAAAACTGTGGTACATCTACACGATGGAATACTATGCTGCTGTAAAAAGGAAGGAACTCTTACCATTTGCAACGTCATGGATGGCACTGGAGAGCATTATGCTAAGTGAAATAAGCCAGTCAATGAAGGAAAAATACCACATGATCTCACTCATTCATGGATAATAGAGACCATTATAAACTTTTGAACAATAATTGATACAGAGGCAGAGCTGCCTCAAACAGATTGTCAAACTGCAGTGGGAAGGCCAGGGAGGGTTGGGGGACATGAGGTAGGGGGGTAAGAGATCAACCAAAGGACTTGTATGCATGCATATAAGCATAACCAATGGACATAAGACACTGGGGGGTAGGGGAGGCTAGGGGACTGTCTAGGGCGGGGGGGGGGGAATGGACACATATGTAATACCCTTTGTATTACTTTAAGCAATAAAATAAAATAAAATAAAATAAAATAAAATAAAATAAAATAAAATAAAATAAAATAAAATAAAATTTATATGTAGAGGCAAAAGACCCAGAATAATAAACTCAATACTGAAGGAGAATAAAGTTGAAAGATGAATACTACCTAATTTCAAGACTAACTACAAAGCTACGGTAATCAAGACAGCACGGGACTGACAAAATAGACAGATGAATCAATAGAACAGAACAGAAAGCCCATAAATAGACACATAAATATAGTCAACTGATCTTTGACAAAGGAGCAAAGGCAATATAAAGGATCAAAGACAGTCTTTTCAATAAATGGTGCTGAATACTGGACATCTACGTGCAAAAAGAATGAACCAAGACACAGAACTTACACTCTTCATATTTCATAAAATTAACTCAATAGGTCGAAATGTAAAATAAAAATACTATAAAACTACTAGAAGATAAGAGAAAACCTAGCTGACCTTGGATATGATAATGAATTTAGATAAAAAGGCATAATCCATGAAATAAATGAGAAGCAGGACTTCATTAATTTTAAAAACTTTGGCTCTGTGACACTGTCAAGAAAATTAAAAGAAGCCATAAAGTGGGAGGAAATATCTTCAAAAGATACATTTGATAAAGGACTGTTTTGTAAGATATACAAAGAACTCCTAAAAGTTTATGGAGTTCTGTTCTTATTGTTTTTAGGAAAATTAACAATCTAATTTAAAATGGCAAAAGATCTGGAGACATCTCAGTAAAGAAGATATATAGATGGCAAGTAAATACATGAAAAGATGTTTTGAAACTCATGTGTAATAGGAAATTGCAAATTAAAACGAGATACTACTACATATCTAATAGAATGGTCAAAATCCCAAACACTGACAACACAAAATGCTGGTGAGGATGTGGAACAATAGGAACTCTCATGCTTTGCTAGTGGGAATACAAAATGGTCTAGCCACTTTGGAAAACAATCTGGCTGCTGCTTTCAAAACTAAACATCCTCTTATCATATGATCCAGCAATCAGACTTCTTGGTATTTACCCAAATGAAATAAAAACTTACATCATATGAAAACCTGCACACAAATGTTTATAGCAGCTTTAGTCATTATTGCCAAACTTGGAAGCAACCAAGCTGTACTTCAGATGTGAATGGATAAATGAACTGTGGCACATCCAAACATTAAAATATTACTCAACACTAAAAAGAAATGAGCTAGCAAGCCATGAAAAGACATAAAAGAAACAAATGCATATTGCTAAGTGAAAGAAGCCAATATGAAAGGGCTATATACTGTATTATTCCAACTATTTGACATTCTGAAAAAGGCAAAACTATGGAGCCAAGTAAAAAGATAATTGGTTGCCAGGGATTTAGGGGCATATGAAAGGATATACAGGCAGGGCAGAAAGGATTTTTAGGGCAATGAAATGATTCTGTATGATATGAATAATAGTGAACACACGTCATTATATACATTCTTCAAAACCTATAGAACAGAGAATTTACAGCACAGAGAGTGAACTCTAATGTAAACTATGGGCTTTGGGTGATAATGATGTATTAATGTAGGTTCACTGATTGTAACAAATGTACCACACTGTGTGGAGGAGGTTGTGGGTGTGTAGGGACAGAGTGTATATAGAAACTCTCTGTACTTTCTGCTCAATTTTGCTGTGAATCCAGAACAGCTCTAACAAATAAAGTTTATTAATTTAAATACACACAAATGCAAATTGAACCATCAACATACAAAATGGATATTATGACTAACTGAAGTTTATCCAAGGAACACAAAGTTGGTTTAACAATAAAAAAACTTTTACAACTTAATAAGAAAAATGGCCAAACAGACTTCATCTGACCTTTGCCTCATCTGAATGAATGAAAAAACTATATAACTAGTGCCAACCAGGAACCTAAGAGACACAAATTCAAATCTATGAAGGATGGCATCACCTTAGCCTTCAAACTGTTTTCTATATATAATGTTTCAAATATTATATCCAGCACCCAAGCAAAGGTAACTAGGCATATACAGAGATAAAATAGCATCTGCTAACAAAAACTAGCAGGACCAATATTCAATATAAACAGATCTACAGAATTTCCAGACATTGGAATTATCAGACACAGGCTATGAAACAACTATACTTACTATGTTTTAAGGAGATAAAGGCCAAGCTTGAAATTCAGCAGGGAACTGTAAAAAGTGATATAGCAGGATATGAAAAAGAATCAACTAGAAACAAGAATTGAAAAACACAAAATTGACATTAAGAACCCAATGTATGTGGCCAAGGATCTATATCCTTAACACATTCTCTAGGTAATCCAGTGTGTTTGGGAACCAGAATCATAGACTAATTTTAATGTCCTCATTTGCAAACCCACCCCTTTCTAATATAGCTTTTATAATACCTCCATAATTACTTTTCTAATATATGAATTTGACATATCAGTGCCTTACTTCATAGTATTTTTGATAAAACCCAATTCTCTAAACGTTGTGGCTAATGACCCTTGACCTGATATACTGGTCTACCAACTAATCAAGTCTGTGCATCCCTGGTTTGCTTATTCTGGAATGGTTTTCCCAACCTTGTCTACTTGGTGAACTACTACTAGTATACTTCACAACATACTCACATGGTGTATCTGAGCAGAATTAATCATTCATCAGTACTCTCATACTTTGTCCAAAACTCAGCTACAGCACTCACCACATTAAAATTATATATGAATCTCTCCACCCCCTATCCTCCACACACAGTTATACTGGAATAACTCAAAAGTTAGGAGTCATATTTACTTATATCCCAAGAATCCAAACCATGATTTAATGTATTAAACACAGTAAATGTATGTTAAATAAATTACATATTCATTGCAATGAAAGCCAGACAATCTTAGAGAAGAATGTAGGGTCAGTTCAAGAATTTTGTCCTTCAATTTCTGCCAGAGAAAAGGCTTAGAGTTTGCTACCACATTCTGATGCCTTGGAATCTGCAGCTGAAGAGATCTACCAAAAAGGTGTACTAGGAGGCAAGATGAAAAAAGATCAAACTCTGGGTTCAAATGGAGGGTAGTAGGAGTCTTTGAATAGCTTTTGAAAGAAGTAAAATATGCTCTGGTCAGGTGGCTTATTGGATTGGAGTGGTCCCTAAGGGTTGCAGGTTTGATTCAGGATCAGGGCACATGCCTTGGTTGTGGGTTTGATCCCTGGTAGGGGCACATGCGGGAGGCAACCAATCAATGTTTCTCACATTCATGTTTCTCTCTCTCAAATCAATGAACATGTCCTCTGGTGAGGATAAAAAAAAAAAAAAGAAATAAAATATGGAACTGGGAAAATAAAGAATAGAATAGGAACGTCTCTTTCAAAGACACTATGAAAACCAAAATAGCCGAATATATATAAACCAAAATAGCCGATGTGAACATTTCTACCACCTCAAGACCACGTCTGCTCAAGATAAAGAGGTTCTCTTCCTCATCTTGAACCAAGAGCCAGGGAAATCACCTTGCTTGGAGTAGGGGGGTGAAGGTTATGCTGACTATGATGCCTTTACTAATTCTAAATTTTCTTCCTTGAGGAGAAGCATTTCATATCTCTCTGGCATATAGGAGTGCTCTAGAAAACTTTATCTTGGAAAAATTAGCACAATTTTAAAAATATATATTTTTATTGATTTCAGAGAGGAAGGGGGGAGAGGGAGGGAGGGAGGGAAGGAGAAAGGGAGGGAGGGAGGGGGAGAGAGAGAGAGAGAGAGAGAGAGAGAGAGAGAGAGAGAGAGAGAGAGAGAAAGAGAGAAAACATCAATAATGAGAGAGACTCACTGATCAACTGCCTCCTGCACGCTCCCTACTGTGGACTGAGCCTGAAACCCAGGCAGGTGACCTGATCAGGAATGGAACCATGACTTCCTGGCTCATAGGCCGACACTCACCACTGAACCACACCGGCTGGGCAGCACAATTTTGTTTAGTCTAATTTGAAGCCTAACATAATATACAAGTCTGACTGACATAAAAATAGAATGAATACAACTTTTACTATAACTTTGATATTCAAACTGTATTTATGGAATCAAATCACAGGTAGTCAGAGTGTTTTCAAATTGCAACCCCTTTCCAAGTCTGTCTCGTATAAAAGGAACAAATTCTCCCCCCCAAATCCCATCCTATTCAATTTGAGAACTTGTTTTTACTCTTTTAGTTTAACTAATTTAAACTTCTCTCTCAAAGTTCATACTTCTTCCCTCTCCCAGAAGCTCAGGCCTAAAGGTGTTATAAATTCCTTTCTCAATTTTCAGATCACACAAATTAACATTTATAAAATTAACTTATTCTTACATAGGTAAGACAATAATTTATCATGAACTATAAATAAAGAACACACATGCAGCTGCAAAGATAGTTATTCACTACCTTTTTAAGGTGACAATACATTAGGTAAATAAAAGTGAAAATAAACATGTAAGGCTGTAACATTTTTAAGGACTTTTCAAAAATAAATTCTGAACACTGTCCAGCCCCTCCACAACTTAACCATCATGAAGGAAGTCACTAAGTCAAATTAAACACCCAAGATAATATATTTCTGCATAATAAAAGCCAATGAACTCTATTAAAATGTTCTAATACTATACACACCAATAAAGTTAGTAACCAAAATATAAAGCTTTCAAAATGTTATATATTTAGCTGCTGCTCATAAAGCACATGTATTCAAGTTCTTGCTGTTATTGTTCCTGCAGTAAAAAACTTCCAAAGCAAAGGTTTAACTGAGGAGGGTAACATATTCTACTTTTACACAATTTAAAGTGCTGAGATTAAGAAATCTGTGTAATGTCTTAAAACTTTTTTCTTGCTAGTCAAAAGTTACATGAAAGTGATTCAATCATTGAACTAAAACTTCACTCAGAAAAATACATGAACAATTAAAAACTTGAAACATCATCTAAGTACTACAATCTCATTTTCTCATTTAAAATGCCAATATATAGAGCACTGGCCAGCGGACTGAAGGGTCCTGGGTTTGATTCCAGTCAAGGGCATGTACTTCAGTTGTAGGCTCCATCCCCGACCCTGGTTGGCACCTGGGAGGCAACCAGTCAATATGTCTCTCTTTCATCGATGTCTCTCTGTCTCTGTCTCTCCCTTCCACTCTCTCTAAAAGTCAAAAAATATCCTTGGGTCAGGATTAACAAAAAACAAAACAAAAAAAGATGTCAATATAAAAGCAGTACCTAGCAAAAACATAAATTACTTTCTATTGAAAGATTGTCAGTTTGACATAAATAGGGTATATATTCAATCTAGTATGAAATCATGTTACAATTATACATAACATGACTTATTTATAATCATTTCACTTGCAGTTTGGAGCTCACAAGATAAACTATGTAGCTATTTTCAAATTTTGGCCTATTAATTTAGAAAAAACAAAAACTTAGGTCAATTGAACTACAATATAATTGAAATACTATGTATAATTAATTGATGCAATTTTTAACATGGCTCACCAACTGGTTGAAAGGCCACAAGCAGGAATTTCATACCTGCAAGAGAACACATGCAATAATCCTCATAAAATAACATTATGAAATATTCATGTGATTTGGGAAGTGAGTATCAAGTTAAATGCCAAACTTGAATTAGTTCGATTTTGCTCTTATCCTAAAATAATTTTTATGTTTCTTTAATGCTAACATGGGGAGCTAACCTTGATGAGATCTTTAATAAAACTTACTATGAGAATACAATTTAAAAATATTTAACTTAGTTATCTTTCACCTATGAACTTCATGTATCTCTGAAAAACTACAGATATAGAAAATGTAAAGTTAAGTAAAGCAAAACAAAATGTATATAGACACATAAATACAGAGACACTGTTTTAGAAATGTGACAGAAAAATATATGTAACACTGTATATTAAAGAATATACACATATAAAAATAATTATATGTTTTCCACATAAAAATACATTTGTCTAAAAATGTGAAGGGAAAGTAAAATGAGACATATCTTCCTATAATGTTTTCCATTTTACAGAGAAAATATAATCATGTATTTGTGTAATTAACAATTATTAGAGAAAAAAGTTTATAAAGCAAACCTTACTTTTCTATATATTAGTTTATAATCTTATGTCTTTCCACTGAAAAAAGTCTGGCCCAATACATAATCATAGAAATACTTAAAAATATAACTACTTTCTGAGTATCTGCTTTAAAATAATTATTCTATAAAATAATGCTAGTACTCTAATCTCCTATTAAATCTTACTGTTTTGTCACTCAAAAAGCAAGTAAGGCAAGTTTAAAAAGCTCAAAGGAATTTACTTTTCCATGGTAGTTTTGGCATTGCTCACTTTTTCAGGGAGATTTATACTGGAATTACTAGCTACCTTCATTTTTCTACAGCCTTACCAACTTAAGACTCTACCCTAAAACATGACAGATGTGTCCTAACATTCTTCATGGCTTTACTAACAACATTGTCATTTTTTAAATTTCTGATTCCAAATAAATAACATCCATTTGAAAAGAGTATGTGGTAAAGGATCTCAAAAACAGTTTTATATTCATAACTAGAGGCCCAATGTACGAAATTCATAAAAGAGTAGGCTTTTCTTCCCCTGGCTGTCGGCACCCGCTTCCCTCCAGCTGCCAGCAGGCACCTGGGACACAGGCTTCCTTTGCAGGCCTGGCTTCGTCCGGAAGGTAGTCCGGTAGGACGTCTGGTCTAATTAGCATATTATGCTTTTATTATTATAGACTAGAAGCCCGGTGCACAAAAATTTGTGCACTGGTGGTGGGGGGGGGGGGGGGTCCCTCAGCCCAACCTGTGCCCTCTCATAGTCTGGGACCCCTCGGGAGATAACCACCTGCTGGCTTAGGCCCTCTCCCCTGGTGGCAGATGGCATGCCCAATCCCTCGGTGTCTGCCCCGTCTTCCCCGCCCACACACAACAGGCCCAGATCCTGCGCTGGGGCGGGCGGCAGTTGGGGATCTCGCTGCCGCCCGCCCCGGCCACCCCGCCCTGCACACCACAGGCCAGGATCTTGCTGGGGCAGCCAGCGGCTGGGGATTGCGGCCTGCAGTATGCAAATTAGCTGCCATATTTGTTGGCGGTTAATTTGCATATCATGCTTATTAGCCAATGGGAGGTATAGCGAAGGTACGGTCAATTACCATGTTTGTCTATTAACACATTGTTTTTGGGGAGTTTTTATCGCGTGGTAACAGGTGGCGCGGGCCATTTTTGCTAATTTTTTGTGCAAATAGCAACGTTCAGTAAAATTACGATAACTTCAGTTTACATATTTATACGTTACCCGCATTCTACCGCTAGTCTATAAAAAACGTATTAATACGTGTCCCGCGCTCTACTACTCTGGTAGAATGTATAAATACGTAAAACGTATAAATATGTTTCCCGCATACAATGTGTTATTAGACAGGATGTTTTACAGAGTTTAAAAGTCAGGGCTGTTCAAAAATGTTTCAGGCAGGAACAGAGAAACAAAGTTATAAATTTACTATCCTATCTAATAAAAGAGAAAAATGGTAATTGGCGTACAACAATACCCTTTTCATTGGCTAATCAGGGCTATATGCAAATTAACTGCCAACTAAGATTGGCAGTTAACTGCCAACAAGATGGCGGTTAATTTGCATATGTAGGCACAGTGCAGGGAGGCGAAAGGGAAAGCAGGAAGAAGCCCCCTGCCACTGACAGTGATCGGAAACCCAGGGGGGAGCTAAGAGCTGGGGGGCAGGGCAAAGGCGACCCTGGGGCCGCCTTTGCCCTGCCCCCCAGCCATGATCGGAGAATCAGGCGCCTTTGCCGCCCTGGCCAGTGATAGCAGGAAGTAGGGGTGGAGCCAGTGATGGGAGCTGGGCACGGTCGAACCTGGCAGTCCCGGGAGCTAGGGGTCCCTTGCCTGGGCCTAAAGCGGAGCCCACGATCGCGGGGCCGCTGCAGCTGCAGGTCCCCGCTGCCCGGGCCGGACGCCTAGGCCAGAGGCGTTAGGCCTGGGCAGGGGCGGAGCCTGCAACCGCGGGGAGCTGGGGGTCCCCTGCCCAGGCCTGACACCTCTGCCAGAGGCCTCAGGCCTGGTCAAGGGGCCGATCCGGTGATTGGTGATCGGAGGGTGATGAGGGTCAACTCCTCTGGCCGAGGCATCAGGCCTGGGTGGGGGGCAGAGCCGGGGATTGGGGGGATATGATGGTCCCCTTGCCCAGGCCTGAAGCCTGGGTCAGAGGCGTCCGGCTTGGGTGGGGCGTGGAGCAAGCGATCAGAGGGAGATGGGGGTCCCCTGCCCAGGCATGATTCCTGGGCCAGAGGCCTCAGGCCTGGGCGGGGGCCAGAGCCAGTGATCAGGGGGAGATGCGGGTCCCCTGTCCAAGCCTGACACCTCTGGCAGAGGCGTCAGGCCTGGGCAAGGGGGCGATCGGAGGGTGATGGGGGTCTACGCCTCTGGCCGAGGCATCAGGCCTGGGCTGGGGGCAGAACCAGTGATGGGGGGAAATGAGGGTCCCTTGCCCAGGCCTGATGCCTCTGTCAGAGGCGTCAGGCCTGGGCAAGGGGCCGATCCTGCGATTGGAGGGTGATGGGGTTCAACGCCTGAGGGCTCCCAGTATGTGAGAGGGGGCAGGCTGGGCTGAGGGACACTCCCCCCCCCCCACACACACCCAGTGAACGAATTTCGTGCACCGGGCCCCTAGTCTTATATAATAAAAGGCTAATATGCAAATCAACTGAACAGTGGAATGACTGGTCACTATGACGCGCACTGACCACTAGGTGGCAGATGATCAACGCAGGAGCTGCCCCCTGGTGGTCAGTGTGCCCCCACAGGGGGAGCACCGCTCAGCCAGAAGCCGGGTTCATAGCTGGCGAGTGCAGCAGTGGTGGTGGGAGCCTCTCCCGCCTCCACAGCAGCACTAAGGATGTCTGACTGACAGCTTGGGCCCACTTCCCATGGGGAACGGGCCTAAGCTATCAGTTGGACATCCCCTGAGGGCTCCCGGACTGCAAGAGGGCGTAGGAGGGACCCCTCCTGAGGGCACGAATTTCGTGCACCAGGCCTCTAGTCTATATATGTAAAAGGCTAATATGTTAAGTGTCTGTCCATCGGGGGAATGACGCCACGTAGCAACACCCAGCTTCCTCTCCCTAGTGACGACTAGCCTCCTTGCAGTTTCTTCAGCCCAGGAACACAACTTGCTTTATAGCCAGGTGGAAACATTTTACACTTGAACCAAATGTCTCTGAAGTGTTTTCCTGTGCCTCATCTCATTTCATCCTCACAGAAGTCCTGGAGTAGGTAGATAGGAGACTCGGTAGAATCCTATATTCTTTTCATTAGCCAGAAAACGGAGATTTAGAAAGTTTAGAAACTTGACCGACTGAAAAGAAGTAAGACATGGTGGACCTTGAAAATGACTTCAGGTTTTCTCACTGTGAAGAATATAGTCAAACAGTGCTGCAGTTAAATATTTTACCATTTGTTCTCCCTGCATGATCTACAATAACAATCTACTTTGTGTTGATATTCACTGCTGTGTTGCTGACAATTACCTGAAAGAGAAGCTGGGGGTGCTTCACTGGGCTGGAAAAAGTTTAGCTAAATCAGAAAGCAGGTCTAATTAAGCAAGTTTATTCTATATCTATAAAAGGCTAAATTGACTCATGCATGCACGATACATATAAAGCTCTTACTGGCGCCAATCTCACAGGTAAGTTTCGATTTGTCGTCTGTTGTGAATTTGGTTGACACTCCTATTATACAGAAAGGGCGAACAGCAATGTTAAAATATTTCTTCTAATTAATTTCCTTTCAATGTGCACAAATTTGTGCACTGGGCCACTAGTTATTAATGAAAGAAAATCATGCCCTTCTTGAAAATGACAACTGTAGGGAAGAGGACAGCAAAGTTAGACAAATGGAGAGCAGAGGACACACACAGAAGTAGGGAAAGAGAGCAGAAAGGGAGAGGCAGAAACATGTCCCATCACATGGCGAAAGAGATACATATTTTGAGGGTAGAAAGGATCAGAGGAACAATTTCACCATCTATCACACCTCCCCAAAAGAAAGAGACCCATGAAAAAGGCACCAAATACACACTAGTACCTACACACAACCTGAAAGTTCAAAACTTAAAAGTAGTGGCTGGGAGAAATCACCATCTATAAAAAGCCAGAGAAGGGGCTGTAGAGGACAGCAACTCCACTCCTTCTTCCCCTATGAAAATAAGAGTTCTTTTCCTGGCCAGTCATCAAATGTTCATACAATATATATACAAAAGATAATGTGGCTTTCCAAAATAAAGACAGCAAATTAAAGGCATACAGAATATCAATAAACAGGTAATTATGCACCCAGTAATTAATTTATTTACCTATGAGAAGATATTGCAGAATGTTACTTTATATAAAGACATAGAAGTGTATGCACATGCACTTTTAAGGTAAACTATCATAAAGGAGGAATACAAAACCTTCAACAGCAAGACCACCGTTTTGCCTCTAGAGGGCGAACTTGGTCTTCTGAAAAACTGACAGGAGAAGTGATTTTCAGACTTTACAAAAAAGTTAAAACTTAAAATGCTAAGATAGCAAAGATTCCCAGATTTTCTTGGTTAACAGTGCCCTCAGTGTCCCAGTAATTTTTCCATCGAGCCTCCCCAAACTAACAAAAATACCTAATAATTCTAATTCTGTTTAATAACTATAGCAGTTATGTCTAATAATTTAATAGAATTAACGTCCTAACTCGTAGTAACCATTTGAAAATATAACGCACATAAATTAAAGAAAAAGTTTTATTTCACTCCTAGATAACCACAATTACTAATTGAGCATGAAATTGTATACTGTACAATTTCTCAAAATTTGAAATCCAATTAGATACTATTACCCTCATTTTTCCTGTTCCACACTTATTTTTGAAGATTATCTGATTTTTATCAAAACGTCAGAAAAATTAGATTCACAAAGATGTGAAAATAATATAGTGCCATTTAATGTTGAAATTGTGTATCACCTCAAGCTAAAAGTCTACCATATCTGACAGATGTCGAGTGTCACTGAATTTGCCATGGTTCCCCCACTAGCTGAAACACCTGGGTGCCTGAGTACACACCTTGGGAATCAGCATAGTTTTAAGTTCCAGCAGCTATTTAAACTACTCAACATTTTAGTTAATTGTAAACAAAATTAACTATAACTAATGTTTTTAAAGATCTAAAAATTATTTTCTTATATCACTTTTGGGAACAATCTTTCTTTTGAGCAATAAAAGAAACACTATTAAATGCTTAAAGGAAGATGTTTTTCCAATTTGAATGATGATTATTGCCTTAATGTAATTGTTTTTATAATGCTGGTTGTGTTGAATCTGATAAACTACAATTGGGAAGCAGAGAAATAAAAAATTTATTATATATCTCCCGAGCAACAAATTCTCCTAATTTAAAAACGCTACAAATTGATCCAGTCTTGCTGCTTTCCAGTCTCATCAATCTCCTAGTACTGAGAAGCACAAATTTAGGAGTCAGTTAAGATCTGAAATTCTTTAAAACTCAAGAATAGAAATATTAATACAGATAGTAAAAGAATTAGCTTCTAAACTACTAAAAAAGATTATATATACACTCATCTCACAAAGTCCTTGGTTTAGATAGAACATCAGAAAAGTAATCAAAGAGTTCAACCTCAGACTCTACTCAGTTTTTCTTTTTACTGTTTCATAAGTTCACAACTACCTATATCCACAAAATCAGTGCCACTGGCAAATGCTACCGTGTTCAATTCGAAGTCAAAATCTGTGGTGAGAGTAGTTAGCTAACAATAACAAAAGGCTATCCAAGGAATAACTAGGAAACAAAATCAATATTCTTTTTTTTAAAATATATTTTTATTGACTTCAGAGAGGAAGGGAGAGGGAGAGAGAGATGGAAACATCAATGATGAGAGAGAATCATTGGTCAGCTGCCTTCTCCATGCTCCCTACTGGGGATCAAGCCTGCAACCCAGGCATGTGCCCTTGACTGGAATTGAACCCGGGACCCTTGAGTCCGCAGGCCGATGCTCTATCCATTGAGCCAAGCCAGCCAGGGCAATATTCTATTACTTTAAAGAATTTTCACAACCATAAAAGATAATTGAAAATGTGTCATGTTTTAAAAATATATTAAGGTTGCTAGAAATATCTATAATCCCCCCAATTTTTTTTTTTTAAATGCCTTGACATTTTTTTTTCTCTTCATTTTATTGATTTTTTACAGAGAGGAAGGGAGAGAGATAGAGAGTTAGAAACATCGATGAGAGAGAAACATCGATCAGCTGCCTCCTACACATCTCCCACTGGTGATATGCCCGCAATCCAGGTACATGCCCTTGACCGGAATCGAACCTGGGACCCTTCAGTCCGCAGGCCGATGCTCTATCCACTGAGCCAAACCGGTTTCGGCTATAATCCCAAAATTTTATATGTACAAAAATATAAATGAAAGTAGGACATGGTTAATTATCAAGAAAATATATTTGAAAAACTAAGACAAAACACATGGCTATGTTAGTACTTACCTGCTGAATAATTTTGGAAGTTTTCTGAAGATTCTCTCTGGGAGGAACTTTACCAAATAATTTCCAACCAGGAGCACTATGGACAACTGATTTGAGTTCCTTTGTTCTTTTTGAAAAAAGGTTTCTGAAATACAAGAAAGTTACATGAATTATGTTTTTTATGATAACCATGGAACTACTTAATAATAATTTCTAAAGTTTACTCCCAAGACAACACAAAATAATTTTAAATAAAATTATTTCTACTATTTCTACTTTTATTAGACTAACAAGACTCAATTAAAAATACCTGCCTACATAGAAATATTAGAAAAGTCATCAAAAGATGTTAGAGAGATAAATGTTAGAGAGATAAATAAATTGGAGAGAAAATGACAAGCTTTAAATAAGATGCAAATATTTGCTTAAAATCACCTATAATGTGACTTGAATTGACTATACATGCATGCACTTAACAATAAAATCCAAGAAATGAGAACAACAACGCTCAAGAGAAACTGTATGAAAATGTAAAGGATTAAGTAAAAATCTTTTGGGAAAATACTATTCAGTGATTTTCAGTAACAATTTGTTACTATTTATAATAAAAGGGCATCTACTGATACTTCACTGTCATAAAACAGGCATACGTAAATTGTTTTCTTCTAGGACAAGGTATGTACAAGGTAATTTACTGCATAAGAGTATATAACTAAGAAGAAAGTGTCTCTCACTGAAAAGGATATAAAGGGAAAAAAGCAAAATAAATAACCTCCACAATAAAAACCTGGTTCCAATATGCATCACCATTACAATCGTAATAAGTTCAGAATGAAGTTTAAATTCTCATTAAATCATAAAAACAAAACAAAGTCAATACTTTAAATTTTCATATCTAAAAGACTTTGGTTACTATAAGAAATTTCCATAAAAGAAATATGAGCCCACAGGTATCCAATTACTAAGAAAGGCCATCAGATAACATTCCACATTAATTTCTTATGCCACAAAGACATTTTGGATTGGGTTTTCAGTTTATGTCCTGCCACAAAAATGACTTAGAATGTAGCTAACTGGCATACATCTGCAATAAAATGTAATTTAAAAATATTTTTCCAATTACAGGCCCTGTCAGGGTAGCTCAGTTGGTTAGACGTCATCTGGATGTGCCAAGATTGTAGGGTTCGATCCCTGGTCAGGGCACATACAAGAATCAAGGGATGAATGGATAAATAAGTGGAACAACAATCGATGCTTCTCTCTTTCCCCTCCCCTCTCTAAAACCAATCAATAAAAATTTAATTAAAAATAAAATATTACAGATTAAATGGGCTTCTCTGATTAATCTAGGATGGGAATTACTACTTTATTACATTTTAAGGAGGAAAACCCAATGAAAAGGTACATAAATAAGCCAATAATGTGTAATACTCTGTTCTTTTCATGCACCATCCCTTACCCCCCTATCCACTGTCAGGGGACTGGTGAAGTAGAGATTCCAATGCAAATAAATGTGGGGGACTAGGTTCCTCCTCATCACCTTTCAAACTGAAGACAGACACACACATTTCCCTTTTTCCTATCCCCTCAAATATTCAAATTTCTTACATTTAAATCAACACTAAAAGCTTCTTAGCAAAACAAACCAAATGTGTTCAAGCACCCATGAGAGAGAAGACCATTCTTTCTCTCTATGTTGTAGAGATAGAGCTTGACTCTATGAATGAGACTTACATGGCAGTGATGGGGGAAAGGGTCATTCTTATTCTGTATTCTTATAGTTTCGGGGTAGGGGCAGAAGGAAGGGACACCCCCAGCTTCTCTCAGCCCCCTATTCATTCCCATCTGTGGAGCTGAAATTTGGTGCCAGGCATTGCTGCCTAACAGCAGAGAGAAATCAGTTTGTCCTGCTTTCCTAATATGAGGCTAAAGTAGTTTTCTCTGCACTCCTTTGTCCCCAATCCCCACAGGAAAGGCCTTGCTGTGTTAACTGGATAAATTTAAATCAGGTGAAGTATTAGGAGGGCCACTGCAGCCAAAGGCATGTCTTTCCATCCAGATTTCATCAGTATTAAAGCTGATGTTGTGAGGTCCCATTTGCCTGTGTCCTATGTCTTTTTTCCTATTGATTCCAAACTCAGAAGTGTTGAGAGATGTAATTTAATGGTTTTGCCTAAACCCAACAGTCAAGTTTTTGTAAGTTGCAAAGTATCTTATTGTTTCAGATATGCTGGAAATATTTTTAAATGTTTCCTAGTTGAGTTTGTTTTTCCTTTCTCATTCTGTACCACATTTTGTCAGTATATACAGAAAGCAGGGAATGACAATGGTCATCCATCTTAAAAAAGGGAAAAAATAAGAGACATGCCAAGAAAAAACTGATGTGAGAAAGAGGGAAAAAAAAAAAAAAAAAAAAGAAAAAGCCCTAACCTTCTCTCTTAGTGGCTTTTATAGTAAAGGTTGATAAATGAATGAATGGCTCTTATTTGTTAATACCTGTTAATATTTGCTTCGCAAATCTGTGTCTTGTTTCATTTTTCCAAGATTTCTTCTACCACACATCTACACTAATAAAAGACAAAGATGCTAATTGACCATACTTTCACTATGCCCACCAGCCAATCAAAAGAGTATGCAAATTAACCCAAGAGAGATGGTTAATTTGCATACACAGGTGCCCAGTGAAGACTGAAGACAGTGTAGAAGGAAGCCAAGCTCTGCAGAAGGGAGCCAAGCGGCGGAGAAGGGAATGGATAGGAGGTAGCAGAGACGGGAGTGGAGGTGAGGCAGCGGACATGGAGGGAGCGAAGTGGCGGAGAAGGGAGGGAGCGAGGCGGCGGAGACGGGAGGGAGCCGAGGCGGCGGGGAAGGGAGGGAGCCGAGGTGGCAGAGAAGGGAGGGAGCTAAGCAGCGGGGAAGAGAGGGAGCCTCCGGCTTCGCTCCCTTTTCTGCTTCACTCTGGCCTCAGGAAGCCCTGTTCTTGCAGGAATAGGCCTGAGGAAGCCCTATTCTTGCAGGAATCTTCCTGCAACGGGCCTCTAGTCCTATATAATAAAAGGCTAATATGCAAATCAACTGAACTGTGGAATGACTGGTCGCTATGATGTGCACTGACCACCAGGGGGCAGATGCTCAATACAGGAGCTGCTCCCTGGTGGTCAGTGCGCTCCCACGGCCAACCTCCCGCAGCCAGCCAACCTCCCCCAGTCCCTCCCCCTGGCCTGCTGGTCCCAATTGGCCCCGATCGGCCCTGATCGCTGGCCAGGCTGAGGGACCCTGCCCATGCACGAATTCATGCACCGGGCCTCTAATATGATATAAAAGACTCAGACCACTTGCCTACTACACCAAAGCTAACCTAAAGGAGCAAATTTTATTACACCATGTAAGTTTTCTGCTCATGATTTCCAACATAGCACAATCTCCAGTGCTTGGGTCTTTAAGAATTGGCAAACCCACTTATTAACTTATGAGACAAAGCCATATAAAATCCATAGTTTCTCAGACTGAAATTTGACACTACAGAAAATTGGCTGACTTTTTACGGTCAACAATGTCAGCTCTAGCAAAATCTTTTTAAATTCATTAGATAAATTCTGAACATCACTTAAATGGAATTGTACATTTAAAAGGGGTCAAAATATTTACTTTTCCAAACAGGAAAGAAAAAATCATACTTCAATCAAAAGAGTAAAATCAGTTTAAAAAACTAGAAATCATGAGCTGATCTTCCAACTGTTTCAGAAGAAGCTGCACTGCTAAAAACACATCAACTTCCTGGACTTTGTACTAAGTTTCCACAAAGCATAATAGAAGGCCAAAAAGAAAACATTATCTGGTGATCATGGAATGCCACAGTTGACTACACAGTTAATTCAAAGAAGTTTAAGTACTGTGTCTTAAAATGCAGTACTTTGGCTACCCTTGAGTATTTTGGATTAAAGATCTGGCATGAAAATTACTTACATTCTTTCCAAACCTCAATCATTTTTTACTTGAAAAAGACTTTCAGCTAACTACACACACACACACACACACACACACACACACACACACACACACAGAAAGTACTTTTTCTTTTTGCCAGATAACTTTAAACTTTTTTAAATTTTAAGAATTTTCTTTTCTTTTTCAGGCTATTTCTGGCTCTTGTCTTTGTCCCTATTACAAATTCTAAAAATTATAAAAAAAATACAGATTTTTATTTAATACACACTGCTTAACTAATCTAAGTATTTTCATAGATAAAAACTATTAAAAAAGAACAGAATTCACTAGCATTTACTCTGTGAAAAAACAGAATTTCAAGACTGAAAGTAATTAAGGTTATATTTTTTAAAAAAGTAACTTAGAGCTGCCAGGGACTTTAGAGAGCAACCAGGTCAAAGGTTTTCATCAAGAATCAATAAACCAACATGAATGGGCTACAGGAGGTGCATAAGCCTCCTGATACCATATGCACAATTTGAAGTAAACACTGTGCTTATGAACATTTTTCCTGGGCAGCTATCTAGAGCTTTCATCAAATCCTCCAAGGAGTTAATGTGCCCCCCCTACCCCCAGAAAGAGCCACTTGCCAAGGTCACACCACTAACTAGTGTTGAGCCAGGTCTCTTGCACAGATCCTTTTCTTCCTAATCACACTGATCTTGTTCATGTTCTCCACAGAACAATCAAGATGTAAGAACTTCCATGACCATTTCTTTCATCATACACATTTGCCAAAAGGCCTCTTGATATTTATTTAAACAGTTTAAAAATATAAATTATTTTCTTCTTCCTCTTGGATTCATGTCAGCAAGTCACCTTATGATATGTCTTATTTGTTATAGCAAATAAGTTTCAGGCAATATCTTACTGATTAAGATGTTTTTATTCTTTTGTTGCAGGAAGAGGACAAAACTAAATATAATTAAGAAAAAGTAATTACAAAAATATTCTTGATTTTGTGCTGGATGCTATTTACACCATTTATCCAATGCTTCATTAAGAGAATATCTATTGCTCTAAGCCCAGTATAGTATCTAACATACTCAGAGGGAAGACAAAAAGCACCAGAAAAAGAGAATATAGGAAAGAACTTTTATTTTATTTTTTAAAATATATTTTATTGATTTTTTTTACAGAGAGGAAGGGAGAAGGATAGAGAGTTAAAAACATCGATCAAATGGTCGTAAGACACTGGGAGGTAGGGGAGGCCGGGGGAATGTCAAGGGGTGGGGGGGGGCGAGGGGGGAGGAGACATATGTAATACTCTAATAATTTAAGCAATAAAAAAAAAAAAGACTAAACTATGTAAGACAAAAAAAACCAAAAAACCAACAACACATCGATCAGCTGCCTCCTGCACACCCTCTACTGGGGATGTGCCCGAAACCAAGGTACATGCCCTTGACCGGAATCAAACTGGGACCCTTCAGTCTGCAGGCCGACGCTCTATCCACTGAGCCAAACCGGTTAGGGCGGAAAGAACTTTTAGAACAAGAACAAAAACAGTAACAATGAACAACATGCAAAATATGAGCAAAATATTCTAGTCACCAGGACGTAAGCTATCTTCTAACCCTAAGAGAAAGGTGGGGAATAAAGGTAAGACGCTGACTGATAATGATGAAGAAAATTAACCACATGTGTGAATACTTCTCCATTTATGCCTACAGAAATATCTCCTAAAGACAGATACCAAACATACTTTGAGAAATGACAACATTAAAGTAACAAATAGAGAGCCTCCAAAAGGGACCAACTTCAAAAGTCCCAATCATTTGGCTATATAAATTCTAGTTCCTTAAAAAAAATAAAAAGAGTTTAATCCAATACATTTTTGTATTCCTATTATGTATTAGGCTCTATGTCTCTATGCAGAGACAAAAAAAAAAGATACATTCCCCATCTCCAGGGAGTTTGTATCTTAGTAGAACAGATATATACACATACAAGTAATTATACAAATCCAATACTTTGTCTTTACCTCATTTAATCCTCAAAAATGGCTGAAGGGTATACTGCCACCATCCACCTTTATGAAGCAATGTACAGAACTTGTGCATTGGGTGTAAAGACATGATTTCACAATTTTACACTTTCAGGGTTTTCTGATCCATGACAGCAAAACAACCAGCCTAACAGCCATTCTGGCTCTTTTCTCCCTCATCAAATTGTTCACAAAACATAATTTTTCAGGTGACTCTCCATTTTCACATCATTGCACTTCCCTCAAAACAAAAATCAGATTCAAAGTTTACCTTCATTAAAGCTTTACAAAATGGTTACTGGTATAAGCATGTTATTTGGATTGTTAGTTATACCTCCAGGCATGAACTGAATTTGATGTTATTTAAGTCAATGATCTAGATATTACATTCTAATAAAGAGTCTGACAAGCAATCAAAAAATACCACACATGGCCCTAGCCGGTTTTGCTCAGTGGATAGAGCGCCGGCCTGTGGACTGAAGGGTCTCAGGTTCCATTCTGGTCAAGGGCACATGCCCAGGTTTTGGGCTCCCTCCCCAGTAGGGGTGTGCAGGAGGCAGCCAATCAATGATTCTCTCTCATCAGTAATATTTCTCTCTCATCACTGATGTTTCTATCTCTCTCTCTTTCTCCTTTCCTCTCTGAAATCAATAAAAATATATGTATTTTTAAAAAATACCACACATGTATCCAAGCCCCAGTTTTTCAAGTCCCAAATCATGTGCCACACTGCTACAAGAGTGACTGTTCTAGCTCTAGACGGTTTTGCTCAGTGGATAGAGCGTCAGCCTGCAGACCAAAGGATCCCAGGTTTGATTCCAGTCAAGGGCACGTACCTTGGTTGCAGGCTCTTCCCCGACCCAAGCCTTGGTCGGGGTGCGTGCAGGAGGCAACCAACCAATGTCTCTCACATTGATGTTTCTGTTTTCCCCTCTCTCTCTCACTCTCCCTAAAAATCAATAGAAAAATATCCTTGAACAAGGATTAACAAAACAAACAAACAAACAAACATTTAAAAAAATAGAGTGACTGTTCTAAAACACAATTCAGACGAGATCGGGCGCGTTCAGGGTGGTATGGCCATAGACCTAAAACACAATTCAAAGCATGTTGCCCATGCTTTAAAAACCCATTCATGGGCCTGGCAGGTGTGGCTCAGTGGTTGAGTGTTGACCTATGAACCAGGAGGTCAAAGTTCTATTCCTGGTCGGGGCACATGCCTGGGTTCCGGGCTCAGTCCCCAGTAAGGGGCGTGCAGGAGGCAGCTGATCAATGATTCTCTCTCATCATTGATGTTTCTATCTTTCTCCTTTCCTTTCTGAAATAAATAAAAATATATATTTTAAAAAGCCATCAACGGTCCTATGCACTGCCACACCTTATGGGATCCATTCAAATTGCTTATAGTTCTGTCACACAAATTCCGTAATTTAGCCTTAATCTTTATGACTCAGTTTTGGGCACTATACCTCACAATCTATGATAGATGCTATATTCCAGACAGTCATATTAATGAGCATGTGCAGTCCCAAAAGTGCTGTGCTATTCCACGAATAAATTCTGCATATGCTGGTATGTGCTTGTACTGTCCTCAGCCTCATTCCAATCCAAACCCTCATTAGTGAAAGATTTAGCATTCATGTTTAATCTCCGAGAAGAGTTCCTTAACTTCCACCGTGAAGTTAATCACTCCTTCTTCAGTGCTACTACTGCATCCTTGTAGCTTCTTTTACACTAATCAGGTAATATTGTAAGAATTGATTTACATGACTCCTCCATCTTGTTTATTAGTATCCTGTTTATCTAATTTCCTTAGTGCTTCATTTATATAATAAGGCTCAACAGCATTGTGAATGAATAAATGATAAGAAAATTGCAAACTAACTCATAAGAACTGTATATGGTTAGCTAGGAGGCTCCAAAAACAAAACCAAAAAGGTTCAGTAGCAATCTTTAAATTTCTGAAGGGAAATTATGTAAAAGGCCTGACTTATTCTTTGTGGCTCTACAAGGCAAAATTAGGACCAGGAATATTACAAAGAGCTACACTGTGCTTCCACATAAAGAACCTTCTAACAATTAATAACATTGCTCAACAGGCTGCCTTGCGGAAATTGAGCTCCTAGTTAGTGAAAGAATTCAAGCAGAGACTAAACAATAACACCCATCAGGTGCCTAAAAACTAAGAATAAAGAGGCAGAAACTTAGCTCTATGGTTGTTGTTACTTTGTTTTGTTTTGTTGACATTTTGTGCAAGCCTAATCTAGAAGTACTTCTTGAACTGATGATAGAACCTATGATACAATCTATGATAGATGCTACCATATTCCAGAGCAAAGTTGAAATCCTTCTTTTCAACCAAGGCAATTGTCTTTTTTTTTTTTTTTCTACAGGTAGTTATGATGTTTCCATCAAATGGACAACTAAATTTAAAAAATGTATTTTGGTGGTTTCATATAAGAGCAAAACAAACATCTCCTTATTAAAACATGTACCTAGTTATTATTTTATTCAAGAAAGTCTTATAGTGATTATCCTCTAAATTTTTCCTTCAGGCAGCATAATTCTCTGTTTTATTAGTATGCCCAATATTGAAAGTCAATCACTGTCCTACTATTCTTGACTGTATTAATATGTTTCTGGGAGTATATCACAAAGATGGACATCATCCTCTGGTTATATGTTCAACTGTTGTGCCAGTTATTTTATATAATAATTTATCCATCAAAAGCTTTATTAGTCTTTATTTAACAAATTTTGGTGATCAACACCCAATTCTGAATCACAACAAATCCTTTGTTTTCTAAATAACACCCAATGATTATTTAAAAAAACAACTTAAATTTTAACACTCCTCAAAAACACAGAAACTTACTCAATTGAGACCTTTTACTAATTTAAAACTTCAATAACTTACTTCAGAACTTAATTTTTTACAATATATCTTCCTAGTAATGAACAATTATTTTTTTTCCTCAAGAGTGAGAGATTTTGATTCTGTTCGCTAGATTTACCATGGTGATTGGAAGAGAAATTTTCCTTTCAGCACTGGAACTCAATTAAGAAAACATTGGGTAAAGCTGTATATTTACATTTATTTTACCCTTTGATACATGTATTTTTTAATAATACGTGAGTCTATCATACAACCTAAACTCTTAAATCTAAATTAAACCTTATATACAACTGGTTACAAAAAAACATTTCACTTGCACGATCTAGCCTACTAAAAGGCCATGAGGGGATGAGGGCATTAGAGAAGTTAAGAGGGGTGAGGCAGAGCAGATATTTTTAAGGAAAGAGGTTGCCAGAAACATCCACAATGGCTCTAAGGTAAGCAGAAAAATAAATATGGAGATAATCTGTAACACTATGAAGCCCACAGGCCAAAGTACAGAGCTAAATTCCAGCTAACAATTATTCTCTATAGTTATTCTCTGTACAAACCTCTTTAAACTTGTTCTCTAACAGTTTCTCCTGTCTCTGACCATACCTCTACATACCTCCACACTCTCCAATTTTCTTTTATCTTCTTTCTTACCACCTTAACTGGAATAGTATAAAAACAAAGTATTTATCTTCAGTTTTATTTTATATTTCCTGTCCTGTTTTTCAAAAGCAGGTAACATGATCACTTTATGCTTGCTTTTAATGATTTTAGAGGGGAAGATATATATATGTCAATCTGGTGCCTTCGGCATGAATCCTGACTGAAGACCAAATCTGAAACCTGGGTATGTGCCCTGACTGGGAATGAAACAGGTGACCTTTCGGTGCATGGTACTACACTCAACACCAGCCAGGGTATTATGTTTGTTGTTGTTTTTTAACAAAAAAAATTAAACTGTTATAGTCTTTAAATAACTTTTTCCTGGGACAACAAAAAAGTATTTCACCGACTTGACTAGAAGACGACTACCAATAATCTAGATGAAAACCAGATTTGGAAATTCTAAATAATGGGTAGTTGTACATTACAGTATTTGGAAAAATATGAAAAAATAGCACATAATTTGATTTCAAAACTACATGTTCAGTTCCAAACTTAGAATGTTTTAATCTGTATAGTATTAGAAACAGGCAGATGAAATATTTTTTAACCAAGAAAAGTATCCCAAAATAAAATTCAAATTAAAAAGAAACCTCCTGGCTGGTGTGGTTAAGTGGTTGGGCACTGACCTATGAACAAGGAGGTCACAGTTGGATTCCCAGTCAGGACACATTCGGGGGTGGGGGGGTGAGTTGCAGGCTTGATCCCCAGTAGGGGGTGGGTGGCAGCAGACCGATGATTCTCTCATCATTGATGTTTCTGTCTCTCCCTCTCCCTTTCTCTCTCTGAAATCAATAAAAACATTTAAAAAAGAGAGAGAAGTCAACAGCAAAATTCAAAGGTAATCTAAACATATTACCAAGTTCACTGTCAAACTAGCTCTAAGTAGGTGTATAACTTGTAGCTTGGTTTCCTAAAGTAAACTCTTAATTTCAAGAAAGAGCCTGCTGAAAACTCAAGAGAGTCACATGGGTTTCCCTCTCTTCCTTTTAGCCACAGAAATAAGTGCAAGAAAGGCTGAAGCAGCAAATTCTAAAGAGGAATAAGCCATGTGTAATGTACAGGAGTTTTTTTTAAAGGCATGGAAAAGAATTATAACCAG
The DNA here is from genome assembly GCF_963259705.1 of Myotis daubentonii. NCBI lineage: Eukaryota > Metazoa > Chordata > Mammalia > Chiroptera > Vespertilionidae > Myotis > Myotis daubentonii. Next base: position 41,452,166 of record NC_081852.1, on the reverse strand, counting down.
CAGCAGAAGGAAGGAAAATCAGCACCCTTTTTGCTAAGTTGTAAATAAGGAGAGGTAAATGACTCCACATTAAAGAGACCTGAGTAAAGTTTTGTGGGCTAAAATCAAAGAGCAGGCAAGCATGGCTATCTAAACAGCATACAATGAAAGTAAAAGACCCTTCCCACTAATAAAAAGGAAGCTCAGATTTAATTAGGCAGAGATAAATTCTCAACTAGTGAAGGTTAGGAAAATACTTCTACATTTGTATTTGTATCTGTTCTCTGTTGTATCTCTATACTCATCAATTACATTGTACATAACAATGACCCAATTTTAAATAAACAAAGCAATTTGAGATATAAATATATGCTGTAACTTCTTTCAGTAATTACCTGAAGAGACTTGCCTATCAACAATTATTTCAGTAATTATAGTCTGGGAACCACCTGTATCAGAATCATTTGGAAGTACTACTTGGTACATATCTGGATTCCTGCTGGACCCCACCCAAGTTGTACTCAATCAAAGGAGATGGGGGGCTCAAGGCATCTGCATTCCTAACCTGCCCCTTCCTCCCCCTCTTTAAAGCACTAAAGTTTAAGAATTACTGGAGTAGGGTCCAAGCAACTATTAACTAGAACAACCTGGGGACAACTCTTACTGTAGCTAACAGAGTTCCTAGGAAAAACAGCCTCCAAAGGGAATGACTTTCTCTTTCTGAGTAACACATTTAGAGATGGCTAACCGATGGATCACCTCAAAAGCTCCGAATGTTTCCATTTCCCCCCAAAGCTTTCCTACCACAACATACTAAGTATGAAATGTATGAGTAAGCCAAGTTAAACATTTCATAAACTTAAACTTAAAAATTGGCTTTGCCTGTCTAAGAGAGGTCCTTAAAACAATAAAAGATACAAATAGTTTAATCTTTCTCAACATTCCCTCCTTTTAGTTCCTTCTCAAATTTGTTTTAGTCAAAGCTTCAAGACTTCTGGAAATTTTATATCACTACACTAGAGTCTAATTTAACACCCATCTAATCCAAAATACAAATTATGTTTAAAAATCTACTACACAAATTGTGTAATGTTTCTTCAGGTAGTATACAATAAAATTCATTCCTCTCTTCCTTTTTTTTTTTTTTAAATATATTTTACTGATTTTTTACAGAGAGGAAGGGAAACAGAGAGTCAGAAACATCGATGAGAGAGAAACATGGATCAGCTGCCTCCCGCACATCTCCCACTGGGGATGTGCCCGCAACCAAGGTACATGCCCTTGACCGGAATCAAACCCAAGACCTCTCAGTCGGCAGGCTGACGCTCTATCCACTGAGCCAAACCGGTTTCGGCTCTTCCTTTCTTAAAACCAGTGGATTTTAGCAATGGGATTGGGGAAGGGACAGTGGTGGTCTTGCTGTAGTTTAAATAATGACATTTGAATCCTCACTATATGACATATAATAAATACAAAGCACTTAGAATATTACCTCATTTAACCCTCATGACAATCCCATGCAGTAGGTATCACTATCATCCCCATTTTATGGATGAGTTGCTTAAGGTCCAGAGAGGTCAAGTAACTTGTCCATAATTAGACAACTAGGAATCAAATTTAAACCCAGGCACTTATCTAACTTCATAACTAGAATTCTTAACCACTACAATCTCCTGCAGTTTGAAGATGTCACCTGCCAAAAGAAAGTACCCTGAATTCGACTAGATAGAGGTTGTGGATTCTGGAGAATTTAATTTTTTTAAATATGCTTTTAGGAGATTTTGAAGTTTAACAAAGGCTAAGAACTATTGCACTAGGCTATTAGTTCACCGAAGTGGAGCACTGGCCACCTTTGAGAAATAACTCATGGTCATAAAGTTCAAGTCTCAAATTCTAGTTCACTGATTAACTAGAATTTACTTACTACACCTGTCATCCTCCTTTACCCCCTCCCATTCCAAAGAAGAAGAAAAAAATCTAGCATTTTCTAAAGCAGTGGTTCTCAACCTTCCTAATGCCACGACCCTTTAATACAGTTCCTCATGTTGTGGTGACCCCCAACCATAAAATTATTTTTGTTGCTACTTCATAACTGTAATTTTGCTACTGTTATGAATCATAATGCAAATATCTGATATGCTACATGTGTTTTCCGATGGCCATGACCCACAGGTTGAGAACCGCTGTTAGAGCTGCTAGCAAATAAAATATTTCACTGGCGCCCTAGCTGGTTTGGCTCAGTGGATAGAGCGTCTGATGCCTGTGGACTGAAGGGTCCCAGGCTCCATTCCGGTCAAGGGCACATGCCTGGGTTGCGGGCTCAATCCCCATTAGGGGACGTGCAGGAGGCGGCCAATCAATTATTCTCTCTCATCACTGATGTTTCTATCTCTCTCTCTCTCTCTCCCTTCCTCTCTGAAATCAATAAAGAGATATTAAAAAAAAATTTTTTTTTAAATATTTCACTGGCAACAGCACTGTCGGTTTTCCATAGGGTATCAAACAATGCATAAAGTGATCCCTGAAGTTCCTTCTACTTTAAACATTTTTTACTTTACAGTAAAACACAACTCTCCCCAAATAAAAAACTTTTAGTCAATAACTCTATACCAAACACAGTGTGAAGTTTAAGTAACAGAATATACAGCAGGTCCTTGAATAACGTCGTTTCACTATAACATTGATGAGATGCCAAGATACTGTAGGAACTTAACTCTTGTTTATATCAATTAGCCTATAGTAAAATTGGTTTTGTTATGCACCGTTTCACTTAAAGTTTCGCAACCTATTGAAGATGTTAAGTGAGGACTTACTGTACAAATGCTGCTTTCTAAGTTGTGACAAATGTACTACAGTAATATGATGTTGACAATAAGGGAAAGGGTGAGCAGTATGGGAGAACTCTCTGTATGTAATATCTGTGTAACTTTTCTGCAAATCTAAAACTATTATAAAATAAAAAATATTTAAAAAATCTATGTCCATTTTGAATAATACAGAAAATTTCTACTGAACAACAAGTAACTCCAAGTTAATATTGGATGAATAGTCTGCTTTGCTTACTGGGGTATAATGTTAAAATATTAACACTTTAACATTTCAAAATGATATGTTTGAGCTCTTAAAATTATCTTAGTCCCACAAAAATTGGAGTTTCCCAAAACCATTCTACTGTATTTATATTCATATTATCATATCTCTAACCATCCACCTTAAAACCGTGAATGAATTCCTTGAACTGATGCTGGACTTCTCACGGTTTAATGTAGGTCCCTATTCCCTATAGTGTTTTGTGATTGGTTGTTTTATTATTTTCATTATTATTATTTTTTTTTAAAGAAAATACTGAATCTCGGGGAAGGAGTTGGGATGGGAGTCAGACACAGAGAAAATACATTTTTTTAAAGTTTTCATCTCTTCCTCACTGATGAGATGATGACAGTGGGGGTAGTAGTGCCTACCTAGCATTTCAAAACTTTTATAGACAGGAAAGGGCTAAGGATCAGAAGGAATGTTACTACTTCTAGGTCTCCCACTGTCAAATCACCATAAACACAGAGATGCCCCTGTGAAGGTGAGGCAAGCCCCCAAGAAGGAAAAGAACTACAATTCACCTCATCTGGAAGGGAGAGGAAGCAGGAGATCATGACAGTGGTCCCATCCTGAACCAAATTCCTTTCTCTCCCATAAGATTTCTGCCCCAGTCAATGAATCTCCTGCCAATGATGTATACAATGGAACATAACTTTACAGTAATAGATATATTGCTGTAAAATGTTCCCCTTAACTAAGGTAAAACAAACCTGAGCTATTCTTTAGAAGTATTTCTGTTACAGGAAAGAGAGGAAGCAGGAAGAAGGAAAAGATGGAAGATAATCAGGTGGGAGAGAAAAGAGCCCCAGGTGAACAGCAGTTGTGATGGAATGTAAACCTGAACTGAAAACTAGGAATCCTGGTTTCCTGGTTTATAATCCCAGATTTGCCATTAGCTGAGTGAACTACCTTATTTAGACAGTGAGCTTCCTCATCAAAAAACGAAGTAGGGGTAAGGGCTGCACCCAAGAATGAGAATACATCCTAGAACAAGATGTCCCCAAAGGAGGCCCTGGCTCAGAGCTTCAGAGTTGAGAATAACACCTGTGCACAGGCAGAAAAAAGCCTCTTAGGCTGCAGATCAAGGAAAATTTCTGATTATTCTGCCTGGGGATGGAAGACTGTTCAAAATCACTAGGTACAAATTATTACCTATAGAACAGTAGCGGGAGAGTCCATGCAAGTTGCCAATTCAACACAACCTGAGTGGGGTTCTTTATACTAGGCTAGGTATTATAGATTCAGAGATGAATGTGGTAGTCTCTGCCTTTAATGTGTTCAGAATCCAGTTAAGGTTTTGGTCAAACGCTAGGAGAAAAACTGTGCCTGTCTGACTCTCTCCTTTCCCATCAATGTTATATAAAGGAAGCAATGACACCTAGAATCTTTTTTTTTTTAAATTTCTTTATTGGTTAAGGTATTACAAATGTGTCCTCATCCCCCCATTAACACCCAACCTCCCCCCCCAACTCATGTTCTCATCCCCCTGTTGTCCATGTCCATTGGTTTGGCTTATATGCACGCATACAAGTCCTTTGGTTGGACACCTAGAATCTTCACAGATTGCAATTAAGAAAAATGAGACTTAAAGAAATTAACTTCAGGGTACTAAGTTCTAACTTAAAACCCAGTGGTCTGATACATATCCGTGTGGCCACATGAATGTCAACTAGCTACATTAACTAAAATCCTATTAACCTAGAGGATAAAGAAAAAATTTTAAATTATAACAAAATTCCTGCCTACAGCTAACAATATAAAAGCCTCTTATAATAGATGTGCCTTATTATTCATTAATTGCAATGCACAATCCCCATTAGCCTGTACTCCACCTCCAAGTTAAAGATCATAACCATTGTCCAAACCATCGCTATTCCCAATGGGTGGTGTAGAGCAAGTACTCTGGGTACAATGGTTGAATTAGTGGTCCCCAAAGCCCCTCCCAGGTCTAACATTACCTGACACCTGACATCAAAACATGACCAATAAGCACATAAAGGCCACACAAGGTCACAAATATATACACTTAACTCATCTAGAGAGCTTTTAAAATACTGCCACTACAAGCTTTAAGTATATTTTTGCAACTACAGGCACAAATGCAGATCTTACTACTCTATATATTTTGTCCTATGAGTAACACAAAATTAGGATTTCCCAATCTTGATTTAAACAATTTTATAACTTACTTGCAAATTTATACAAGCTGGGAAAATAAGGGATAATAAAATAGAAAAAAGAATAAGAAATATTGATTACAATCAGAAAATTGTGACTGTGTCTACAATGCACACCAATTGTATAATCCTCTAAAACTTGAGATGTAGAATTTGTTTATTTCTGCTGTTTGTGAAGATCCCTGAAAAAGGAACAAAAACACAGGAGAAAGAACTCTGAAAGAGGGGGTTTTACAAGTTGGGAATACTTTCCCATTTGCTTATAGATCAAAAAAAAAAAAAAAAAAAGCGGGTCAAAATCTGACTCAAGGGAGATTGCTTTTGCTCTTCACTGATGTGCATTAAGATGAGTACTTTTTGACTATTAACTTATCTCTGGCAAACCAACAAGGAAGGCCCCATTCTGAAATCTGGAGTGTCCAGGACCATAATTTAATTTCAAGAAAAGCAGGTCAAATGGTATAAAAAATACCGTAAAAACTTAAAATGAAGTTGCAGGAAAAAAGTGGAGGGCTATCTGACAGGGTAGAGAAGAGGGATTTTCTAGCTTAAACTGACATCGTAATTTGGCTTTAAATTCTAAACACCAAACTACATTTGGATAAAGGCCACTGGGGGAAAAACGGTTAAGCGCTGTGAAATACAACCTCTTCTAATTGCAAGAATTCCCAAACTATTTGAATGGATTTGATTCCACGGAGACAGCTTTGCAAAATGATTTCCCTTTCTCTATCACAATCACAACCCTACACACACTGCCCCCCTTCCCCCACATCCTTGTAGTACAATTTAAAAAAAAAAAAAATGGGGACGGAGTAGGCTGTCTGCTTCCTCAGAAGAGGCGAAGCTGCAGATGGCACTACCAGGCTGGCAGGTCCCGAATAACAAAACCCGGGATGAAGGGCAGGTGTCGAGCCGCCAGGCCGCAGGGGTCGGAAAGGCGCGCTCCCCAGAGCTCACCGGCGCAGGCAGCACCACGCAGACCCAGTTCCTCTCCCCCCGGCGACAAATCAAAGCCAAGTCCGGGCGTCAGCGAGAGCCCGCGCCGCCCGGCCCCCACCCGCCCCGAGCCCCGCGCGGCCAGCGCTGTACCTGGCGAAGAAGTCGGCGAAGCCGCCGCTCCGTCGAGCCCGGGCCGAGGTCCCCGCGGGGCCCTGCTCCGCGGCGGACGAAGCCGGGGGCAGGTGGTCGCGGGCGCTCTGGCGGCGGCTCACCTCGAACGTGTTCCGAGAGTTCAAGTGGACGTCGGAGAAGCCGAAGCGCGGCTCCGCGCCGGCGCCCCCTCTAGTCCTCTCGGCCGGGGCGGCGGGGGACGCGCCTTCCTCGGGACCCCCGGCTCCGGCTCCCGGCGGCTCCCAGTCCTCGCTGCCGCTGCCAGCGCTGGCGGGGCTGTCCTCCGCGCCCTCCGCCGCCGCCAGGCAGCAGCTCCGCAGCGGGTCCTCGAGCGGAGCGGCCCAGTCGGACCGGCGGCCCGCAGCGTCCGCGCCCTCGTCGCCGGGCCCCTCCAGGCGGAGGCGGTGGTGGCGTGGCTCCCGGCCGTCGGCGCGCGCCAGCCCGCGAGCCTCCTCCAGGTCGCGACAGTCCTGGCCCGGCAGAAAGCCCGAGTCCCCGTTGGTCATGCCTCCGTGCCGCGGCGCGCTGGCACCCGCCGCCTCCGCGCCTCGGTGCTTGGAGCCCGGGGCTGGGTGCGGGGCTGCCGAGGGCGCTGGAGCGCGGCACTGGCCGGCGGGGAGCGGACAGGAGCACAGCCCGGGCTCCAGCTGCCCCCCGGCCGCCGCGAGGTAGCGCCGAAAGAGCTGCTGAGGCGGCGTCTCCTCCTCCTCCTCCTCCCCCTCCTCCGGCGGCCCCACAGCGCCGACGCCTCCGCCAAAGCCGCCCGTGGCCCGGATCATCTTCCCGTCCTGGCCCGCCGACTCGGGCGCCGGCACAGGGAGTAACTTGGGGTTTCTTCCCGAGCAGCCTCCGGCATCCTCCGGACCCACCATCCGGGCCGGGTGAGCGCCGCCCGAGGCGGCGGCGGCGAAGTCCGCGGCGCAGGCTCGGCCCGGGTATAGCCCTCGGAGCCGGGGCCGCGGCGGCCGCCGCCGCAACCTTCCCAGACCCACCCCTCCCACCCCGGGTTCGGGCAGTTGCGGGGGGGGGCGGGCCAGTGCCCGGGTTTGCGCACGCGCAAAAGCCGGACCGGTCAAGCCCGGACCCGGCGATTCCGCGAACCATAGAGACGCCAGCTAGAGAGGCCCTCTCCCTACCACTCGGCGGCCAATCTGGGATCCGCCATCTGGATGGTGGAGGTTGGTTGGTCCCCTCGGAGTATGACAGTTCTTAGCGGAGCACGTGACGTACTTAATTGATAGGAGACTACAGGGTGTTAGATCCTGCCAGCTCTAATTACCCTTTTACATCCATCTTCTCCATCACCATTGCTACACGTTAGGGCTTCATCTCCTCACGTCAACATCCTCCCGTCTCCACTTCATCTTCCCAAATACTACTCAAGTTATCTTATCTAGCACCACACTTGATCGCATCGCTTTTCTTAAAGATTTCCTTTATCACTCAAGGAGGGAGAGGAAGTAGGCAGAGAGGGGCTATTGAAATAATTCCAGCACCCTGTGAAAACGGATTAAAATGGGGTGATAATCACTGAGTGGAAATGAGGTGTGTTTAAGAAGAGGGAGGAACCAGCAATTACTACAAAACCTTTTGAGATTGAAACTGATGTGGTTTGAAGAAATAGGGATTGGAAAAAGCTTATTAATAGGGGAACTATATCTGGTAAAGTAAAAGGCTGAGACTATCCAGCAACTAATTAGAGGTCTAAACTTGAGCTAGAACTTAGATGGACATGCAAATTGAAGTCATCAGCATAATGAGTGATAGCATCTAGGAAGAAAGAATAAAGATGGAGGTACAGAAGAGACTCTTAGGTGTCAAATTGAGGATAAACAAAGAAGTTGTATTGCAAAGGATTAAAGAGGCACTACTTGTGGATAAAATGAAGCAGCAAATATAGACCACTCATTCTAAAAATATGTCAATGAAAGAGGGCAGAAATAGAATGCAGTAGTAGAGGGAGCAGCACTATCAATCTGTAAAAGACTGTCTTATAAATATACTAGAGGACCAGTGCACGAAATTCGTGCATGGGGGCGGGGGGTCCCTCAGCCTGGCCTTCAACGACTCCAGCATCCCTTGCCCCGGCCTCTGGCCAGAGGCCCCTCCCCTCCCTCTGTGAGGCTGAGGAGCGGATGCCGGGCTTGTGTTGCCTGGGTTATGCCGCCAGTGTCCTGCCCTGGCCACTATGGGTACTGCCATCTTTTTTGTGGAGTGATGGTTAATTTGCATATTACTCTTTTATTAGATAGGATATACATATACACAAAAAGAGTGAATATAACCTATATATGACTGGTAATACTAGTACATATGCTTTAAAAAAAAGGATGTCCAGTCACCTCAAGCTCAATATGTCCAAGTGTAAACTCACAAATGCCTCCTCTGAATCGGCTCCTATTGAAGCATTCCATATATCACTGAATGACAGTATTATATCATCTTATCTCATTAGCCAAGTGTAGTGGATTGAATTTGTCCCTCAAAAAGATATGTGCAAGTTGTAAGGGCTCTTCAAGTGTAATTATGGTAAGTATCTCAAAATGAGATAATCCTGGATTGGACATACTCCCTCTCCTCATAGAGCTAATAATTAGGTGTTTTAAGCTACCAAGTTGTGGTAATTTGTTATCACAGCTGTAGGAAACTAACACACCAAGTAATTATTGAAGTCTGCTTTATCCCTATCTTTATTTTTAATCATATAATACTGTTATCGGCTATGCTAACCATTTTTTACATTAGATCCTCTGAAATGAGATAACTGAAAGATGCTTACAAACTTTCAGCTGCAAGATGAATAAGGGCTGAGGATCTAATGCAAATGTCTTAAATTTCCACCCACCCAGACTAATTTACCATAATTTCATTCCCAGGTGACAGAATTAACCTCCAGTCGCTCTCTGCACATTCACCAGGGGCCACATCCAAATAATTCTCCATGCTGCAGCCAAAGTACTTTTTTACAAACACAAATCTGATCATGTCAGTGCCCTGCTTTTTTAGCCATCATTGTATTAACCTTTCACCCTTTTATTTATTTATTTTTTTTCTGTTCATCAGATTATTTATTCACTTGATTTTTAGATTCACTTGTTGATAGATGCATATTTGTTGTTCATAATTTGTATCTTTACCTTTTTCTTCCTCTTCCTCTTCTTAAAGGATACCTTTCAGCATTTCATATAATCCTGGTTTGGTGGTGATGAACTCCTTTAGCTTTTCCTTATCTGTGAAGCTCTTTATCTGACCTTCAATTCTGAATGATAGCTTTGCTGGATAAAGTAATCTTGGTTGTAGGTTCTTGGTATTCATCACTTTGAATATTTCTTGCCACTCCCTTCTGGCCTGCAAAGTTTCTGTTGAGAAATCAGCTGACAGTCGTCTGGGTATTCCCTTGTAGGTAACTGAGTTTCTTTCTCTTGCTGTTTTTAAGATTCTCTCTTTATCTTTTGCTCTTGGCATTTTAATTATGATGTGTCTTGGTGTGGTCCTCTTTGGATTCCTTTTGTTTGGGGTTCTCCGAGCTTCTTGGACCTGTAAGTCCATTTCTTTCACCAGGTGGGGGAAGTTTTCTGTCATTATTTCTTCAAATAGGTTTTCAATATCTTGGTCTCTCTCATCTTCTGGCACCCCTATAATTCTGATGTTGGTACGCTTGAAGCTGTCCCAGAGGCTCCTTACACTATCCTCGCATTTTTGGATTCTTTTTTCATTTTGCTTTTCCGGTTGGGTGTTTTTTGCTTCCTTGCATTTCAAATCATTGACTTGATTCTTGCGCTCCTCTGGTCTGCTGTCGGGCGTCTGTATAATATTCGTTATTTCAGTCCGTGTATGCTTAATTTCTAGTTGGTTCCCCAATATAAGATCGAGGGTCTTATTAGTTTTCGTGTAGATCTCATTAAGTTTATCGGCAGCTTCTAAACAGTTCTTGAGAGACCTTAAAAGTGTGGTTCTGAACTCTATATCTTCCATTGACAATTTTGTCCTGTTTCTTTGTCTCCGCATTTTGTTATGCTTCCTTGGTGCACCCCCTAGTGGTCTTTGTTCGCAGTCTTATAGTTAAACCTTGATTGCTGTAGCTAATACCAGGGAGGGTTTGACCTCCAGGCCAAGTGGCTATGAGAATCAGCTGTGTCAGCAGTGAGAGAACTTCTGTCCTCTAGGGAGGTGCTAATCTAGCCTTTGCCTGAGGCTATCCGGCAAATGCCTCTGTGCAGGGCTTGGGCGGGGCGGGTCGAACAGGATCAACAGCGTGGGCTGGAGAGAGCAGTTATGGCGGCTCTCAGTCCTGTCCCCAGGGGCTCTGCCTCTCTGAGTTCCAGCACCCGCTGCAAAGCTTGGAGAGAAAGCTGCACTCGCTCTGACCGAAGCCAGACAGTCCCGCTTCTCCCGTTTGAGTCCGGGTCCCTAAAGACCCGCCCGTATCTGGAGCTCAGAGTCTGCGACTCCCTCCCGATTGAAAACGCCAACCGCGCCCTCCGCCGCCAGCCCGCTCCGCGCACTCTGCACCTCACAACTTGACTTCAGCACTGCGCCTCCTCTGAGTGTCCACATGCGTTTCTCTTTCCTCCTAGTTGCAGGACCTCCACTCAGCCAGCGTTCCTGTGGCTCTGCGTGATGTCCGTTCCGTGTTTTAGTTTCACCTTTGAAGTAGTTGTTCAAAGCAGCAAACTCCGGCGCTAACCTATGCCGCCATCTTGGTTCTCAACCTTTCACCCTTTTAAAAGAAACACTTTTTCCTTAGTTTTCCATTACTCTATTGTTTCCTTTTTTTTTCTTCTACATTTTTGGCTGTTTCTTCTAAGTACTCTTTGGGAGGGTTCTTCCTTAATCAAAATGTAGTGGCTTCCTATTTTCTCAACGATAGAGACAAAATCTTTTTTCATGACCTATTAAGCTCTTCATGGTCTATTTGTCTAGTCTCCTCTCCCACTTTTCTCCCAGACGCCCTGAATTTCAGTTTCATCTTCCACAAATGGTTTAAAAATTCCATGCATGCCTGATAAAGCCTTAGCTGGTAAAAGAGGATGACTAGGACTAAGGTTGTGGATTATAGTTAGATTACAAGTATTGAAAGGATGAATATTGCAGATTAACTCAACAGGATGAGATATACGTTGGAAATGAATGATATAAGATCACAGAGCAGCTGCTGTTTGGTGAGCCACAGGGAGACAGCCACAAACCAAATTTGGGCATCGTCCCATGCAGCAAAAGATTACTGGTTCGATTTGATTCCCATTCAGGGCACATGGGTTCCAGCACCTGCCCAGGTTTCAGGCTGGATCTCCAGTAGGGGGCACGCATGAGGCAGCCAATGTTCCTTTCACTCTCATATTTTAATTTGAACCGGGCTCTGTAAATTATGCAGCTGATCCTGAATGACCCTGACACTTTTGTAACATGTCCCTCAATTTAGGTTGGGCTAATTGCTTCCTCATAATTAAATTCAGGTATTACATTTTTGGTAAGAACACCACAAAAGTGACATTGTGTCCTCAGTGCATTTTATCAGGAAGCTCATGATGTTGGTTTATTCCAATCCTGGTGATACTTGCTTTAATAACTTAGTCCAAATAATGTCTGTCAGGTTTCTGCACTGTAAGTTACTATTTTGTCCTTTGATACATATTTTCAAATTGCTCTCCAGGAAAACTGTGCAATTTTACATTTCCCATCTGCCCATCTGAACTCCCCCCTCCTCCACCTGGCTTCCATATTACATAGCCATTTATATTTCTTTTCTCTTTTTTTTGCCATTTATATTTCTTTTGAGAATATGTATAAAATTTCTTTGGCTCAACCTGCTTCTAGTCACTTAATGACTAGATAATCCTAAGAAATATTTGTGAATTGAAAGTGTACAACTGTAGGCTAAGAGATCATTTTACAGTACTTTAAATGTTTAGTAAAAGAGAACAGAAATCTCCTTTAAAAGATGGCCATTATCTTTAGTATATAACTGTGTACTGTGAATTCCTGAAGGGGATGTGATAAGCTGGATCTGGATCTAGGCTACTGGGGAAGAACAGAACCCTGGTGGCTTGTTCACAATGGGTTTGTGAACTATAAAAGGGGTAGAAAGAAAAAGTAATTGAAAAGAATAATCAAGGATGCTCTATTGAGGAGGACTGGGGATGTAGTAGAAAACCTCTGATGACTGCAGCTACCTGGAGACCCAGCTGGCATGACGTAGTCAAATCAAATGCATGCATAACCTATGAACCAGCAATTCCACTCCTGGATATACCCTTCAAAGGAATTTCCTCACATTGATGTTTCTCTCCTTTCCTCTTTCTCTAAAATCAATGAAAACATAACCACAAATAAGGATTTTTTTTTTAAAAAAAGTACATGTACATATATAAAACCATATATTTGAAAAATATATATTTTCAAAGGACAGAAATTTTTAAAATTTATGTTAAATGCATTAACATGTTTGCCTATGCAGCAAAATATCAGATATATGCCGAAGCAATATCTTCACCGATATAGCTCTTAGGGCAACGGAAACTAAAGAGGAAATAAACAAATGGGACTACATCAAAATAAAAAGCTTCTGTACAGCAAAATAAACTATCAACAAAACAACAAACCATCAACACTGCATGGGAGAACATATTTGCCAATGTTATCACTGATAAGGGTTTAATCTCCAACATTTACAGGGAACTCATACAACTTAACAAAAGGAAGATAAACAACCCAATCAAAAAATGGGCAATGGACCTAAATAGATACGTTTCAAAAGAGGCCATAAGAAAGGCCAAGAGACATATGAAAACTTGCTCAAAGAGATGCACTAATCAAGAGATGCAAATCAAAATGACAATGCGGTACCACCTCACACCTGTCAGAATGGCTATCATCAATAAATCAACAAACAACAAGTGTTAGAGAGGATGCAGAGAAAAAGGAACCCTTGTGCACTGCTGGTGGGAATGCAGACTGGTGCAGCCACTGTGGAGAACAGTATGGAGTTTCCTCAAAAAACTAAAAATGGAACTCCCATTTGACCCTGTGATCCCACTTCTAGGAATATATCCCAAGAAACCAGAAACACCAATCAGAAAGGATATATGCACCCCTATGTTCATAGCAGCACAATTTACCATAGCTAAGATTTGGAAACAGGCTAACTGCCCATCAGCAGATGACTGTAGATGTGGTACATCTACACAATGGAATACTATGCTGCTGTAAAAAAGGAGGAATTCTCACCATTTGCAACAGCATGGATGGAACTGGAGAGCATTATGCTAAGTGAAATAAGCCAGACAAAGATAAATATCACATGATCTCACTCATTTATGGAATATAATGAACAACATAAACTGATGAACAAAAACAGAGACAGAAGCATCGATCGGACCATCAAACTTCAGAGGGAAGGTAGGGGAGGGTGGAGGTATGGGAGAGAGATCAACCAAAGGACTTGTATGCATGTGTATAAGCCTAACCAATGGACACAGACACCAGAGGGGTGAGGGCATGAGTGGCGGGGTGGGGGTGGGGGGGCAATGGGGGAAAAGAACACATATGTAATACCTTAATAAAGAAAAAAAATGTTTGCCTATGGAAGAGAGGAGAAAGGAATTACTAAAAGGGGATAAAACTGAATATACTGATAAATAAAACATGGAACAGACAGTCTTTACATGCATGAATAATGATTGTCAAGAACTGAGGAAGGTGTTAACTCTCTACATTCAAGGAGAATGGAAGGAAAGAAGGAAGGAAGGAGGGGGAGGTCAGAAAAGAGAGAAATTGAGCAGGCAGCAAACTCTGACCCTTTGGTTGCAGGGCTTTGGACATGCTATTTCATCTGCTAGAAAATCTAATCACCAACACACACACACACACACACACACACACTAACTTCCTGGCTGTGTAGCTCAATTGGTTAGAGTGTCATCCTGATATGGCTGAAGGTTCAATTCCCAGTCAGGGCACATATAAGAAGGAAGCAATCTATAATAATAAAAGCCTAAGCGACCATCACAACCAAACGGATGACCGAATAGGCTGCATGGGGCAACTAGACCGGCAAGGGGGTTAGTGAGGGGCGACCAAACAACCGAACAGCAGGCTGCATGGGGTGACCAGGCCCGTGGGGGGGAGGGGCAGTTGGGGGTGACCAGGCCAGCAGGGGGGGCAGTTAGGGGTGATCAGGCAGGCAGGCAGGTGAGCTGTTAGGAGCCAGTGGTCTTGGATTGTGAGAGGGATGTCCGACTGCCAGTTTAGGCCCGATCGTAGGAATCAGGTCTAAACTGGCAGTTGGACATCCCCCGAGGGGTCCCGGATTGGAGAGGGTACAAGCTGGGCTGAGGGGACCGCACCCCCATGCATGAATTTTGTGCACTGGGCCTCTAGTGATTGTATAAATAAGTGGAACAATAAATTGACGTTTCTCCTTTCCTGTTTCTTTCTAAAAATAAATAAAAAATTTAAAAAATGTTCATTGAACCCAACTTTGATGGTTTTTAAATGTTTCACAAATTCGTTGATACTCTTTAAAAAGTAAACTGTAATACCCCTATCGTTGAGTGTGGTCTGAATTAAGTAACTCACTTTTAATAAATTGAACTGTGGAAGTGATGACTTGCAAGAGTAGATCTTAAAAAGCATTAGTCTTCCCCTTACTCTGTTGGATAACTTGCTCTGGGGGAAGCCAGCTGCTATGTCATGAAGACGCTCAAGCAGCCGTTTGGAGAGGTTCACATAGTGAGAAACTGAAGCTTCCTGCCAACAGCCAGTAAGGATTGAGGCCCCTGACCAAGAGCCATATGAGTGAAGTTAATCCTGGGTCTCAGGAAAATTTTCTGATGACCACAGCCTTATCCAACATCTAGACTGCAAATCCCAGAACCAGAACCATCCTGATAAGTCACTTCTAAATTCCAGACGCACAGAAACTGTGTGAAATACTAAGTGCTTATTACTATTTTAAGTTGCAAGGTTTTAGGGTAATTTGTGAAGCAGAAATAGATCATTCGTATGCCCACTGAAACTATCATGATGTTTAAAAGTTAGCTATTTTGGAGCCTGGCTCTTTCACTTACATCCTTCCCCTCCTCCACTTCCCATTTTTGCCAGCTCCAGAAGCCACCAATTCCCTTTTCTCCCCTGAAAGTTAAAAGGCCTTAAAAGAATATTAAGAAGTCCTTTTACCCTAGTGGGCCCCAAAAAGACATTGCCTAGGGGCAAACTGTTATCTTCTTTCTGGTGTGATACATGTAGGAAGAGATATTTTGAATCATCCAGACCTCTCATCTATCTATGCATAGACAGGCTACTTATTTCACTTACATGTCCATTTATTCGTCCAAGGGGATTTTTATTATAACCAGTAGCATCAGCTTGGAAAATGAGGTCTTGGGAGTCTATGTACATTAGCCCATGAGCGGAAGTTTTCCCAAACTTGTAACCAGAGGAAAGACTGGAGCTTTGGTGATGATGGAGTACAGAACATTAGTATAAGCAGGCACAGCACTGTGGAGATGTGAGAATGTCATACACCACGCTTTTACATTAGTTTCATTGTACAGTCTCTTCCCTGCTCAGCTATACTTCCCCGCAGCTTTAGAACAGAGGCCTGGAGACACTGTGTCTTTGTTTTATAGAACATTCTTTTAGAGAGCTCCTAGCAGAGTCTGGTACAGAGAGGAGAGTGAGGAACTACTGCTGCCAAAGGGGCTGTCAGAAACTACATGACTTTGTGCTTGGAATCTACTTCCCCTTCCCTAGAGATTTTGGAAAGCAATGAATAAAGAATGGCTCTGAACAGCCAATGCAAGTAAAAAAAGAGGAAATGTCATGTCTCAGAAGTTTAATTCATCAACAAAACTCTTAAATAGAAAATAGCATGCATTACAACCCTAGGAAAATCCCTCTTTAATTTTTTCCCAATCTATAATATTGCAGATTAGGAAATGTGCTTAAGGCATTTGATCCTTTTTGCTGGAAGAACACTCCTCTACTGTTGGATGGACAACCTATTATATTCTCTGCCTGGTGTAAACACAGACTTTGCTAACCTATATCTAATCCTCAGATTCATGAACTTTAAAATGAAGCTAATATTTATCTCATAGGAGTACTGAGGATAATATGAAATACTTTAGTGAACTATAAAAAGTGTTTAATTAGTGATAACTTACATTGGATGCCCCTGAATATGACCCTGAGTCAAGGTATTATGGGTTGAATTGTGTACTGCCCCCAAATGTTAAAAATCCTAACCGTCATTATCTTATTTATTTTTATTAATTATTAAAAATTGATTTTATACGCCCTAACCGGTTTGGCTCAGTGGATAGAGCGTCGGCCTGCGGACTCAAGGGTTCCAGGTTCGATTCCGGTCAAGGGCATGTACCTTGGCTGCAGGCACATCCCCAGTGGGGGAGTGTGCAGGAGGCAGCTGATAGATGTTTCTCTCTCATCAATGTTTCTAACTCTCTATCCTTCTCCCTTTCTCTCTGTAAAAAATCAATAAAATATACTTTAAAAAAAATTGATTTTATACAGGGAGGATCCAAGAGAGAGAGAGAGAGAGAGACATGAGTGAGAGAGATACATTGATCAGTTGCATCTCCCATGTGCCCTGACCAGGGATCGGACCCAAAACCTAGGTATGTGCCCTGACAGGGAATTGAACCCATGACCTTCCGGTGCATAGGACAATGCTCCAACCAACTGAGCCACACTGGTCAGGATAGAATGTGACCTTGGATATAGGATCTTTGCTGAAGTAGTCACGTTGAGATGAGGTCTTTACAGTGGACCCTTAATCCAATATAACGATTGTCCTTACATGAGGGAAAGATATCCATGTAAAGGCACAGAGCGGAGAGAATGCTATGTAAAGATGAATATAGCAGATGTTATTGGTGTCCCACTGACATCCTGTAAGGACTTTCCATTCCCTACATGCCTAAGAAAGTGATGCAGAGATTGGAGTGATGTACCTGCCAGCTAAAGAATGCCAGTTGTCACCAGAAGCTACGAGAGAAAATATAACTGTTTCCCTAAAAAGAAATCAACTCTGCCAACACCTTTATGTCTAACCTCCAGAACTGTAAGAAAATAAAATTGTAATAAGTCATGTAATTTGTGATATATTGTTATGGTGACTCTAGAAACCAATACACAAAGATCTGAGTGCAAGCGATTTACTTTGAAGAAGAGTCCAGGAACTTCTGCTAGCAGGATGTAGAAGTGAGACTGGGAAGTGAAGTAATAGAGTAGGCTGTTGACTAGGTTACCTCTGCAGGTGGGGCTCCATCCTCTTGTGAATCTCCAGGAGACAACGTAGTGAAGGTACCATAGAGTTGTGCTACCTCTGAGGAATGAGGACCCTGGTATTTCTTAGCATAAATATTGGTGTATTAGCTTTCCGTGGCTGCTGTAACTACCACAAATTTGTGGCTGAAGACAACAGATCTAGAGGGCAGAAATCCAAAATCATTATCATTAAAACCATGCTGTCAGCAGGGCCTGTAGAGAATCTGTTCCTTGTCTCTTCCCCCTTCTGGTGGTTACTGGCATTTTTTGATTTCTGGCTACATTATGAAAATCTCTGTTTCTGTGGTCACATTGCCTCCTACTCTTCTTCTGTCTGTGTGTAATCTCCCTCTCCCCAGCCCTTATAAGGACACATGTGATTGCATTTAGGACCCACCTGATAATCCAGGATCATCTCCCCATCTCATGATCTTTAATTACAACTTTGGTCATACAAGGTAATATTCACAGGTTTCAGGTACTAGGACCTGATCCCTTTGGAGGGCATTTTTCAGTCTACCATAATTGGTATATTTGTCATTGGTTGAAGGTGAAAATTCCCTGGCACTATGCCCTGTCCTGCAGAGTTGAGAAAAAGAGAAAACGTTCTCAGGTTGAAAGCTGCAAGGATTTTTTAGGCATGTATGGAATAGAAAGTCCCTACAGGATGTCAATGGGACACCAATAACATGCGCTATATTACTATTACTTTTGTTATTAATGTTTTTGTTAACAATTTTAGTTTAACAATTAATCATTAGTTACAATTGTTACTAGCTATTTTAATCTAACTTCCTGATAGACCACAATATAAATTATTTGTACTACCTGTGTGACCTTACTTGCAAATGCTATCCCAAATATCTGAACTTGATTCTTTCTATAAGGGTACACCTAAGCACACACTGCTCTGTTATTTCCTCCAAAACACCTTTTCTTTATCTTTTTGGCACCTAAGCAATCTCTTTTATTAATCTCTATTCGGGCAAGCATAATTATCTTTCTCAACTGTCTATTTTTCTTAAGTATATTTTAATAATGTCAATGGTAGAGACCATGACATATATACTTTCAAATTCTTAATGTTGTGATTTTGGATATCTACATTTATAATCTGGCACCATTTGATAATTTTTCACCAGGAAATACAAAGCATCTATTTCACGCCTATTATGCATTTTTAGTTTCCTCAAGGTCCCTTGTTATAACATATAAATTATCTTATGGGACTGGAACATTAGCAACCTTAATGTACCATTCCACTTAGTGACAGTTTGAATCCAGTTTGTTTACAGAAAATGAAAGAACTGTAATTTGTGAGTGGCCAAGAAATCCCTGGCTTGTTTCCAAAGATCTCTGGAATATTGGGATTTTAGGTGTGGGTAAATGAATGAAATAGGGGATGTTGGAAGAGGGACAAGTGAAAAAAAGTAGTTTGGAGTTTGGTTTTAAACATGATAAATTGAAGTTCTGTGGTTACCTCGTGGAGATGTCCAGGAAGCAGGTGGCTATAGGACTGAACTTTGAAGACTGAAGCTTGAGAAAGAGATATGAATTGGACAAAAGATTTGAGAATCTCTGCAATAGGTAGATCAGCGGTTCTCAACCTGTGGGTCGAGACCCCTTTGGCGGTCAAACGACCCTTTCACAGGGGTCACCTAAGACCATCCGGCATATCAGATATTTACATTACGATTCATAACAGCAGCAACATTACAGTTATGAAGTAGCAACGAAAATAATTTTATGGTTGGGGGTCACAACATGAGGAACTGTTTTAAAGGGCCAGAAGGCTGAGAACCACTGAGGTAGATGGATGTGATCATGCCGGGAGAGCAAGCACAAGAAGAGAAGTAGCCAAGTGTGCCAAGAAGTAGAACCTTGAGAGTCAACATTGAAGAGGCCAGAGAAGGAAGGAATGGAGGTAAGAGAACCTGGAGTAGGGGCTGTGAGGGGAGTGAAGGGAGTCAAAAATCCAATGTGAGAAAGGAGAAATGGCACGGAGAGATCTGAGATTAAAAAAGGAAGGAAGGAAGGAAGGAAGGAAGGAAGGAAGGAAGGAAGACAAATGATGTGATTCCATGCACACGTAAAAAAGAAAAAATTCACAATGTAGAGGCTCTTGGTGACCTTAATGAGAACAGTTTCAGTGGGATGTTATCAGTAGAGCCAGATGGGTTAACAGACCTCTGAAAGAAAAGGGCTCTCTGGAACCTCTGGGTATAATCCCTGTGAAGTTAATTTGGGGTAACCCAGTGATCCCTCTCAGCCCAAGTGTCCAGGAAAGCTCTGGAGGAACCAAGAGGATCTACAGCCCAAACTTAGCTTAGCAATGGGTTGAGTGAATGGGAAACGAGACAAAGCTGAAAAAACAGTAAGATTAAGTTAGTAAACTTCCGTTTTTAAGTTTGTGTTCAAATAATAGATTGCTCAAATTCAAGATGGGAGAGATTTAGCTTGGCAACAATTGCTTTAAAATGATCCAAAGATTTTAGCTGATTATATAAACTTAAAATGGGCCAAAAGTATGACTTAATTTCCCAAAAAGCTAGGACAGGCTTGGACTGTGATAATAGGAAAGAGGAAGTGGAGACACCAGGAGAATATTAATTTTTTGGAAGTAAGGACAAGCTGAGAAGGAGGAAAATAAAACAACAATTTAAAGGAGATACGGTTGCTGGGCAGTGTGGCTCAGTGGTTGAGCATCAACCTATGAACCAGGAGGTCGCAGTTGGATTCCCAGTCAGAGCATAACACCCGGTTGCTGCTCGATCCCCAGTAGTGGGTGTGCAGGAGGCAGCCAATCAGTGATTCTCTCATCATTGATGTTTTTATCTCCCTCTTCCTTCCTCTCTGAAATAAATCTATCATCTATCTATCTCTCTATCTATGGAGATAGGGTCCTTAAATAAAAATAATTGAGGATGGGAGAGATTTGAATATATTTATAGGCCAAGGGGAAGGGCCCATCAGGGAGGGAAAGAATATAGGACAGAAGGGATAATTAGTGATAAAGGAGTCTGATAAAGCTGGTATTTGGTTTTGAACTGAAATGCCGGTGCCTCTCCGTGGGTGAGACTGCAGGGAAGGCCAAAAACGATGGGAGTAACCATGGATAAGTTGTTGTTTGGGAAGGAATTCAGACACTTGGGAAGACCACAGGCGAACGTTTTCAATTTGCTTGATGAAGTAATGCTCCATTGGGACAGGCTCTGCTGTTGCTGCAAACGGGTGTCAGGACAGAGAGCCATGGGGAAATTGGGGAGGTTGGAAGGCATGGAGAGAATTCCGGAGAGAATGGGATTCTTGCTTTTTGGGGTGGGATACAGAAATTGGGAGGTTTCTTCTCAGCCTAAGACCCACCCCCACAGGAAGCTTAGCATCTTTTGAGCCTCTGCTCGCTTTTCCCACTTGGCTCAGGACGGTCAGGCCAGACGCAGTGTCCGCAGTGTGCTCAAGAACCGTAGACTCTTTTTTGGTCTTTTTTTTTTTTTTTTTTTTTTTTTTTAATAATCCCAAGTGGAATTCTTAAACTTATGCATGAAGAAAGGTCTCTTAGAGTCAGTCATTTTGAAAAACACGTTCTTCTTCTTGCAGTGCACAAATCTACCTGTTAAAATGTTGGCGGAATTGCTAAGCAAGTAATACCATTTACACAAAGGTAATAATGTAGTTGGAAAATACTGAAATGCACATGAATCTCACTGAGGTAACCTGTCAGGCAATAGTTATGAAGGCAAAAGTGTTTAAAAAAAAAATTCAAGAATCACCAACTTGTGAGCGCCGGAAGGTCCTGGGAAATTCGGCATTGCACAAACACGCCTGGAGAGCTGGTCGAGGGTCAGGAAAGCGCCGGCATTACACAGAAAGAGTAAGTTTTTCTCGGCCCTCAAGACTTAACGGAAGAAGACTACAAAAAAAAGACCCCCAAAAAACCAGTCTAACACAACAATGAGGTACCTACGTGAGGAGAGGCACAAAATGCAGAGGTGATTGACACATCGAGTCCTTTTGTTCTCAGATGAGGAGCCCAACTTCCCACCTTTAAGGAAATCCGGAAAGAGTCCAGGTGGCTATAGGACTCTCGATGGTGACCCCTTAGATTCACAGAGCCAGTCGATTATCCGCCAGAGCCAGTCGATTATCCGCCCCGGGACACTTCGGCGATGTCTGGCCCGGACCGTGAGATTGTTCCCGCGAGAGGGCGTCCGCCCGAGCCGGTCCACGGAAGTCCCGCCCCCCACTTCCGGCGGAGAAGGGGCGGGGCCAGCAGCAGCTTCCGTTCTGCAGTGTCGCGGCGGCGGCACGTGTGTCTCCCCGTCAAGATTTCTGGGTCATCCCTACCCCTGGAGAGTTTGTGGCGCCGGAACGCCTTTCAGCTTTAAGGATGAAGGCGGTAAGGGTCCTCAGAAGCCCGGCCCCCGCGGTTTAGGGGTCCCTTTGGCTGAGAGTCGCTGCCTGGTGTAGCTTTCCTGGCGGTTTTCGCTCTTGTTTAGGGGGCGGTGGCCTAGATTCGGGGCTCCCTCTTGGTGCAGGGCGTCGCCCGCAACCCGGCCCTTACACCTGCGTCTTCCTTCATTGCCCGTTGTGATCACGCTCGGCTTCGGTAGCCACGATGAGACGAGCACCGAGTCTTGCATCCCTAGGATGTCAGACATTGAAGGGTTCCTTCAAGACTGTGTTTCGAACCCCTTATTTTACAGATGAGAAGCAGGGTCCTGTTCTCAGTGGAGTTATAGTGTGAGTCATAGGATTCGAAACGAGTCCTTCCCCCCAAAGGGTAAGAAGATAGGAAAGCAAGTGCTTTGCTCCGGTTCTGGCAGAGAATTAGCCCTAGGGTTTGGATTTCTGAATAAGGGGTCACCAACAAGAGAGTTGGAACCCAAAGACCGGAATTCAGTATTGCCTTTCTTAGTTTAAGGGTCCTTGACATGTCGAATAATCCTTAAGCCATAGCTTCAGCAGTAATGTCAGGATAATGGCAATCATTGCTTAACTAGGCTGTTGGAGGTAGAACGTTGGAGAACAGTGTAAACAGTAAAGTAATATGTAAATGTCAGTTATTGTTAAAGATAGCCAGCATTTTGCTCTGAGTATGCTAATGTAGTTAAGATAGCCTTGAATAACCATTTGCAATTACACCATGGTTCTTAACCTTTTTTGGGGGGGTCTTAGATCCTTTTGAGCAGCTGTGGATTCTGGTCACAATAAGACCCATGGTTGAATAACTGAGGCTCAAGTGCCATTCTATAGGATAAATGCCTTAGTTTGGTTTTAGCTCTTAAATGCAAGATCTTGGCTGTGAGACATTAGATTTGTGGAATTGGTCTAATGAAATTTATAATCAATTCTCTTTAATCTGATTTTTAAAATAATAATAAATTATTGGTTATGCAGCATTCCTCCTGTTAATTGTTTTCCAGAGAAGAAATAAAAAACAGGTCCCAAGCTTTAGGAAGTTGCTAAAAACTAGTAAAGTCAAACTTGAAAACAAGCTAAAAAATAAGCAATTTAAACAACAAAGCAATCTCAAGAAGTACCGAAAAGAACAGAGGAAACTAAGGCAAGCTGTAAAAGATGCTGTGTCTAAGAAACCCATTCCACTGGAGGACCCGAAGAAAAAACGACCAGGTAATTGTGATAACATTCATGTGCTCTAATTTCTATTGACTTGTTCTAAAGTGCTTTTCTAAAATGTTCCAATAATTGCATTCTATTAATCACTCTTGGTCACACATCCTTCTTAAGAGTAGGTAAGGATAGTAGTCCTATATGCTTTCTAATTTTAGAGTCAGCAGAGGAAAACATTTCAATAGAGTACTCACTGTGAGAAAGAGCGAGGCTAGCCTCTGCCTGTGGAATGTCTAGAAAGCAGATCTGAGGATACAGTGCCTGGGATCACAAACTCAGAAGGGCCCTGTAAATAAACACTAGTGAATGCCAGGCAGCATGCCAGGCCACTTTCCCATCCACTGGCAGTTAGCTAAGGTAAGAACACTGCTTTTCTCCGGTGTGTTTTTCAGTGTTGCCGAAATTCATTTCGTATTCTGAACGCCTGGCTTTCTTTTCATTCGGAAACTTGGAGTAAAATTGAGCTGTAAATGTCGGAGTTATTTTTGTAAAGCTGTCCAAGAACTCCAAGTACTCAAAACAGGTAGGGAATATGACCATTTTTGGTCAGACCAGTTCTTCTACAATGTTACTGATACTTTCAGAGTAGTTATATTTGACTATACCGGAATATTCAGTCTTCCCGTGTGCTTCTCATTCTCTGAATCCTGACCTATTTAGTTTGATCTTTTGGCAACATATTATGATGATATGTAAAAGGTCATGGGCATGGAAGCCAGGAAACTCGGGCTTTTTCTCTTGATTTTGTTACTTAATAGCAATGTGACCCTAAATTAGCCAGGTATTTAATCTCCAGGTATTTAATCTGTAAAAACTTGTGATGGTTGAGTTAGATACTTCTAAATATCTCTTCCATCTAAACTTCTGTAGAATTTAAAAAGCATGATGTGGGCCCGGCCGGCGTTGCTCAGTGGTTGAGCATTGACCTATGAACCAGGAGGTCACAGTTCATTTCCCAGTCAGGGCATATGCCTGGGTTGCGGGCTTGATCCCCAGTGTGGGGTGTGCAGGAGGCAGCCGATCTATGATTCTCTCTCATAATTAATGTTTTTATCTCTCTCTCCCTCTCCCTTCCTCTCTGAAATCAATAATTAAATACATATATATATATATATATATATATTTTAAAAATAAAAAGCATGATGTGTTAATAATTGTATTTTGCCAAAAGAGGTGCAGTGGAAGTAACTGAATGAGATTGGAAGAACAAAAGGTTGTGGTCAGAGAGGGGGGTGAGGACTTGGATTAGGGACGTGACCTTTGGAGGGGGCAGCTGAAGTGAAATGGAAGTGAAAGTCATTGGCAATTAGATGAAGCTAAGGGGCTAAGTCACTGGTTCTCAAATGTGCTAGAAGACATTGTAGAAAGTGTGGAGACATTTGTTTTTTATTCTTAGAGTTACCTGGGAATGATCCTGGCATTTAGGTTTCAGGAGTCAAAGATGCTAGCATTTTCCTTAGCCCACGATACCCTTGTATATAACAAAGAATTGTCCTGCCCATCACATGACTGGTGCTCCCATTTAGAAATACTGGGCTAAGGTATTAGAAAAGCATACGTTTTTCCTGCTGTAGACACAAAAATGGAGAATTTCTTCATCTCTAATACATATTTCTGATTTTGTGTGTAACAGGTAAAAGGATTGAGAGGGAAGAGGAGGAAGAAGAGGAAGCCCTACCTTTAGATATGATGGATGAAGATGACTTACAGTTAATGAAGGATTTAGGACAAAGAGCATCTTTTCTAACAAGAGATCTTTCTTCTAGGTAATACTTCATTTAGATAATAATCATTCACATCCTTTCAGCATTAAAAACTTGGTTCTGAATTTTACTTAGGTGGTTAGTGCAGAACTTCAGCTTTGAACACAATGTTTACAAAGAGTAAACCCTATTTATTATTCAGATTATTTCCTAAATAAAGGACGTTCATGAATAAAACAAGCTGATTTTATTTAGTGTACATCTTTATTTCGTCTGAGTCTGAATAGTGAATGGGGAAGAATGCTAGTCTTTGTTTGAGGAATTGGCAGAGCATTCCCGAGTTCTTTATGGCCGTGATCTCAATCCTCCTTACTCTGTGAGGTGGGTATTGTTCCCATTTACAGAGAGGAAACTGATGCTTCCCCGCAACTCGTAGATCTGAAATTTAAACGTAGATCTTTTTAACTCCTAAGTCTATGCTATGCTCTGAAAGTTTTGGGGAACGCAGTATAGCATGATGTCCCTGTTAACTCTGTGGCATATTCTTCAGAAGGAATCTGCTGTAGCTTTCATCTTAATTTTGCATCTAAAGGGAAAACTAGATATAGCCATAGTTTGAGTCTTTGTGATAGACTATAAAATTAATTTATTCATTTACTATTTAAGTGCTTGGTTTAGGTGCTAATATTTATATACCTAGTGAAGGTTTGGCTAGTGGTTAATTTTTCTGTGTTTTAAAAATGGTAGCTCTCTAGGTTCCTTTTTAAAATATTGAAACTGAAAATTAAATTTTTTTCTACAGTGAACCTGTTCACGCCAAGAAACGAAGGCATGAGAACATTATAGATAAATATGAAAAAATACCACGATCTCTGCAAACTGCACCAGAGAAGGAATTGATTCACTTGCTTCCTATCAAAGATAAAAGTGGTATAATCCCACAGACGAGGGAAAAGCCAGGTAAGTCAGTTACAATTTTAGCTCCTTAAAAATATCACATTTCTTTCCATAAAAATTTAATTTAATTTTGACTTTTACCTATATCTACAAAATAGAAGTAGCTACAGTTAGTCATATAGCAAGCTGATGATTTTGGCCAGAAATACAGTTGATTATCTTAGGTGTCTATTGTACTGTAAGTATAACTGAAGCTATAAGGTTAAGGTGATTTTAGAGTATTTTAGCAAATTCTCTTGTTTCTTAAATTAGAGCATATTAGTCCTCCTTTATTAGCCTTTTTTTCTTATATGAATCTTTTTTCTTGTGAAATACAACACACAGAAAAATCCAGAAATCAAAGATGTGAAGTTACATGGTTTATCACAAAAAACACACCCATAAAGCTACCATCTGGGCAAGAAACGAATACTGCCAGCACTCAGAAACTTCCCTTGTGCTCCCCTCAATCACTAATTGCTCCCTCCTCACAAAAATAACTACTTTCCTGAGTTTTATTTTAATCACTTCTATGCTTTTCTTGATAGTTTCACCACTTAACTATATTATCACTTTTTTAATATACATATTTTCCATAGTTCTTGACACTAACCAAGATGAAGAGGATCAAGAAGAGATGGAACTTGAGGAAGGTAATGGGATACATCTTTATAGCTGCTAAATTGTTAATTGAGAATTCCATTTTTTGTATAATAGAAGTGAGACAATTTTAGGTAAAATCTGGAATGTGCATTTTGAAGTACTGATTATTTCAAGGTCATTGTGAACATTTTTTCACATTTTGAAAGTTTTATCTGGTGGAATTTGTTGCTTTTTATTATGCAAAAATTTATGCAATTAATATTTGTAATGTGTAGGCATGCATGAAGGGTCTTGTTAATTGAACTGTTTTGAATTCTTTTTAGTTGTAAGTGAAGGACCTGCCTATAAATAACTATTAACCATTTAGCTTTAAATTACAAAAATGGATTCTGTGGTATGAAATCATTTTGGTTTGATTACATGTGGGTTTCTAAAAGCTAGCATACTTCTATCTAAAGTTAAGGGAAAGAACATATTTTATTGTTTGAAACTATATTGCTTTGAAATTCATGACAGAACAAGCTGGTTAAATTTTACTTCTGTTCGCGAACCTCATTGATAGTGTAAATGACATTATAAGTCAACTATTTTACGGTTTTCGGTCATCCTTCATAGGCTTGTTGCCGATTATACTTGTGTGTTTATTAAATACTAGTTCCCTATGAATTTCTTAATGTGAACGTATTTTGTGTAGTTCAAGGACTGAACAGAGTTGAAAAAAAGACTCTTCTGCACTTTTTAAACAACTGAATCAGATGGTCCTTCCCCTTAATTAATATGAATTCTTGTGGGTTTATTAGCATGGTCATTAATAATATGAGCTCTCGAGTCAGACTGCCTGGATTCGAATCCCATTTCTGCTAGGTTTATGAGGATAGGCCAGTTACTTTTCTTTTGCCTCAGTTTCCTGACCTATAAAATGGGGCTCTTGATAGTACATGCCTTATGATTGTTGAGAGAATATGAAATAAGGTTCCTGGACACTTGTAAATAAAGGAATGTTTAAGAGGGAAAACCTAATCTGTTTCAGAGATTATTGAAGATCCTATTCGCGAGCTGACCATAGAAGAGCATTTAATTGAGAGAAAGAAGAAGCTACAGGAGAAGAAACTGCATATTGCAGCCCTGGCATCTGCCATATTATCAGACCCAGAAAATAATGTAAGCACTTTTAATTTCCTTAGGTTCTTCACATCAGATATGGTCTAAATGTCTAATATTTTAAGATTCTCTTGTTAACCTAAAGTACACACAAAAAGGAAAAGCATTAGCAAAACGTAGTAACTGAGTTAGAATGAGAGAGCAGACAGAACCTTAGCCTAATTCTACATCTGAGCTTCATTTCTTATGTAATCTCACTAAAGTTTCATAAATGCTCTGAGTCTCTAAATGAAGATATTGGATTTAATGTTGTAACTCATAGTGGTAAGTCTATACAAATTATACTAGGGAGGAGGAACCTACTTGCAAATTTGCTTGACTGACTGTAGAGTTTATAGTAAGAAACACGCACACAAAAGACAAGAGTAGTTTAGGAATACTTATAAGTATAAAATATTTAAGTGAAATGGATCAGAAAGTTATAATGAATTATCGTTGGCCATGAGTACAGTAGTGAAGGTGATGATAGTTATAACTTGTTAACTCAAGAAATCCAAGGTGTAGTCTTGGCTCTTGTAAGTATGGTGTGTTAGAATTTGGGTAAGTTTTTTTGCCAAGATTCATTTTCTTCATCTCTAAAAGGGGGATGGTATCCATATTAAAACATTGTTGTGATGATTGAATGATATGATAGACATGAAGTTATATAAAGTGATACTATTATTTTTGTTATATTGGTGTCCCCAGCATCCTCCTATGACAAATACTTGTTTATTGGACAATAAAGTAGGTTATTTACATTTATAGAAAAAAATTCCTGTGGGGATGCTTTGGAGCAGTAATGGTCCTTTTCTAACAAAGCCAGGAGAGCAGAACCAGGGAGGGGGATTTGGGATATTTCTGATCTGTATCATCTCATTTAATTATTGTCAAACCATGGAGACAGGAGCTATTGATCTCATATTACAGCTGAAAAATAGAGCTTTTAAAACCTCAAGTGATTTCTTTCAGATTTTAACAGCCACTGGATTGGCACCCAGGTCTTCTAACTCTGGAGCCTCATGCTCTTTTCATAAAAGTTAGGGCGAGCAAATGGAGGTGACATACTTGTCCTGCTCCCTGCTATGGCAAGCATTGTTAATCAGCCAGTGTTGCTTCTCAAGATACCACTCCAGCAGGCAATAGTATTTCATCAAAGCAATGGGCACATTAGTTGAAACCAATTTTTTACTTCTGCGTTGCATCATACAAATATCGTTACATGAGTAACTCTGAAGCGTAATTACCTGTGGATGCATTGTACTAATTCCTGATTAACTTGTATATGTGTGATTACACAACATATGATTGGTGTATATATAACAATATTTCAAAAAGTATTTTTAGTGAAATAAGACACACTTGCATTAAGAAAATCCAATTAAAAAGATTTCCTTAAAACAGGTAAATTAACAAATTTAAACTATTTTTTAAGTCTGTATTTTTTCTAACTACTTGTTTAACAAAAACATGGTTACTTTGTAACCTCAGTGACTTATCTGTCAGTAGTGGCAGTGTTGAGTTGTGTATGGCTTGACTAGACTCTTGGAGTCATTGTGTGAATTCTAGTTACTGGGCCAGATGTGGAACTGTTGCTTTTGCTTTTGCTTACGATTGTTCTGTTATTATTTCTCTAGCCTGATGAGTAATTTCTTTTTTTTTTATTTTTTTATTTTTTTATTTTTTATTGCTTAAAGTATTACAAAGGGTATTACATATGTATCCATTTTATCCCCCCGCCCTAGACAGTCCCCTAGCCTCCCCTATCACCCAGTGTCTTATGTCCATTGGTTATGCTTATATGCATGCATACAAGTCCTTTAGTTGATCTCTTACCCCCCTACCTCCTGAACCCCAACCCTCCCCGGCCTTCCCGCTGCAGTTTGACAATCTGTTTGAGGCAGCTCTGCCTCTGTATCTATTATTGTTCAAAAGTTTATAATGGTCTCTATTGTCCATGAATGAGTGAGATCATGTGGTATTTTTCCTTTATTGACTGGCTTATTTCACTTAGCATAATGCTCTCCAGTTCCATCCATGACGTTGCAAATGGTAAGAGTTCCTTCCTTTTTACAGCAGCATAGTATTCCATCGTGTAGATGTACCACAGTTTTCTAATCCATTCATCTACTGATGGGCACTTAGGCTGTTTCCAGATCTTAGCTATGGTGAATTGTGCTGCTATGAACATAGGGGTGCATATATCCTTTCTGATTGGTGTTTCTGGTTTCTTGGGATATATTCCTAGAAGTGGGATCACAGGGTCAAATGGGAGTTCCATTTTCAGTTTTTTAAGGAAACTCCATGAGTAATTTCTTTTAACAGGTTAAAAAACTGAAAGAATTACGTTCCATGCTGATGGAACAGGATCCTGATGTGGCTGTTACTGTTCGAAAGCTGGTGGTCATTTCTCTGATGGAGTTATTTAAAGACATTACTCCTTCATATAAAATTCGGCCCCTAACAGAAGCAGAAAAATCTACCAAGGTATGCTAACTATAATTACGGTACTATAGAAAATAAGCTGAAAAGTTTGGAGAGCTAGAGATGGGAGAAACAGGTTGGTTTTTTTTTTTTTGGTTTGTTTGTATTGTTTGGTTGGTTTTACATGACCTAGTATACTAGGCACTCAACATTTTGTGCTAATTTTTGGATTTCAATATTTTGATGTTAAAACGTGATTGATATTTTGGTCTTTTCAGATCCGCAAAGAAACCCAAAAATTAAGAGAATTTGAAGAAGGGCTTGTTAGCCAATATAAATTTTATTTGGAAAATCTGGAGCAAATGGTTAAAGGTATATTAAACATCTTGAAAGCATGTAACATACTTAGCTTTGGTCAGGAAGGTGAATTCTCTATCCTGTGCTGTGTGTTGGCTGTCAGTATAGTGTATGGTCAGGAGCAGAGTCTCGAGTCAGACTTTCTGGGTTCAAATCTTGGCTCATCACTTAACACCTATGTGATGTGCAAATCATTTTTTTAAAAAAATATATTTTATTGACTTTTCACAGCGAGGAAGGGAGAGGGATAGAGAGCTAGAAACATCGATGGGAGAGGAACACCGATCAGCTGCCTCCTGCACACCCCCCACTGGGAATATGCCCGCAACCAAGGCACATGCCCCTGACCGGAATCGAACCCGGGACCCTTCGGTCCGCAGGCCGACGCTCTATCCACTGAGCCAAACTGGTCAGGGCATGTGCAAATCATTTAATCTTTCTGTGCTTCCGCTTTTCTAGCTGTCAAGTGGGAATAATACTAGTCCTTAACTCACAGGATTGTTGTGTAAAAGCAAATGAATTAATAGATACAAAGTGCTTACAACTATGCCTAGACTGTATTAAGGATTGTATTTTGTCAGTTATTAGTATTGTTACAGTCCTTTACCTAGTAAGTAGTTGTATGTGTCTTAATTCATAAATGGTTGGAATTTATTGTGGGTTTTTTTTAAAAAATATGTTTTTATTGACTTCAAAGAGGGAGAGGGAGAGAAAGATGGAAACATCAATGATGAGAGAGAATCATTGATCGGCTGCCTCCTGCACGCTCCCTACTGGGGATCAAGCCCACAACCCCGGCCTGAGCACTGACTGGGTATCGAACTGTGACCTGGTTCATGGGTCGATGCTCAGCCATTGAACCACACCAGCTGGCTGATAGATGTATCTTTTAAAAAACATGGAAAGCCAAGACTCTGGTAATCGTGATTAGAGTCAGAGGGTGGATGGTGTAGAAACATTTTGATGATGACCTTTTCTTGTCTAAGGGTAGATACAACTCATATTTAAGAATTTGCGTCGTAGGTTGAGTTTTAATATTATCACATATTACTGTAAAAGAAAGGTAATGAGCTGAAGTTTTGACCAATGAGTAAAGTAAGTAATTAGAGTTATCTTTTTATTAGACTGGAAGCAAAGGAAGCTGAAGAAAAGTAATGTAGTTTCCTTAAAGGCATACAAAGGACTGGCAGAAGTGGCTGTGAAGAGCCTGTGTGAGCTGTTGGTGGCACTGCCTCATTTCAACTTTCACAACAACATCATCGTCCTGATTGTCCCTCTCATGAATGACCTGTCAAAATCGGTGGGCTGCTCTAAACGATTGTTGCTGTTGGGCTTAACAGAAAATTATAGACCATATGGCTTTTTTTCTCTCAAAAAATTTTTGGAGCTGAAATAGAATCACTTTACTAAACAGTGTTTCTTTAAGAAAACTATTTGATCCTTGGAAGTTTAGTGCAGTGGCTTTGAATAGGAGGCAGTTTTGCCCTCCAGGGAGTATTAGGCTCTGCCGACCCCCAGTTTTGATTGTCAGGACTGTGATGTTTGGGGTGTTAACTTCCTTGTCGTGGATAAAGGCCAGACATCTAAATATCTCACAATGCACAGGATAGCTCCCCACAACAAAGAATTCTCTGGCCCCAAATGTCAGGAGGGCTGAGGCTGAGAAGCGCCAGTTCAGTGTGACATTTTGTTTTTCAGATATCTGAAATGTGCTGCGAGGCAGTTAAGAAGCTTTTTAAGCAAGATAAATTAGGCCAAGCTTCCCTTGGCGTAATCAAAGTGATTTCTGGGTTTGTGAAGGGCAGAAATTACGACGTTAGGCCAGAGGTAAGTTTTTCGCATTTTACTTTACACGGTTTGTTTTAAATTACGAAGTTAATTTTCAGTTGCCATGAGGTATTTATGTTTCTAAATTACAAAGTTAATTTTCAGTTGCTATGAGGTATTTATTTATAGAAGTGTGTAAAGTAGAAAGGGAAAATACTTAATTCCCCAAATGAAATCTCGTCATATAGTTTTGATTGCTTAGCTCACAATTTCTACTGTTCTAGTTCCTAATTTCAGCCTTGCTTTGCCATCGGATCCCTTTCATTAAAGCTGATAATTTTAGTTGAACTGCGAAAATTATAAATATTGTACTTAAGTAGAGAACATATTTGGTGTCTTTATTCAGAATTGTAGAGTGATCAGATCATAAGGCTTGAACATGAAACTTGGTCACAGGGAAACACTTTCATTTTAGTGATGTTAGAATAATAAACTGCATTCTTTAATTTGGGTTTTTAAAGTGTACAATGTGATGATTTAATATACGTATACATTGTGAAATGATTACCACATTCAAGTTAATTAAGACATTCATCACCTCTCATGGTTACCTTTTTTCCTGTTTGGTGAAAATACTGAAGATCTACTGTCTTAGCAAATTTCAAGTATATGACACAGTATTATTAACTGTAGTCACCATGCTGTACTTTAGATCTCCAGAACTTACATATCCTCTAACTGAAAGTTTGTATCATGTGATCAACATTTTTCCATTTGGTAAATGGGAAATTAAAGCTGGTTTAGAAATACCTAATTTATGCCCTAACCAGTTTGGCTCAGTGGATAGAGTGTCAGTCAGCCTGTGGACTAAAGGGTCCCAGGTTTGATTCCAATCAAGGGCACAATGCCCCGGTTGTGGGCTCGTTCCCCAGTAGGGGGCGGGCAGGAGGCAGCCAATCAATGATTCTCATCATTGATATTTCTATCTCTCCCTCCCTCACCCTTCCTCTCTGAAGTCAATAAAATATATATATATATATTTAGAAAAATAAAATAAAAAGTAATACCTAATTTATATCCCCTCCTCCAATATTGGTTCAAACCTTTTTCTGGCCTGTCTACTCTTTGAATCCTGTCTGCCAATACCAAGGAATGTGCTCTCTCTTCGTTGTCATCAAACTGCAGAATAATATCACTTGTACTTAGCCAAATAGTAGTTGTGCTTTCATAGACACAAGTTGTCAAATATATTCAGCAAAAAGATAACATGTTTATGTGAAATGTGATAAAAGATAGTTCAAAGGTGTTTTTTTCTCTTTCTTTGCACGAAGGGAGAAAATAACATTGTTAAGTGCATATTTTTCTGTATAAAGTTTTTGAAGGCAATATAAATTTAATACTTACATTTGTGTCTTCTTCAATATTAGATGCTAAAAACATTCTTGTGCCTAAGAATCAAGGAAGTAGAAGTGAAAAAAGATACAGAGGACATTAATAAACCAAAAAAGTTCATGACTTTTAAGGAAAAGAGAAAAAATCTATCAAGAATGCAGAGAAAGGTTTGATTTATTTCTTTTTTTTGTTTTGATTTTAGATTAAAATTATAAGAAGTAAAATCATAATTATAACTATTTAAAGAATTTAATTTTCCCAGTTATTACAAAGAAATACTTTATTAAATCCATTTAAACTGATAATTTACTGGAAGAGCAATAGATAAAAAGATTTTCTTGCCATGCTGGCGTT
Source organism: Myotis daubentonii (assembly GCF_963259705.1). NCBI lineage: Eukaryota > Metazoa > Chordata > Mammalia > Chiroptera > Vespertilionidae > Myotis > Myotis daubentonii. The sequence continues at coordinate 41,418,208 of NC_081852.1, read as the reverse complement.
TACCTTCATCTGAGATTCCTTGTGACACACCAGGGTCTTTCCTTAACAGACAGGATGTCTTCTGGGGAAGTTAGCAACAGAGTGGGTTTTTGTTCATTGAATCATGTTTCTTTATTGTATTTGAAACCTTTGTTTATTTACTATTAGACCCTGGACACATTTTTTTGTTTTTAATGTTGAGAAATGGAGCTAATTAATAGTACCTGTCTTGCCGAGTCTTTGTGCAGTTGAAATAAGATAATGTATGTAAAGCACCAGGCAGCATGCAGAGCCCGGCATGCTTTATAAACATTAGTTACCACTACCACTATCTATTGTTATCATTTCTCCAACATTTCTAAACAGTTTATTAGGGTTATCAAATTGCTTATAAAAACAAAATAAAAAGTAATTTCCAGGATATCCATTTTTGCATGTGTCTACAAATTTTGAAAACATGACAGAAATATCAAATTAGACTTAATCACTAAACAAATGAAGGTAAATGTTTTCATTATTTATACCATATTATCCTAACGGAAGTTGGATACATAATTATGGTGGGGAAACAAAGATCCAGCTCTTTATCAGCCTCACATGAGGGAAGGAAACTGTTTCTCAGGCAGTCCTCTATGGCTCAGGCAGCTTAGCAACCATTGTTCGCTGCTCTTATAGCGGAAGGAAGTGGAAACAAATAGATATTTTGTTGAATTTCTATATAGTATCTGGCTTTACGCATTGTAGATAAAGGAGTTTGGGAAATTGTGGTGATGACTTGCTTCTGTGTTGTAGATGATTTAACAATCAGAATTATTTCTTGGCTCAGCATATTCTTCCTTTTTTGAAAAAAATTAAATTATAGAAAACTACAGAGAATAATATAGCACATCCCATGTATTCCCCTTTCTGAATGAGCAAATATGAAGACTTGAGTTTTTTTCTTGAAAAGAAACCATTGTGTTAGAGTTAGAATCCCCTGTGGTCTCCCTATTTCTTTCTAGTGCCTTCCTCCCAGGAGGCCACCACTGTCATAAGTTTGGTTGGTGTATGCTTCTTATCCATGCTTTTCTGCTTTTGGCTATATTTGCATTCATAGAGAATCTGTGGTATTATTGTATGTTTCACAGTACTTCCGTATTTTATCTCTCTGAAGGTTGCTGTTTTCACTCAATGGGATAATATATACTCTTTATTTTTCAATCTATTTTCAGTGGAAAAAAGCAGAAGAGAAACTAGAGCGAGAGCTTCGGGAGGCGGAAGCTTCAGAGAGTACTGAGAAAAAACTGAAACTGGTAGGCAGTTCCCCTATACCAGCGACTTTCAGCTGGTGTCTGCAAGAAATTTTAAACATGCAATACCTGACTATTTAGTCAGGGGCACTGACCTGTTTTCCCTTTCAGTGGTTCTCAACCTTCTGGCCCTTTAAATACAGTTCCTCATGTTGTGACCCAACCATAAAATTATTTTCGTTGCTACTTCATAACTGTAATGTTGCTACTGTTATGAATTGTAATGTAAATATCTGATATGCAGGATGGACATAGGCGACCCCTGTGAAAGGGTCGTTCGACCGCCAAAGGGGTCGTGACCCACAGGTTGAGAACCGCTGCCTTACACTGTAAAAAAAGACAACAGCCTGCAAAACAGTACCTATCCAGTGTGAATGAATGAAAATTATACGTGTTTTTTTTGTTGTTGTTGTTAGAGTGGCAAAAGATATATTTTTTTGGTGTACTGCAGAATTCTAGTAATTAGTTTATATGTGCCATGAGATGAAAAAAGGTTGAAAATCGCTGTCCAGTGCTTTTTAAAATGTTTTGTTAAACTACTTTAGGGACTTATTATTTCAACTTATGGTTATATAATTTTGGTTTATTTCATGAGACTTAGATATGAGATGTACAAGAAATTATCATGTGATCAGTGCTGGTTTTATGAAATCACAGGATGTGTACCTTCGTTCTGTTAAAGCTTCACTTTGTGAAAGCTAAGATTGCGTTGTTGGGAGAGGGTAGGGTAAAAGGTTGAGCTGTGATGAGAGCTACAGTAATTCCGGAGAAAGCGCGCTGGGTCGTACTGACGATGTCTGTTCCTTTGGCAGCACACGGAGACGTTGAATACTGTGTTTGTAACGTACTTCAGAATCCTGAAGAAGGCACAGAGGTCCCCTCTCCTGCCGGCGGTTCTAGAAGGCCTTGCCAAGTAAGGGCTGTGTGGGTCGAAACCTTTCCGGTTGTTTCTAAGTAAACAAGAGCGAAGTAACCCCCCTGAGATTTGGTCAGGGTTTCCTAGTGGTGGTTCGTGTCCTTCTCAGTTCTCTTTTTCTTGGTCACCAGCCTTTCCTTGCTTTATTTTTATTTGGCTGCTCTGGAAGGATTCGCATTTACTTGGGTTATATAATTGTTAGACCAAAGGGTATGTTCATTTTACATTTTGATAAATATTACCAAACTGCAGCCCGGAAAGATTGTACCAATAGATGGGAATGTGTGACCTCTAGGTCCTTTCCTGCTCTAAGGTTTACATGGTGTCAAAGGCTCTTGCATTAATACTGAAGAGACATCCTTGAACTCATTCAGGGCCTAATCTTTTGTAATGCGTAGAGTCCTCTGACGTTTAGTAGCTCCCATGATTCTTTCTCTTTAACTCTAGTGGGTGATCTCAGTTATTTCTAGGAATAGAGGCCCCGGCCAGTCCTGTGACTTAACCTAGGATCATAAAGGTAACACATTGCAGAGCCTGAACTAGACACCAGCTCCAGCTTCTCTGCCTTTAGGCTTTCATGGGGTCCACATTCTGATACACAGCAGAGTCTCTCCTCCTTCCCTCTTCCCACCACCCGTGTTCCTGGAAGCTGATGCTGTTTGTGCTCTTAGGGCGTAGAACAGTGCTGGGCGCCCGGTAACTTTCTTCGGGGAAGTTGTTTGCTCTTAGCAACTTCTTCCCCAGGGCGGAAGTATTTTTGAAATACTGTATTAGTTTGTTTAGTGCCTCATATGTTCCTGCTGAGTATAGTGTCCAACTATAGATTGTCAAAAGATCAGTGTGAATGAATGAGAAGTAACAGTCTTCTCCATCATCTCTATCAGCTAACATTTGGAATAAGGAATATTAAAATTTCAAATTTAAAGTCAAGTTTAATTTGTGGCTGCTTTATTTCTGTTCTTAGGTTTCCTTTTAACTATGTTTTGTTTGATTTTTAGGTTTGCTCACCTTATAAATGTGGAGTTTTTTGATGATTTATTAGTAGTTCTACATAGTCTCATTGAGTCTGGTGTAAGTATCTCTATTAATGAATTACTTTTTAAGATATAAATGGTATTATTCTTCTTAATATCTTTTTTTTTCTTTTTTTTTAAGGACCTAAGCTATCAAGAAAGTCTTCATTGTGTCCAGACCGCTTTTCATATTCTTTCTGGGCAAGGTCAGATATCTTCATAATCAAGTTTTGTTTGCTTTAGCTTTGGAGGCTGTAACATTTCTAATTGTTGTTTGTTGTCATTTCAAAAGGTGATGTTCTGAATATTGATCCAATGAAGTTCTATACACATCTCTACAAAACACTGTTCAAGTTACATGCAGGTACGTATGTATAGATAATGTGTCTTTAATAAATAGCTCCTTTAAGAATATGTTGTGACCAGAGTGATAGCCAGTGAACAATGAGAAATAGGAACTGGTGTATGAAGTGCTGGCCCGCCAGGGCCACACGTGTATGTAACCTCATGTAAGACGGGGAGAGCGAGAACCGGGGAGAATTGACTGGAGATGCAGCACAGCCCTATGTCATGGCGTGATGTGGGCCCTGTGACAGTTGAGCTTGGGTCTCTGGGGTAGGTGAACTTGGATCATGGAAAAGTAATGAAGGGTCTGTCTTGCTGTTTCAGGTGCTACCAATGAAGGGGTTGCGATTGTGCTCCAATGCCTCGATGTCATGCTCACCAAGCGCAGAAAGCAGGTTTCTCAGCAGCGAGCCCTGGCCTTCATCAAGCGCCTCTGCACCCTTGGTCTTCATGTCCTTCCCAATTCAAGCATTGGCATTTTAGCAACTAACAGGATATTAATGCATGTGAGTGGCGATACACTGAAGAGAGCTAAGTTCTGGCAGTGCCACGATGGTGTTTTGTTTGGTGTATGTGTATGTCCATCCATTCCACTCCCCCGTTACATTATTATTTAGTTAGAAGTAATTCGCACCTTCCCGGGCACTGTGGCTCAGTGGTTGAGTGTTGACCCATGCACCAGGAGGTCACCAGTTCGATTCTGAGTCAGGGCACGTGCCCAGCTTGCAGGCTTGATCCCCAGCAGGTGCCATACAGGAGGCAGCAGATCAATGTTTATTTCTCTCTCATTGATATTTCTGTCTCTCTCACTTCCTTCTTCTCTCTCTAAAATCAATAAAAACATTAAAAAAAGTAATTCACACCAGTAACAAAATCATATGATAAAGGAAGTCCGTTAAGTTACAAAAGGAAAGCATTCGGCCCCTTTTGACACTCTCCAGAGGTTACAAGTTTTACCATTTGGTGGGTATCCCAGCTGACTTTTTTTTTTTTTAAATGGGAGGTTTTTTGTTTTTTTTAATATATTTTATTGATTTTTTTACAGAGAGGAAGGGAGAGGGATAGAGAGCTAGAAACATCAATGAGAGAGAAACATTGATCAGCTGCCTCCTGCACACCCTCTACTGTGGATGTGCCCACAACCAAGGTACATGCCCTTGACCGGAATTGAACCTGGGACCTTTCAGTCCACAGGCCGACGCTCTATCCACTGAGCCAAACCGGTCAGGGCTCAGCTGACTTTTTAAAAAATTCATGTATAAACACACCAAACACACACAAACAACAGAGCTTTTTTTTTTTTAACACTTAATGGTGATGAACACATTTTTGTATCAGTACAAATATAACTACCTTGTCTCTTTAATGAGTAAATGAGGTTGTTTGTTTAACACCTATAGTTCTTACTATGTGACTGCCACTGTGAAAATGTGTTACAAAACTCAACTTGCTTAATTTTCATGAGAACTTTGTGAAGTAGCTACTATTATTGTTCCCATTTTATACATGGGGAAAAGTGAGGTCCAGAGGAGGAGTGACTTGCCTAAAGTGATGCTGCTACTAAGAAGTGGCAGAGGTGGGCCCTAACTGGTTTGGCTCAGTGGATAGAGCATTGGCCTGCGGACTGAAAGGTTCCATGCCTCCTGCCAAGGGCATGTACCTTGCTTGCGGGCACATCACCAGTGGGAGTTGTGCAGGAGGCAGCTGGTCGATGCTTCTCTCTTATCAATGTTTCTAACTCTCTATTCCTCTGCCTTCCTCTCTGTAAAAAAATCAATAAAATATATTTTAAAAAAAAGTGGCAGAGGTGGGATTCAAATTCAGACAGTCTGGCTTTTATATTTTGTATTTTTCTTTTCATGGGCATACAGATTGTTTTTGCTATTAACAAATAATGCTATAGTGAATAGCATTATGTGCATCTAATGTAATTATTTCTTTAGGAAAGATTCCTAAAAGTGGGATTGCTGGGTGAAAAGAATATTCTATTTTCTCTTGCAAGATAAAATAAATTCTTTTCAGAGCAAGCCAAGAAAATAATCTTTTGCATTTTTTGTTCTTTTATGGTATAAGCTTAAATTTACAAAATTAAAACTGGGTATGAAGTTCATGGGCTTATAGCTCTTCTATAGCCATAAAACCAAATGAAATTTAACTATAAATAAACGTGCAGAATCCAGTAACTGTCTTTAAACTAATAACATTAATTTAATTAATCCTTGTTATGTGACATTTTTGCAGACTTTCCCCAAAACAGACCTGTTGCTTGACAATGAGTCTCAGGGAAGCGGGGTTTTCCTTCCTGAGCTGGACGAGCCCGAGTACTGCAATGCCCAGAACACCGCTCTGTGGGAGCTGCACGCGCTGCGGGTAAGCCTGCCCCTCCCTCTCACTGTGCGAGCAGTTGTGTGCAGCTTTTCCCAGTAGTTGTTGTTGCCAGAGTACTTAGTTTATTTTGTTCTGGGTCCGCCTTTCCTAGAATTTGTGTTTTGATAGCCTACATTTCACTTTGCTTTTCCTACTCTAAGATGTTGAAATACATTTTTTAAGGAAGCTGAAAACGACAGTTTTGTGGGGTAGAATTTGTTGGAATCTTTCCTGTCCCAGACACATTTGTATTGGCTCCCATCCAAGGAGACATTACAGGCCCACCCGCCAGTGTCGATAGGGTTTCACCTACGCTGTGGTCCTACGGTGTGGCCGGCGTTACAGTGAGACTCAGGAAATACGGTTCAGGAAGCCTGTTGTAAACGAACTTTTTCCCTGTGAGAGAGAAGTTGCTTTTTGATTTTCCTTTTCCTACTGTAAAAGTGAGACACTGCTACGTCACTGGCGACTTGCTCATCAGATTTGTGTTGTAATCCTGTGAACAAAGGCAGTGTTTTTCCTGTAGTTATGTTCACATATATGAACCACATATATACATCTATATACATCTATAGTTTTTTTAAATTAGTGCTTATTAAATAAAATCTTCACTGTAGCTAGTGTTTTATAAAACACTGACCTGTACAAATGTTGTCCTGTTTCCCCTTTAGCGGCATTTCCATCCCATAGTGCGGAGATTGGCAGCTCACCTGATCGCGGGAGCCCCTTTGGAAGGCTCTGAAGCACTCACACCAGAGTTGAGCCGAAGGTAGTAGCTAGCATCGCCTTATTATTAAACCATACATTTCAGTTGGTAGCTCTGCACTGGGAGAAGTCTATTTTATAACGTAATAGAGTTAACATGTAAAGTGCTAGCTGGTTATCTGGATTAGGTCTCACTTATATTCCTGAATTGTTCTAGAGAGAAAACATGCTGACTCTGATTTTATTTGTTTGTTTCAGGTAATCACAACATTTTTTTTTTTTACACATACAGATAAGTAGATAGAATAGTGAATCCTCATATGCCCATGACTCCAGTTCAACAGTTAGTAAGACAGTGCTGCATTCGCTTATGTGACGATCCATCAGTCCAATACAGTGCGATTCCTTTTCTTTTGAATGGTCCTGGGAGGGTCAAGGAGGGAGAACTAAGGCAAGTGCTTTGGAAACACTTCGCCCAGGAGGCAGCAGTTTCTATTCTTGGCCTTCTGACCTGCAAGAAGCTCGGATCTCGGCCCGGCATTCACCTCCCACTCTGGGAGGTTTGGCCAGATGGGGCTATGTTGTTTTTACATGGCAGTAATTAGCTGCTTGCCCCTCTAAATGAGGCTAAACTCTGCAGTTTTCCATAAATCCTTTTACTTCTGGGTAGGATAGAGATAACTTTTGGCCATAAAAATGGCCATTTACTTTCTTCCTTCATTCTTTCTGTCTTCCAGCCTTGTTTTCAAAAGGGAGAAAACAGTTCTTTATTACCTTTTTTTCCCCCATGGCAAGTTTTGGTCAGAGCTCTTGAACATTGGCCTCATTTATGCCAGAAGTTTCCTTTTCTGGAGGAAGATGAGCAACTGGTTCATCCCAAAGGCTTGAGAAAGGAGACTCCTGCTGTTTTTTCCCCAGATGTGGAGCTTGGGGTGTGACCCTAATCACCTCATCGCGTGAACCAACCCCAAATCATTAAGGACTCATTTACATGCCATGGTTATAGACATTTATTCTCTCTGGAGAGTGGTCCTCCTGGCTTTTAATCCAGGCCAACAACTGAAGGGTTGAGCTGTTTGGAATCCATGGAGGATGGCTCCGTGCTTTCTCTTCTGGTTCCTGTGACGGAGTGAAACTCCTTGCATATTGTTTACATAACTGTGGTTGAGCTGGGATTTGGTCACATTGAGTTTGAGCTCTTCTTTCAGCCTTCTCTGTTCAGGCCCGTGTTTCTAAATGTATACCGGACCCCTGGGAGGTGGAGTTGGTTGGATAATGTTGTCAACACCTGGGAATTTAGGATTTATTTTGTGTGTGTTGATTTGTTGGTTTCAAAAGCAGGCTCATGTTGTATCTTAATGGATGGATTTAGAATAGTGAGTCATTCTCTGGATACGATTCACTATTTTCAAGGTACGCAGTGTGGTGGTGTCTCTGTGACTGTGGGTTTCTGTTTGTGACTGTAGATCTGCTATAGAACTCTTTGAGGCTTACAGCATGGCAGCAATGACATTCAATCCTCCTGTGGAAACTTCAAGCTCCAAAAGGAAGGTACGTGGTACTTTTCATTATTTTTTTAGAAGATGAAATCAAAACTAAACTAATATATCTCTTAATAACTGATTCCAATTTGCCTAAGTGTTTATAGGTAGATTTTTTTGTTTGTTTTCATGCGTAGTTGGTGATGGTAGGAAGGATCTCTGAGGTTGGAATTCTATAGGGACAGTCATGGGACTGTCTCATTCATTCAGTGTAGGGTATGTCCACGCCTGGAATAGCCCCGTCATTATTACGGTTCACATGTGGTTGGTTTGGTGTTAGCTGTTGCCATTTTTAGCTCTGCTCACAGCTTGGCTTTTGTTGTTGGCATAAGAACTTTTAACTCATACTTTGAATATTTCTTCAGGATAAAGTTTTACAAGGGGATTCATTTTTGAATGAAGATTTAAATCAGCTAACCAAAAGACTTTGCAATGAAGCCAATACTCAGTTGCCTCTGGATTTCACCAAATATCTGAAGACATCGCTACGGTAGCAGAAGGATAAAAAGCCAGTGGACTTGGCTGTGCACTTGTGTATTTGTGCAGACGCACATTAAGATAATGGTTCTCTTTTTGTACAGGGAAACTTCCCAGGGAAATTCACCAAGGAGGAAGAGTTACCCTTTGTGTGGTCCAGGATTCTGCCCTAATTTCGAAACATCTTTTCATTGAGAAAGGAGAATCCAACGCCTTTTCCTCCCTTAATGTTTGGAAACTTCTTTCTTAATGATGTTGCCTTTTTGAAATTTGATATACATATTAAGTTAGTTTTTTAAAAAATCTTTGGACTGAATTTATTGGGATGCAGTTGCTAGATTAAAAGGAGGGCAGAGAGCACAGAATAAACAAGACGGTGAGATTGTTTTTTACAGTTCAGCTAGCTACTCTTTATAACTAAATAAATCTATTACTATTACACCACCATAGTTGGAAGTGAGAAAAAATTCTAAATTTGAGTATGTTTCTATGAAAATTTTTGAGAAAAGAAAAAATAGCTTGAAATTGGACACCAGGTTCATTGGCTCTTGCTGGATGGTAGGTACACTTCAAGAAGGAACCTCACCTGACCTTTGAAAAAAGGACGAGTGCATATTCTGGCTACTTTCAAAGAAAGTTGTAATGTGATTCTGGTCTTCAGAGTTCTTTGCATTTTCTGGCATGCTCTGGAGGGTGGTAGGGGAAGAACTGCCCCACATCTTACCGTTCTGTTTTAAGGATTAAGGGTACCCAGGGAAGGGCTTTTTTGTTCTTTTGTCCCTGTATAGGTAAAATGCCTTATTCTTATAATTATAAAGCAGTATAATACAGCTGTTACCATATTCTAAGATGGCCTATGAAATAAAGTGTTTAATGACCAGGTTATAAAAATTTCTCCTATGAAAAATTGAATAAAACAGCTGCTTTTTCTGCTTCCTAGTCTTGTAATATGAGAATTAAAAAAAAAATCACAGCAGTCCAAGTGAGTAGATCAGTTATTGCTTCAGAGCTATAGAAGCCAATGATTTTGGTCTAGTGCTTAATGCTCTTTTTTTTGTCATGAAGTAATGAAAATTGAAAGTTGCATTATCATTCCTGCAGTGGGAATACTAGCTTTAACAGTGCATATAATCTCTTAGCATGTTCTTGTATGTGGTTTTAAAAAGCTTTTCTAAGATCAGATTTTTTAAGCTTGATTAATGATGAGAAATGTATGATTCAACATATAAATATTTGCTTTTAACCCACCTTTTAGACATAGCACAAAGTTCAGGAATATTAGGAATAGCTGGATGACCAAAGCATCTTTCCATATCAGAGCACAAGTCACCAATACAGGCCACAAATCACTTATTTCCCAAATATAGACACAAACATTTATATTTCACTTTGGCAGTAGAAACTAGGTGAAAAGTAAATTTTAAAATAGAAATTCAACTATTTCACACTTGTATTATGTTTTTAAGCCTTTTGTTACATATTTAGAGACTCACAGGACCATAAAGTTATATATATAGGTTGTGAATATCCTATATGAATTTGAGGATGAAAAATATTTGTGCATTTACTTACATAGCCTTGTATTGAGTTTCATTTTCAGAACTGAATAATGGCAGTCATTAATAATAACATAGGCACACATAAACAGACACACCTTAAGGCTATACTAAACTACAGCCTTATTCTTTTTTTTTTAAACTAGACACATTGTGCACCTACTATGTGCTTAGCACTGCTAGGCACATAAAGGTGAAGTGGGGTAATGGAGTCAGACAGCCTCAGTCTCCCATGACCTTGCAACAGTTAAGTCATCCACATGCACAAAATTCGACATTACCCAGTTCAGTGTCAGAGAGAGTTGTTTCAAAGTTGGGAGACCTGTGTCATCTGACATAGGGGGTTCAGAGGCCTGCTTGATGGCAGGCTTGAGCACAGTATATTCTGGATCTAAGAGACCTATATGAATAGTTGGATAATCAGGGAGATTCAGCAAGTATTTCAGAAATATTCACTTCAGGTATTCCTCTGTCAGAATTCCTAGCCATCAATCCAGAGTTGCTTTTAAGAAGTTGATGCATGGAGGTGGCAGAGAACACACGAACTGTTAGTGAGCCACTGTATCGGGGGAAATGTTGACCCAAGTGTGGACTTTGTGTAAGAGGCGATCTCCAGTTTCTGATGACCTTTGAAGTGCCCGGCATTCACCTCTTCTCGCCTCACTGCTGCTGTGACAGAAGCAGCTGAAAGGAGTCGGAGGCAGCCACTGGAGAGTGAGCACTTTCCCTACAGGCTGCCTCTCTGCCACGTACAAGGTCAGTCACCAGCCAGGAAAACTGCTCTTACATTTGCCTGGGAACAGAGCTGTGCAGCTTTGTCTTAGATTTAACTCAAGTTTACCAGACCAGTATGCAAGCTCCGACTACTTTTCAGAATTGAGCAAGGAGAGGTCAACAGAAATGTTGGAGGGAGGATGTACATATATTACAGTAGGGGAGGTGCACTTTCATGAATGAGCCCCCAGTGTCTTCAGAGGCTTCTATGAAGGCAAAATCTGATGAAAAACAAGGTACCTGTAACTCACCTTTGTGAAGTCTAGACCCCATATTTACCCCCACCTGGAGAATCTTTGTAAGTAACTGATACTTACTAAGGATGATATGAAAAGAGGTATTCCCTCAAGAGGACTCTTCCTGCCCCAAGTGTCACTTCCTACAGGATTTATGCAAATTTACCCTCAATTCCTTACCACCCTTGCATCATTTTAGTTTTTGCAAAGCAACCAATTCCCGATGGTGACAGAGGAAGTTATTTCTCCCAGCATCATAGATCATGGTGGATTTCTACTCGAATCCTTTCTTGCCAGCTATAGATTTGCTTTAAAGTTGGTGCGACCTAACAGAGTGACTGTATTCATTCTCCTTTCGTTTTTAGCGAAGCAACTTCAAATATTTCTCCCTCAAATAAACCCCGCTTGCATATTTGGATTCTTTTCCATATCAGCTTTACTGATACAAGTTTGTACTGAAATTTTTAGTAGTCTGGAAAGTATGAAGTGGTAATGGGTATAGTCTGTGTGGCCATTGTAGATGCATTCTACATAATAGGATAGTTTCACTTGGTATACTAATATAGCAGTATAATTCAGATAAGCCATCAATAAAAATTTCATGTTTTTGGCAAACACCAGGTAGGTGCTGGTTAGTTTTAATAGAGGAGACCTTTTACATTTTTTTTAAAAAGATGTTTTTATTGATTTTTAGAAGAAGGAAGAGGTAGAGAAACATCCATATGAAAGAGAAACAATCTGCCTCCTGCACGCCCCCTAGTGGGGATTGAGCCCACAACCTGGAATTAAACCAGTGACCTCTCGGTGCACAGGATGACATTCAACCAAAGGAGCCACACCAGCCAGGCGACCTTTTACATTTTTGAACAATATGCCTTCCTAAAATCCCAAAGACTCAATACAATAGAGTATGTGCTTTTACCTCAAAATGGAATGAACACCAAGTTGAACTGCGGCACAGGCCATAAGCCGGTTCACTCACTGGCTGAAACCCATGCTCAGTGTCATGGTGTGTCGGATTTTGTGCTGCAGCCAAATCAACTACGTTAAAGGTTGTGGGCTGGGGTGGGGTGGAGATAGAGAGTCAAGGCCAAATAGGAAACCTAGGGAGACTAGTTTGCTTCTCATTTTATTACTCTGCTGTTTTACTCAACTCTAGCCCGTGAGGCCAGTAACTCAGTTTTCAATGCATGGTAAGCCAAACCAGAGGGAAAAAAATGCCTATTAATTTATAGAAGCTTGATAAAGTATTTCTGGAATATTTTAAAAAATGGACAGCGTTGTGCATTTGTCATAGACTGATTATGTGATTTAAAAAGAAACCTGTAGCTCTGCGCAAAAGACATCAAATTGCAACAGCCTGAATTCTGCTGACCAGCAGACGAGGTTCTGCTGGTGTGAAGGCTGAGTCAGAACAGCCAATAACATGAAAGCTGTGCAGTATATTTTGAACACTTCTGTTTCTAGAATATGTGAAGGATTTGAGGTTGTTTAATTCTGTTTCATAACTGGTTAAAAAAAATTCTCAAAGCAAAGTTTAGGGTTTTTAGTGTGTTTTATAATTTGAAGAAAAATGTCAAATTTTAGTATCAATAGAAAGATAAAATTTGGATTTTACTTTAGAGGAACACACATTTCATTTTAAAAGTTGTAATTTGCTCCACACCAAGAATAAGCAACCTTTACATTTACATGATAGTTTTATACAGCAAGGTTTTAAAAATAATTTACATTAAGAGACAAGTATGACTTGGGTCAATAGATCTTCAGTTAATCAGAAAGGAAAATGAAGCCTTTAAAACATGAAATTCTGGACTACTTCAGGTATTCAGAGCATACATTTTCTCATTAGGAGGTTTGTCTTCAAATAGTGAGATAGATTCACTAATATTTCTAATCCATAAGCAATATCAAGAAAGCTATGTATAATAAATATGTAAGTACAGTGTCAGTACAAACCTTACAAAATAAATAAATTTAAACACCAACTCAATCTACTTTTGCTTTAAAAAATGGTTAGGTTTCTTCATAAGATGTCACAACTCAGTAGATATTAAATTACACATCATTCTAAATAAATTCTGTGAAAACCAAAAGTGGAATAATTTGTGAATATACAAGCAATAAACTTTAAAAAAAAACCCAACATCATTCTATATGTAAAAAGCAATCCTAAAGAAGAGTACATTATGGTACAAAATAGGGAAACTAAATTGAATTCCTCTTTAATGAATCTTATAGGACATATTTACATTTGCAATGCCCCCAAGCTTCCAATTCTCAGGCATAAAACGCATGACTAAACTAGCTTGCTTGTTTTCAGACCCCTTGCTCCCAGTTTTCCAAGTTCAGCAAACGACGGCCTGGGGCCAGATCCAGCCTGCCACCTGTTTATGGCTCCTGAATAGTTTTTACACTTTTAAGTGATTGAGAAAAGACAAAAGAGGGACATTTGTGACATAGGAAATTATATGGAATTCATTTGAGTGTCTAAATAGTATTATTGGAGCCCAGCCACCCTCATTCATGGATGTATTGCCTACGGCTGCTTTTGCACTATTTCAGCCAAGCTAAGTTGTTGCAACAGAGACCATATGGCCCATAAAGCTCAACATATTTCGTATCTGGCCCTTTGCAGGTAAAGTTTGCTGACCCCTGTTCTAAGTCAGTTATTGCAAGCTTAGTCATGTTTCTTTTTTTTTCCTTTTTAACAACTGTTGACATTTATAAAAGGACAATCTCCTGGGCTTCTTTGCTTCATTCATCAGGAAAATGGTTGGTAGCTAGCCCGGTGCCATTTCGCTTGTCCTCCATGTGGACCTCACATCGTGTGTGATGAAAGCTTCGGTCCAGAAATCATCAGTTTCCAGTTTCAGTTGAATGAAAGCAAGGAAAATACGTATTTTTCCACCACGCTCATTCTTGACTTTAACTTCTTGCCAAAAGGTCTTCACCTGTGAAGTTGCATCCACAGGCTAGTTAGTATATTGTGAACGGAGGAGCAGAAGCATTTACAGTGCAGCAAGCGTGTAGTGTTCAACAGAAACCCACAGCTCTGGTGGCTGTGTTTGGGGGACAGACTACGTCTGATACACTCAGTGTTATAACATGATGTCCCCAGGAGGTGGACCATGAGGCTTTTTCTGTCCCAGAACACCACATTCTTCACAAAGATTTTTCTTTCTTTCTTTTTTTTTTTTAATCACAATCAAACTGTTGAACTTTTTTTAAAAGGTGGAATTCCTTCAACAACGGTATCCAGATAAGAGTAGGTAAATACTTATTTAAAAATTCTCAGAATATTTATTAAGGGGGAACTCTTGACACTTGAGGGAGGAAAATTTTAGAACAAACATGAAATATGTCAGCAGAATGCATTGAAAATACGAAGCTTGTTTTCTGATGAGAACAGACAGAAAGGCCCTTTCTTTTTCAAAGTGCTCTTGCTCGGAGCACCATTCATAAAGGAGCTCATGACGTGGAATACGGATTCCCAGAGGTGCAGCGATGGCAGGTTTTAAAGAGAAGCTTCCCCAAGTTCAAGTAAAGCTGCAGTCAACTGAATGATTCTGAATGTCTGCTGAAAACTGAGCCCAAAGACATTTATCTAAACCCCCACCCTCCCTACTCTCCTCAAATAGGAGCAATCAGTAATGCTCATTATAGCAAGCACATCATTTTTAAAAAAATCCTCACCTGAGAATATTTTTTGATTGATATTTAGAGACAGTGGAAGAGAAAGGGAAAGACAGAGAGAAATATCGACGTGAAACACATTGATTGGTTGCCTCTTGCCCACACCCTGACCAGGGCCTGGGCCGGGGAGGAGCCTGCAACCGAGGTACCTATCCTTGACCAGAATTGAACCTGGTACCCCTTGGTCCGCAGGCTGGGACTCTATCCCCTGAGCCAAACCTGCTAGGATACAAGCACGTCATTTTTTAAATATATAATTTTTTATTGATTTCAGAGAGGAAGGGAGAGGGAGAGGGAGATAGAGACATCAATGATGAGAGAGAATCACTGATCGGCCAAGCATGTCATTTTTAAGTCAAATTTCTAGTGGAGTTGTATTCTTAGGTACTTAATGTAATCTTGTAGCACGAGGGCTCTTTATGTGCAGAGTGTAATTTAGCTGTATTGTTACAGAGGTTATAATAGAGAGGTATGTATAACATCACACCTATGATTTATTTGTTGCTAACTTCTTGATATACAGAAAACAGTATAAAAATTTTATTGATTGATTTTTAGAGAGAGAGGAAGAGAGGGAGGGAAGGAGGGAAAGAGGGAGAGGGGGAGAGAGAGAGAGAGAGAGAGAGAGAGAGAGAGAGAGAGAGAGAGAATTTTTTTGTTCCACTTATTTATGCATTCACTGGTTGATTCTTGTGTGTGCCCTGACAAAGGATCAAACCCACAACCTTGGTGCATCACGACCAACCGAACAACTGGCCAGGGCCCGGTATTTTAAATTTCGATCTGTCCTTAGGGCCTGCTCAAAGACCCACTACCACAGTGAGTCACTTCCTAAAAGCTGGGGCGGTTCAACACCGGTGCTTTAATCCTAAAGCTCTCTTGGCTTTTGGAGAAGGCGCTGATTATGACAGAAAAGGAAGTGAGTCCGGAACTTTTAAACAATTGGGATACCAACTGTATCTCAACAGGAAATGGGACAGCCCAGAGCTTTACTGTTCTGTGCACATCCGCCGTTATCTGACGCTACGTGACACGGACGCTGCCATCCTTTGGAGATTTCTTCCCAATGAGTCTCTGTTTAACTGGAACAATCCCGCCTCCCTGGGAATAGCGGGGTAGGCAGACACTCTGGAGGAAGAGGTTTCCTGTATTTGGCCTTGTCTGTGGTTTTGAAAGAGCTCTGTAAGTGGTATGAGGCACCAGTTATTGTAGGAGTTCGTACTTGAATGTGAAAACGTGGGCTCTCTGTGTCAGGCTTTCTTTTGGGCTGTTACACATCAAAGTTGGCCTTGCTTAGAGAGGCCAACTGTGAGCGCCTACAGCTTAATATAAGAAGGTCCTGACTGTGATGGAGATGGGCGAGGGAGCCTTGCGGTACAACCAGCAGCGCCTTCATGTGGTCTCTGGTGAATTTTAACTCTGAGAACCACAACCCAACAGGTGAACAGTGCGCTTTGACAATCCCTTTGGTTCATTAGGAAACTAAGTTAAAAGAAGAGATCTGTGTTTGGTTTCCTCATATGCTTCTTTTTTAAAAAAAATTCAGGTTCCATATAAATAATTTATATGAAATGTACTCTGCATGTGAATACCACACAGGGAACTGGCAACTGAGGGTGTAATTTACTGCTGTTGCAAGATGGAGCCTGTTACGTTATTTTGCTTTCTTTTTAATCATCACACCCTGAATGCCAGAGTTTAAGTTTTTAAATGAGGCAGAAGGAGTTGAGTTTGTTGAGGTCAAATCAAACCTCAATTAGAATAACATAAAACTAGACAGCCAAAGGAAGGAAAGCTGGATGACTCACAGCAGCCCTTCAAGAGTGTTTGAGTGACCAATAATCAAAACAATTCTATGGCTGATGAAATATGGCTGATGTAGTTTGGAAAAATTGGTTGTCCTCTTAGATCCTTTGTTGAGTTCTATATAAAATAAGCTCTGCCCAACTGGTGTAGCTCAGTGGATTGAGTGTCGTCCCATAGACCAAGAGGTCCCAGGTTTGATTCCTGGTCAGGGCACATGCCTGAGTTTCAGGCTCGATCCCCAGTAGGGGGCGTGCAGGAGGCAGCCAATCAATGTGTCTCATTGATGTTTCTATCTCTCCTCCCTTCCTCTCTGAAATCAAGTTATATATATATATTAAGGAGGTCTACAATGATAACTTCTGAAGGTACGTATATCTTCAGAGCTCTTTTCCTCTTGTGGTACCATTCCTCCCTCCCGCAGGGGACACCTCATTTGGAAAAGATAAAAGATACTGTACAAATTATGCCTTACAAAGTAGTGTAAGTGGGCCTCTGGTTCAGAATGGTGCAAAGACGTAGTGTACCTGGTTAAACATGCTGCCCACGGTCACTGTCGATAGTCCATCGTGTCGCTGCCACCCACAGGTCTCTCCTCTTTGTTTTGGACACTTTCCGAAACCAAGACCTGAGAAGGTGATGTGAGTCCTCGGGGCTGTTTAGTTGACTTGGTGAACTTCTTGAATTCACTTGCAAAAGAAATGCCTTTTCTCTTGTCTTCTCGGGATGCCTATGAGAAGAAAGAACTCTCCATTGGTATTAAGTTAAAGCTGGCATCCTCAATCAGGGAGCAGTATATCAGAAAGGGCCCCTTTCGCTTCCCCGTCTATGACTGAGGGCCTTCCCTCTCAGGATTGCTTAACCACAGACGGGAACACATTTCCTGCAGTGAAAACAAAGCCAAACAATCTTCTCCCCGTAAGTTTCTTGACTTTCTCCTAGATTTCACTCTCTCTCAAATTTGATTACAAATTAGTTATGAATATCAAATAACTGGTGAAGAGAGTAAAATAACCTTGAAGTTTACCTGCACCTGCTCCTTTAGTTTAAGGATGAATTTTCCTGCACCTTTCCACTTGCTTTGGGCTTGAAACACACACTCCTGATCCAGAAGGACACGCTGGGAGGACTTGGGGGTAGAAGACTTCTTGTTGGCTGTGTCTTTCACCACCTCTTCCAAAAGTACGTAGTCGTTCGGGTTGGGGTTGCTCAGGATGCTGTAGGAGTACTTGGCTTTGCATAAGGTCTGAAAGATAAGTTACAATCAACTGGATAAAGACAGTGTCTCCAACTCCTGCATTCATTATAAATGAAACTCGAAGGTGGCAAACAATCACAGGCTTTTAGAGACGATGGGGATCTTTCAGATCATGTTATCCTACTCCTCACTTTCCATCTGTATGGTTGTGGCTTATGACATGCTTTCCCACATTATGGTTTAGCTTCACAACACTCCATGTTTAGTCATTATTATCCCCCTTTCAGATGAGGAACTTATGCAGATTCCAGAGGATGAGAAGCAAAGAAGCAATAGAATAAATACTGGAAACAGATTGTGTGCATGAAACCAAAGCTCATAGACATGAAGGTCATGCGACAGTGAGGGACAGACCCCGGACCCTCAGACGACTCCCTGTCCCACTGGACTGCCTCTTCACCACAGAATCTTGGATGTTAAGGCATTTTAGAACTTAGTTGGCCTCACTTCTCATTTCGTGCAAGATTATCTTTCATTTATGCATTTATTCAGTCATCAAATGTTCAGTGCCCTAACCGGTTTGGCTCAGTGGATAGAGCGTCGGCCTGTGGATCGAAAGGTCCCAGGTTTGATCCCGGTCAAGGGCATGTACCTTGGTTGCGGGCACATCCCCAGTGGGAGGTGTGCAGGAGGCAGCTGATCAATGTTTCTCTCTCATTGATCTTTCTGACTCTCTGTCCCTCTCCCTTCCTCTCTGTGGAAAACCAATAAAATATATTAAAAAAAAAATAGTGAGGACCTACTATGTCCCAGATACTTTGGGGGCACAAAGGTCAACAAAAGCTAAGTTCAAAGTCTATACCAACCAAATCACCATGCAATAATAGTGAGTAGCACTTAAATTGTGCTTACCATGTGCTAGACATTGTACAGTTTATATATATTACTGACTTAATCTTCACAACAACTCCGTGAGCAAAATACTATTATGCTATCACCATGTTATCTAAGTGGTAACTTACCACATGGTGGTATGTGGGAGCCATATGAAACAGGCTAGTAAAATCAGACATGGTGGGAGCTTTTATACAACAGAAATCAACAAATGCTACAAATCAGAGTGTCTTTTTTAAGCATACCACTGTAATTAAGGCACAGATAGTTAAATAACTTGCCCAAGGTCTCAGAGCTAGTAAGAGGTAGAGCTGGGATTGGAACCTCGAGCCTTTTAACCCAGAGTCTGTGCCGTCCACCATTATACTATCCTATTTCTCAAGGGTGTTTGATGAATGCAAACCATGATAAGGCTTCGAAGGAAGGAAATACAGTTTCTGAAACCATGGACACGGGGAAGCAGGACCTAGAGGTGGGAGAGGGTCAGAGTAGGCCTGCTTGCCCTCTGAAGATGGCCATTCGGTATTGGCTTAGGCATTTCTAGGAAAATGAAATGACTACTCTGCAGAGCCACGTCCTACAACATTTTCACCAGTGCTTCACCCGGGGCCTGACTCATGTAGATACTAGGTAAGTTATCTGTTGAAGGAATAAACTATTATTTCCCACTTTCCCTTTGTAGGTCCCCACTGGTCTAGGAACTTAATTAATAGAACGGGCTGGCATCTGACTTGTCCCAATAATCTACATGGAGGACAGGACTGAGGTGAGGGAGGGCTCCCACTTGCTGAATGACGTCCTGTGCGGTGCTGACGCGCGGCGCTTTGATGACTGTCCGCGGCTGCTCTGGAGAAACGTCGTGCACTTGGACAAAGAAACTCTCCTCCTCCGAGCTCAAGATCACCTCCCTGTCATCTTGAACAATGCTTTTCTCTTCCAGGTTCTATATTAAAAGAGAAGAAAAGAGTGAGTAAATGGAGAGATGATGTAGAGTAAGGAAAGAAACATTGAACAAAAATGTGAAATGCATCTTGGTAATGTGGAAATAACTTCTTAGCTTCCTAGTTTATATGTTAGTTAATATTTCATAAATTATTCTAGAAGGACATACATGTCTTAGACAAAAAAAAGTACTGTTTCTGCTGTTACAGACAGACTGATAAGGTCTGGCCCAGAACAAGCTAGTAGATCTGCTCCTATTAGCTGTGGATTATGAGTCCAATCAACTGTAGGTAAGTTTGTAAAAAGACAATATACCATTTTGCCAATTACCGAAAGCCAAATAAGAACACAGCAAATTACATTTAAGAGAAAGCCCCCCACCCCCCAATCTCGCATAGAGCTTGAGCATTTAAGAAATGCTAGACATCTACAGTGTGAAGCGTGAAACTGACATTCAGCTTAAATGAACAAAATCCAGAGTGAAAGGTGGACATGATGGCTGGAGGTAAGTCACACTGAAATGAATATCGACACTTTGTAAAGTGTACAATAGTCTAACAACTATGCTGCACACCTGAAAGTAATACAAAATAACATTGACAGTAAACTGCAATTAAAAAATAAAATTTAAAAATATAGTAAAATAAAAATTAGGATTTGATCTCTTAAAAAAAAAGAAACGAACATCAACAAAATACTAAATACTCATGATAATTAGTTATCAGGTTGATTGGCTTTTGGTGAATTGGCTTCCAGTGAATTTTACATATGTAATTATATATATTACCTATATAGTTAGAGATATCTATAGTACAGAAACACAGAGATAAAAAGGCAAACTTTTCCCACTGTCACCCTTTTTCCTTCTCTCTCCCATCTCATTCTCCACAAAAAACACAAAAACCCACTGTTGTTAGGTCATATGTTCTAAACATCTGCTATGGCTATATAGATGTATTTTTGTATATGTGAATAGACAGATACAAGGAAACCCTGGAATTATGTGAATTTAAATATAATATGATTGTCAAATGACTCCTGTTCTTTGTTAGTCCCACTAACAAAGAGGGTAGTTTACAGTTATCTTCTGCAGGGAGCGGCAGGCAAGACAAAGCAAGTAAACAGTAGGCAACCCATCTCAGGGAGGGAGGATTTGGCAGGGAGTTCCCTGACCTCCAGCAGTCTCCAAGCCTAATCGCCTCAGACCAGGCCACTGAAATGGTGCTAACTGGCCAGAACCCAAGACCACTGTCACTATCCTGAAAGTTAAAATCAGCCACACAGGACCCAGAACTGTCCCCATGAATATTAAAATCAAATGGGTAACTGCCACCAGATGGCACCAAACTGTAGCCAGGACCAGAAAAGATTTGCCAACCACCCACACAGGCTTGCCCCAATCATTGCATTAACCTTGCAGTCATGGAATTTACATGACTGAAGTTTTTGGACTCCATTCATTCTATTAAGGACTGGTAGGGGAGAGTACTGTGTATGTTTACTACCTAAAATGAGATTGTACTTTACTACATACACTGTTCTACCACTCTTTTCCTCTACTTCAAAGATTGTGGCCATTGCATTTTGTTAATTCCTAGAGATTTTGCTGCATATGTGATGGCATTGATTATGATATAGCTAACCAATCGGAGAATGGGGGTAGGTGGTATTTCACATGGCATCTATATATATAAAAGGCTAATATGCAAAGTGTCCCCTTGGGAGTTCAACTGGGGGACCAGGAGTTTGACTGCTCACTATGATGTGTGCTGACCACCAGGGGGCGGCACGAAACAAAGGAAGGCCCCGGCCAGCAGTCGGAAGGCAGGCCCTGATTGACCCTGATTGCCAGCCAGGCCTAGGGACCCTACCTGTGCACGAATTTTGTGCACTGGGCAGGAAGTTACTGGGCTTCTATCAGTTTATTCAGAAAAAAAAAAAAAGGGGGCTTCATCAACAAACCCCAACAGAAGCCAACCAGTCTGGAGTTGGTGCTGTGCTGTTTCCTTCTTGGGAGCTATCATGGGAGTATCAGCGAACATAACGATATTTAGTACAAGTTCTGATCAAAGCTGAGAAATTATTCTTTATGTGAAGTTACAGAATATTTTTTTTAAAAAAATACTGTTGTTTTAGTTATAAGTGCTGAGCCATTTATTAGCTACAACTTTAATAGGCACTAATAGGAACACAACCAACCCCAAAATGCACAACAATGCCTACAGGCCTCGAATTACCCAGTTCTGTGACCCTCACGACAATGTCTTCTCACACATACAAATAAAACAGCCGACGAAACAGCTGATGACATGCATAAGGAATCCACTGAGTTCTTGCTCCCTTTGTTTTAGAAGGGATGACCTTTAGGCTGAATTTCTGTAACTTAAGAGATAACATTCTGAAGATGTGCAAAAGAATAAAATCATTTCTCCACATACACTTCAGAAGAAGAATAGAAATCAAGTGGGAATTAGAAGAAATTCTGATTTTGAGGGTGTTGGCCAGTGGCGGGTGGTGAATTACACACAGAGCTGTTACCGTGTAGGCTGCACTCAGACACACTTACTTCCTGCTGGGTTTTTAAGACAATCCTGCCAACATAGCCCTCTTCTGGAAACCAGCTGCTTAAAATCTGCACGATCTCTTCCTCGGGACCAATGGCCCTCTGGAACGGCTGTTTTCTGCATTCATTCTTTTCTTTAGATATAAAATATTTTTCTTCCATCAAAAAGTAGTCTGCGGCAATAGGTTTGGTGTCTTGTTCAGTGGTCAGAATCTAAAGATAAAGCAAAGGCACATTTCGCAAAAACGGTAATTCAAAACAAGCCTGTTTTCATGGAGCCCAGGGAGCTTTGATGTGTAATTTATAAGCGAAATCTACTCTGGAGTGTTGCATAATTCTCTTTGGAAGGTCTAGGAATTCTCTTAAGTCCAAAAAGAATTG
This sequence comes from Myotis daubentonii, assembly GCF_963259705.1. Lineage (NCBI taxonomy): Eukaryota > Metazoa > Chordata > Mammalia > Chiroptera > Vespertilionidae > Myotis > Myotis daubentonii. The sequence continues at coordinate 41,395,533 of NC_081852.1, read as the reverse complement.
TTTATGTGCATTCTGGGCAACAACACAATGTACTCATCATCACCAGACAGCGTAACTGTTTTTCCCGCTTGCTGGAGTGAGAGCTCCTACCGATTGAAAAACTGTAGGTTTGTAAATCTACGAATTTACCTCTTTGTAATCTTGCAACACGGGACCAAGAGGATAAGGAACCCAGTCCAGCTTTTACCGAGAACTATCTCTCCACCGTCGTTGACTCTATTCTGACCCAAGTTCCTGGGAATTCTCCTTCCAATGAAGTCTTAACTGTGTGTCTAGAGGCCCGTTTTCTTTGTTGGCTACTGACCCGGGCAGTCAAACAGCGTGACCGCGACAAGGCTGGGGAGCCAGGCAGACTGCGTCCAATGCCCGCCTTCAATACCTACTGGCTGCGAGGTGTTGAGCAGGATAGTTAACCTGTTGGAGATTCAGTTCGCCCTCTATAAAGGGGGAACAGGAAGAGTACTGAGGGGAAGCAGAATGTGCCTCCCCCAAACATGACTTTGGGACACTGATTATTTTAGACTGGTTATTTTCAAGAAAAAAAAAAGACTCAGAGAGACCCTTCAACCTTCCCCCTTACTGCCTAAGAGAATGTAGATAGAGGATGTGCTCCAGGAGGGAGGTATCATCATAGATAACTACAGTTTAGTATGAACTAGGTGATGGGGAGGAGCCCAGGAAGGCCCATGGATCCAAAGTCCTCTCTGTGTCCCATTGGTAAAGATGGCCCAGCAAACATTTCTCTATCAAACTCTGGCCTTTCCATCTCCATGTGGATTGCCCTCCTGCCCTCTGAAGTCCCAAACTTCAACCCGCCTTCTCCTTAGCTCACGATGGCATATAAACCTCACAGTCCCCGCTGTCCTCTGGTCTCATATTCTTATAGAACCCCCGTGTGTACATACGTGATAGATTGGTTATTTTCTCCTGTTAATCAGTCTTATGTTAATTTGATTATAGGTCCAGCCAGGAGAACTTAGGAGGTGGGAGGAAAATTATTTTTCTGCTTCCACAGTACAACCTCTTCATTTTATGATTTGTTGTATGATCGAGACACTGTTTATAAAGCAGAGCGTGGGCACAGCAGGAGAACTCAATAGCCTTGAGCCATCACTGCACTTCCTCTTGCTGATGTGCCCTTTCACACTCACATCGTACAGGTTCCTAACAAAAGGCTAAAGGCAAAGTGGGTGCCAAGAGAAGGCTGCCACCATCTGGCCTGGTGAAGTCAACACCTTTCTCCTCAACACCTGTTGCTGCTGCGTCTCACTTGGAGGAAAAGAATGAACTGAGGATGGAGAGGGCAGGAGAGTCTCAGGAAGGCTGTTCCCTTCCCCCGAGCCCTTGGTTGGGAACAGGTGCTCGGCTCTGGATTCCACGGGGGCAAGGCAACAACACGCAAGGCTCCTAGGAGCCGGGAGCAGTCCCTCCCCCCCCAGTGCTGTGTATATGGGGGGGCAACGAAGTAATGGGCTGCTTTTTATGGGTGGTCCATGGAAATGTCTCCTTGCTTTATAACTTCATATTTTATAGAGCCCCCCAAACCCCAACAGTGCTTTGAGATAGCAGACACTAAAGTTCATAGACTGATTGATTTAAAAAACAAAAATCCCAAAACAACCCCAACTTGGGAGTAGTTTCTGTTAGACAGTCTATGACATTTGACACGGGAGCGGTTTTCTCTGAGTCTAAGTCAATTATAAGATCTTGGGGGAAAGTGGGCCTGTCCATAGAGACTACCCCTCAAAGGACAGAACTACTTATTAACACTTAGTATGTGTGGTTCATCAATGGGTTTTTAACCCCCAACCCTTCCATGATTGCAGGGGCAGTGCGGCATATGCCCTCACTTCAGAGGGGGCTCCACAGTTGGTCCCTCGGTCGCAGCTCCCCTCGGCCTACCTCCAAGGAGAAGAAGGGATTCTGAAATGGGCTAAGGATGAAATAGTCTGCAAGGATACTGGGCTACTGTACCACAGAGGAGTGGCACTCCTAGTGAGAAGAGAGCAGGAATTGCACTTGCTCTTTTAAGAGGCTGCCTACCTCTCAGGATGCTGTTCTGTGTGTCTGGCTCTCTCCCTCTTACAAGTCCTCCTGAGGGGCACTGTCTCTGCCAGCAGAAGGCCACCAAGATCCCCAGGGGATCCAGGGCAGAAGCCCAGCACGAGGGGACGTAGGCCAGTTCTGCTATGGGGGTTGGGTTAACAGGCTCTCATCCTCTTGTTTTGGGACCTGCATGCCTCTTCGTACCACTAGAGGAGTATAACTTTAAAAGTCAGGATCGAGTGCCAGGGGAGGGGGATAAGGTGGCTGATCAACATGCAATGGAGGCCTGAGGCTGGAGGGGCAGAAGATGTCTTGGCCTATATGGTCCATCCTGATGCTGTAAGAATTTGACCCAACTCCTAGAATGACAAGCAGACTTCATTCAGTTCGTGTGCACATTCTGGTTGATTAGTAAGCTCTGCATTAAGAGGGACTATGAGGCCTGAATCTAGGCTCAGAGGGAAACAGTACACAAGGTTGGAGAGCCACTCATCCTGGTCTTTATCCTTCTAGAGCCCAGTGTTCTGCATGTGGCTGAAGAAGTCTTAGAAATTCTTCTCTACAGGTTAAGGTAGCTTGTTTAGAGGTACCGAGACCTCTCAGGTCACCTGTAGGGTGGATCTCGAGGTTGGATATCACAAATAATCAAAAGGCAAATCGTCAACGTGGACTTTTGTGTATTTGTGTGTATGTAGTCACACACATGCAGGCTCAGTGCACTTACTTGCTGGAGAAGTTGCTTTGCCTTGGTGCCTCCATTTATAGAGAAAACAGTGAAGGGCTCCGGACCTGGGACCCCATGCACCGTGACTCTGTGAGTCTGCAGACACTTTCTTTCTTCTGTACTAAACATCTGTCAAGGAAGATCACATGGTTTCTCATTCATTCTCATTCGGATGCAAATTCTAGGCTATATTCACCACTGAGGTGCTCATTCTTAGAGGTGTTTACAGGGACATGTCAATACAGAGCCATTCTAGCATCCCTCCCACCCTGACCCATCGTTTTGTGGTTGAAGAAGCGACGGTGTGTCTTCTTTAATGGTCTAGTGAGGATGTGTAGCAGCACACCACCAAACTATTAATTTATTTCACAAAACACTATCTCTTTCCATCATAAGTATGGAACTGATATAATCTAAAATGTACATTAGTCCTTATTTCTGAACTGACATCCAACAGTGTTATTGAGTTCCATCTCTCTTGAGGGCGCTGGACTAGAATTTTGGATGGTAAGATGATAAATAAAATATTCTAGTAAGTAAAGCACTTTCCTAAGTTCTGTGAGAGTCATTCGAGCAAATTATGGAACCGGAGGAGGGACTTGCAACTGGCATGTGAAATGTGGGTAGTGTTGCAGGACTGAGCCCTTAATTGGAGGGTCTGATCTGACTCCAGGTAGATAGTGTCAGCATTGAACCAAAAGCTAGGTCAGCCAGCTGGTGCCGGGGAGTTGGAGAAGCAACGCTGGAAAAGACACATTTGGTGTCAGCAGAAGTATTGCGAGGAAAAATGGCTCTTTCATGGCACGTGTGGCATCTGCAGCTCTGATAGGTACTGAGGGTGACCAACCCGGGATTGTGCAGGAAGCCCTGCCTTGCCTTCTGAAAGCATCTGGTTCTTGCTCTTAGGCGCCAGGCAGCCCAGTCCCTGGTTCCCAGTCCTCTGCACAAGGCAGGCAATACCTCCCTCCACTTTGGCCAAAGTGCTGTTTTTAACCTTGGCCACACACTGAAGAGAAAAGGTGGAGAAGTTAGGGAAACAAGGTCAGAGACAGAGAGAGAAGAAACTAATGAGGGGAGGGAAAGAGAAACGGAGAAGAAAGCCTGGCTAACTGATGGTGGCAGCGGCGGTGGTCGAGTCAGCGCCACCGTGAGCATAGAAGGTGCCTTTCCAGGGGTTGTTAGGACTATGTTAAAGTGTAAGGCGGATATGACAGTGATCAGGCTGTTAAGTGTGTAAAGAGGGATCGATGAACAGCCTTTAAACTAATTTTTAAAGAGTAAGCATAATGGAATGAACCAGTTTATTAAAGCGGGGTCACTGGTTTAGTCATCAACCCTGGATTATTGGAGTGAGCGCAAGTCCTATGGCTCTCGAACCTCAATGGGCAAGAACCTTACCTGGGGAACTTGTTAAAATGCTGATTCTGCAGTGATGGCACCTTTTGTTTGCAGTGTACCCTTCTCATCCCCACGAGTGCAGATTCCGTATCTCCCCAATTGCCAGGGGGCAGTTATGTATCAACAGCAGCACCTGGCTGCCCCCCACCCTGCTGACCTGGCACCCACCCCTGGACCACTGAAGAAGCAGAAGATTTTCCTGGTCTAACCTAAAGTTTCTAGGAGAACTGACTGCTCCCTAGCAGGTTTGCTTAATTAACTTCTTCCCTACGTGTTATTTTTGACTCATATTAAGAGAATGGGCTTTGGCCCAGCTGCCGTAGCTCAATGGATTGAGCATCGTCTCATGGACCAAGAGGTCCTGGGTTCAACTCCTGGCCAGGGGCACATGCCCAGGTTGCAGGCTTGATCCCTAGTAAGGGGCATGCAGGAGGTAGCCGATTGATGTCTCTCTCATCAATGTTTCTATCTCTCTTTCCCTCTCTCTTCCACTCTAAGATTCAATAAAAACATATTAAAAAAACAAACACAAAAAAACAAAAAGAGTATGGGCTTTAGCACTAGGTGAACTTGGGTTTATAGCTGGGTTTATGACCTCGAGGTAATTAGCCCTTACCTTCCTCATCTGTAAAATGGAGACCATACTCAAAGTTCTTTCATAAAAAAGTTACTGAGAGGATTAGGTGAATTCATATATGTAAAGTGCTCAGATGTGCCAATGCCAGTTATTATTATTATTTCCATAGCTACCTAATGATCACCTTCCTGTATCATGAGCAAGCCTACCTCCAGCACAGCAATCCCCACAGACATGCTGAGTGAAACAGAGCTTAATTACCAAAGAGGCTGGCACGGAACTGCCAGAGGAGATTTCTTCCATCCTTCTGCTGTTTACGAATAAACTAGAGATTTCCAAGACTTCATTGTGGAGGTTTCGCAGCTGAAGATGTCGATATCCTGGAATAACGCAGAATTGGGAAAAGCCTGTTAGCCATGCACTGCGGAGCTCTGCCGCAAAATGGTAGGCAGAGGCCCTGGCTGGGTAGCTCAGTTGGTTAGAGCATAGTCCCGATACTCCAAGGTTGTGGGTTCGATTCCTGGTCAGGGCACATGCAAGAATCAAGCAATGAATGCATAAATAAGTGGAACAACAGCTGCGGCCGCAGAAGCTCCCCGGAGGCCCACAGCAAAGCCAGTCCACCAGCCACCAGCTCCGCCTCTGCTCAGGATTCTCCATCCTCCCTGCTCTGTCCCCAGTCCCCATCCCTGGCTTCCGACACGAACTTCTGCAAGGCACTGATTCCACTCTCGGCCAGTGAGCCACTACCTCTACCGCCCTCCTCTTGGTTCCCTTTGCTCACTTCAGTCTCAGCTTGGAAAGTGCTAGGGGAGCCTGGTACAGTGGCTCAGTTGACTGGAGCTCGTCCCGTACACCAAAAGGTTGCAGATTCCATCTCCCATCAGGGTGTGGTTGGGGCACGTATGGGAGGCAACTGATTAATTTATATTTCTCTCTCACATCGATGTTCCTCTCCCTTCCTCTCTCTCTCAAATCAATAAACATATATCCTTGGGTGAGAATAAAAAAAAAAAGTGAAGTTATCTTTACTTAAAAAAAAAAAAAGTTCCAGGGGTGCAGTGGGTACTCTTTGGGCAGGGATGTGAGGGAAGAAGGACCAACCAAGCTCTCGACATCAGCAGCTGTGGGGGAGGCCATACTTCCTCAGAAACGTGAATACCTCGAATTTGAGGATAACGTAAAAGAAAACCTGTTATGAAATGTACTTAAATAGTATTCAAATTTGTGTTATTTTTTTCCTGCCTCTTATTTCAACTTTTTAAAAATGAAAATCTCAAACATACACTCAAAAGTAGAGAGAACGGTCTAAAGAGCTCTATGGCACCTGTCACTGAGCTACAGTAATTATTTTTTATTTTTATAATATACTAGAGGCCCAGTGCATGAAATTTGTGCATGGGCGCGTGGGGGGGGGGGGGGGACGACCCTTAGCCCGGTCTACACCCTCTTGCAATCTGGGACCCTTCAGGGGATGTCTGACTGCCGGTTTAGGCCCGATCCCACAGTTGGACATCCCTCTCACAATCTGGGACCGCTGGCTCCTAACTGCTCACCTGCCTGCCTGATCATCCCTAACCACTCTGCCTGCCTGCCTGATCGCCCCAAACTGCTCGCCTGCCTGCCTGATTGCCCCTAACCACCTCTGCCTCGGCCCCCGCCGCTGTGTCTTCGTCTGGAAGGTTGTTCGGCTGTCCAGTCTAATTAGCACATTATGCTATTATTACAGATTTTTATGAATTTCAGAGAAGAAGGGAGAGATAGAAATATCAATGATGAGAGAGAATCAGTGATTGGCTGCCTCCTGCACACCCCCTACTGGGGACTGATCTCACAACCCCGGGCATGTGCCCTGACAGAGAACTGAACTGTGGCCTTCTGGTTCCTAGGTTGATGCTCAACCACTGAGCCACGCGGGCTGGGCGACAGTACTTATGAACGGCATGATGATGCTACTCTACCTCGCTTTAGAGCCTTGAGCGGGATGATCCTCTGAGCAGTGACCGCCGAGCTGTTGTTTTCCACAACTGCAAAACGAAGAAATATGAGGTCTTCAAAGTGAACCCGGAAGAAAAACTGCTCGTTCCACATGGGGTTCAGAGTGTTCCGGTGGATGGGCTTCGTGCGGAAGTGGCAGCTGTCCAGCGGCATGCCCAGGATGTCGACCTCGATGCACGGGCTTCCTGTGCTGTTGCTCGGGCACACGTTCTGGCCAGAGACAATCTGAGGGAGGAAGCAAGGACCAGGTCACTGACGATGAGAAAGAAACAAAGGCAACCTCTGCAGCTCACTGCTTCCCTCCACAAAGAACACTCTGGAATGGACGAGGTCCACGGTGAATAAATCTGCTAACCTCCCCCGCAAAGCAGGAAGTGATTGCAACCACAGGCCTGGAATCATGGGAAAAGCTTCCTTTGTCACCAGCATTCACCTGTCACTTTCAACTGTCAAAATGTTCAAGTATCTTCAAAGCCAAGCAATTAAGATGAAATCAAGTTTCGCAAGAAGGCACAGGGAAATGGGGAGACTTTACGGAATGCAATCACAAATTGGTTGCGAACATTCTGTTCAAGATGTTTTAGGTGTATATTTTATAACTTCAAAGCTATTTTCTTTTTTTTTTTTTAAATATATTTCATTGATTTTTCACAGAGAGGAAGGGAGAGGGATAGAGAGTTAGAAACATCAATGAGAGAGAAACATCGATCAGCCGCCTACACATCTCCTACTGGGGATGTGCCCGCAACCAAGGTACATGCCCTTGACCGGAATTGAACCTGGAACCCTTCAGTCCACAGGCCGACGCTCTAACCACTGAGCCAAACCAGTTTGGCAAAAGCTATTTTCTTGAATGATTTAGTTTTCCAGCAAGTCACAGGGAATGTTTTAAAAAATTTATCCACAGCCTTCTGTACATGGTTAAACGTCTACTCGAGTCTAGCTAATCTGGTCAAACAGAGGAGGCCCCCTGCCCTGGTCTTCAGGAAGGAGACAGCAGAGGTGGTAGGAAAACTGGAGCGTGGTTTTCCCGGGGTGTGAGAGGGGTAATCAGAGGCTGCTTGGCATTCTTCCTTTGGAGGGAAACGGACAAGTTCTAAGGTTGGAGGGCAGCGATCAGCCATCCAGAGGTCTTGTTCTCCGCCCGCTAAGAGGTAGCGATAGAATGGGGAAATAAAGTTGAATGATGAGCTGCCGGGGGCTGTTGTTAAGGGCAGTCTGTGGTGTTTTGACATGGAGTTAATTAGGCAATAAAAGAAATAAGGAAAGGCCCAGGAACGATACAGTTTAAACTGCAAGGAGGAAAGATATTTAATTGATTTGTATATTGATGCCCGTTTGATCTTATGAGAGCCTGTTCGAGTTTAAGATGACCTGCTCTAACAAGGAGCTCAACTTTTATGGGAGAAAATCAGAATGACGGTGCTGTGGGCCCTGGAAGACAGAATCACCACCATCAGCGTGCAGGGGAAGCGGGAACTCACAGCTCCACCTACGGGGCACTGGCAAATGCAGTGCCTGGCGACAGCATACCTCAGCCACAGCCATCGCTTGTGACAGGTAAAGAAATCCTTCTGGGAACTAAATCTGCACAAACAAAACGGTGACACAAGAACTATGCAATGCCCTGAATCCAAAACCAGCGCATATTCAGGAAGGCGGAAGCGCCTTGCCATCTCCTGGAGACAGCGCCACACTTACAGTCAAAGAGTAGACAGCGGGCTCCATGTTGTCCAGGTCTCTTTCCAGGGGAGAAAACTTCTGATACATGGGGCAGTTCTTGTCCCACAGAACTGGGGGTTTCAACACATAGCCACAGCCACCGTTGGCCTCAAACATGGCAGCGTTTAAATGTAAAGGGAGATCTGCAAAACAAAGTCAGCATTGCTTGTTACTCTGTCGCTTATGAATGTCAAGGTCAGAACTTATATGTTATATGCATAGCCCATGGACATGGGCAATAGGGTAGTGAAGACCTGGGGGAAGGAGTGGGGTGAAGGGGGAAAAATCGGAGAGATCTGTGATGCTATCAACAATAAAAAATATATTAAAAAAAAGTAAAGTTCAAAAGAACTTTGTATCAATTTTCCCCAAGCTTAAGCATGAAGAAGGGACTGACTGAGTGGCTACCATGTGGCAGGTTGTTAGGTATGAGAGATACAACAGGTAACATGACCAAGATCCCTGTCTTTTTGGGGTTCAGTCTATGGGATAAGCCCAGTGTCTCACTCCCACCCAGGTTCTGCCTTTTAAAAACTCCTTTTGCAAATCAAAATTTACAACATCCATCTGAAAAAAAAAATCTTTGCAATACCTCATTTTATACAGAATTTTAATAAGGAATAGTCATGGCATTTTCTTATCCCCGAACACTAAACCATGCAGACAACTGTATGACCAATTCTTGCCTTTGCAAATATAAGATAAAAATCTTAATAATCCAAGACAGACTGGGAGAAGAGCCAGAAAAATATATCTTTCCATGAAATCTCAATTTCAACCCATAAATTACAGTACTTCTACCTCTTTTTAATTGCAGTTAAATATGAAAAAAATTATTATCACATGTGATTCACATCATGTCCATGATCCATCCCCTCCATCGTAAACCCTGGGAACCCTCATAACGGCTTCCAGTCGTCTGTGGCCAGCTTTTACTTGGCACGGTTCTTGGATGAACGTTGGACTCCCGCACTGGTTTGGGCTCTGACACACACAAATGCTCATCTGATGGCGCAAGTCTGTAGAAAGTTTGCCCAGATGAACACAGGGTTTATGAGGCACACCTGACAAATGTTCCCTCTGATAGATTCCTTCCATGTGCAGAGCGAACTGTGCTACATGGACCGACATCAAGGAAAAGTGTGGTGAGCACCACGGAGCAATAAGAAGTTGGCCTCCGCATGTCTCGTGTGTAAAATTTTTTCCGTGTATGTGGGGTTGGCTGGGATTGTAGGCAGGAATCCTTGGGGTCAGATGTCTAAGGCATAGGAAAGCTACGTGGGCTCGGTCTCCTTATCTATAAAATCAGTGCCCTGGACCCCGCCTCTCAGGCCCGTCCAGTCCTGATGTGACTGATTCGTTGAGGCTGTCTTGCCTGCAGGACGAGAGAATTCTCTTCCAAGGCCACTCTGTGACAGAGGAACATAGACCTGGGCTAGGATGGCTAAGAGAGCGAAGCAGGCTAGCTCATGCAGAGGTAATGAATGTGAAATGGATATATATTACTAAAAACTATAGCAGCTCACCCTTACTGTGCTCTTACTGTGTACCAGGCCCCATTCCACGCACTTTACGTACATTAGTGCTTCCCATTTTATAGATGAGGAAACCGAGGCACAAGAAGTGAAAGAACCCAAGGCACACAGTTACTGAGTGGTGGATGCTGGGGTTTAAACCCCAGCAATCTGATCCAATCTCAACAACTGAGCCGCATAGTGTACACCCCACAGGCGTGTCATAAATGAGAAAACGAGGGTAAGTCTCTACCAAGCATTCGGCACATAGAAGATCTCAATAAACAGTAGGTAATAAATTATGATTATGATGTCAACTCCCATTTGGGTTTGAAGTCTGATCCTAGGAGGTCTATGTCTATCCTTGTACTTTCCCAAACTTTTTCTTTTTCTGTTAATTCGCACTCAAGGATATTTTTCTGTTGATTTTTTTTTTTTTTTAAGGAAGAATGGAAAGGAGGTGGAGAGACAGAGAGAGAAACATTGATGTGAGAGGAGAGACACATTGATTGGTTGCCTCCTGCACAGGCCCCGACCAGGGCTGGATGGAGACTGCAACCGAGGTATGTGCCCTTGACTGGAATCAAGCCTGGGACCCTTCAGTCCATGGGCCATCACTCTATCCACTGAGCCAAACCCGCTGAGGCTAATCTCATTTAGTAATCCAACAGGTAAACCAGATGTAGGCGGAGCTGCTCATTTTGGAATAAAGTTGGGACCTCAAATCTAGCCCTCCAACTGCCCCCTAGGCGTGGCCCCAGGACTCCACCTGGGGCTATCGTTTTACTAGTAAAACCCCTGTTGTAAGCAAGTGAAGGAGGGTGCATGATTCCATGTCACCTGATTGCCCCTCTCAGTCAATGCCTGTGAGGCAGGTCAGGCTTATCAGTACCTTTATGGTCTCCTATTTATTTAAAAACCTTGTATTAAGTAGGCACCATTCCCATAATAATGATGCCTATATTTTGGGGCTAAAAAAGTCAATCACTCAGGAAAGCAGGATCCATATTAACAGCTTTTCTTTTGATGAGGTCGCATGTCCTTACACTTGTTCTGCTCTAGGTGGAAAGAATGCTGAGGGACAGTTGCCAGCCATTACCAGGTTTGCATACCAGGCTCAAGTCAGTTTCCAAACTCAAGAGTTGGTTTCCTTGAGTCCAGACCTGGGCTATTCCTGGCTCCAGATCACCGCAGACCTTCTTGAAGATGATGGAGCCATTAGAAATTCTGGGAAGAGATGGCCCTAAGTCAATGGACACTCCTTTGGGGCATCAGGGTCCTCTGACATCCAGGAAGTGGCAAGCTGATGATCCATGGAACACAGTCGGAGGCTAGAGGGACACTGGGAGAGGGTTCTCTGTTACTTGGTTGGGATGTTTCATGGAAAATCAAGTGCTCCCTAATCTAGGAATTCTTTGTAAAAATTAAAAGATAATGAGTCCAATAGACTCTGATCTATTTGGACTTGCAATCCACAGAAAAGTACCTAAAAACCCAAGAACCACAGGCTCAGACTGCAGTAGGGCAGAGGGGGATAGTCTGTTTCAGCTCAGCGTGCATTTATTGAGCACCTACTGCGTGCAAGATATTAGCCAGGCTCTATGCCCAGTTTGTGCAAATGAAGACCATTTTTACAGGTGAACACGGTGAAACTGCCTGTGGCTTGTGCTCTGCCCAGCGTGGGGATGCGTGTAATCACTGCCTGCGGCACTGGACCCGAGAGGCGTGATGGCAGCACTCTCTCTTGGGCTGGAAGACTCTGTAGAGAAACTTGAGGATGAACCATCAACGGAGCCATCTGTCTCCCCTGAGGAGGCAGCTCGAACATGTACTCCCAGATTGATTTGGGAGAGAGGCAAAGCCTTCAGGGGTGAGTGCAGGCCAAGCTGCTTCGGGACCTGGGGGCGGTGGGTGGTGGTGGAGGGAGCCAGGAGGGGCAGCTCCTTTCAGCGGCGGCTCCCTCTGCCATCGGTGGAGCCAGTGTGTCTGCACCAGCCTTGGCACGCCCAGGAGAGCGGGCACATCCAAAACCAAACGCATTTTCACTTCCTTGAGAAAACCATCTTGCTAGTGATTTCACTTGACTTAAAATATTTCAGTATCATAATAACCAAGGGCGCCGAAGGGCTACAGACAGGGTCAGAGATGTGAGCCCGCAAGCCACTTGGGACAGATTGAAAAGAAACTTTTACAACTTTGAAAATATTTCATTATTATTTCCACTTGCGAGTCCAAATCCTACTGTTTTCATAACTTATCAAAAACACTTCATCATCGTTAACGTTTGTGGAATGCCTTCTCTGTGCCAGCCACTGTGCTAAGTAGGGCACTTCACCTGCATTGTGTTATTTAGTTTCAATGGAAAGAGGCAAATATAACAAGGGCAAAAAAAAAAAAAAAATGCGTCGGCAGGGTCAGCCACACATGGGCACTGTTGGCACCAGTACCAGGTGGCTAGCTGGTTCGAGAGCGAAAGGTGGTTTGACCTTGGCTGGAGACGGGGCTATGCTGTGGCTGGCGGGTCAGCACAGTTGCTTAGGATCTGATTCAGGTGACGCGAGAGGAACGGGAAGGCCGCTTGGCTGTCCCAAGGAAAGACTGTGGCTTCTGAAGGTGCTTCGAGGAAACATTCCTCATCGACTGTTTCTTTATCCTCTGCAGCTCCCTTCCTGCCCCCATAACCAAGTAGAAACAAAATACTTGATCCTCTCCACTCCCAGCGTCCTTGAATTTATTATTACTAGTCATTCTGTGACCTTGAGCAAATCAATTACTCTGTGCCTTGGTTTGCTCATCTGAGGAATGGGGATCATAAAGGTGTCCACCACTTAGGGTTGTTGCGAAGATTAAATCAGATAATAGGGGGTCAAGGAAAACTCAGCACGGTGTCTGTCGCACGGTAAGTGTGCAGTGAATGGTAGCTCTTGTTCTGGACGTCAGGCTCATCAGGTATTCCTGCTAAGAGAGTTTCCTCAATAGTGGAGAAAAACTAACACTGCTTTCTTGGTTCGCACACTTGTTTTCTCCATGTGAGCTACTCTGGGAGCAATGACCATTATTCTCCATTTCAATCTCAATGGGTAAGAAGAAGCTAACATGCAATTTGCTTGGAGTGACAACTACTTATCGACTGCAAGGAATAGCTTAGCAAGACAGCTTACCAAAGGGTGTTAGTAACTCTCTGCCCCCAAAGGTCTTTAGACACAAACTAGACACGGCCCTAAACAGGGTCTTATTTAAAGACACAGAAGAGTAGCCTTATGTTTAAAAAATGCTTTAAAAAGGGAGCAAGAACAAGAGATTACTAGGGACCCCTTTAAGGTTCTTTCCTATCACCTTAACTCTGAAACATCAAGGGCACAATTCAGTATCAAATGCACCGGTATTTTTGCTCTTACATATGGGGTGCCCCAGTCTGGCATCTTGCCCCTCTTAACTAAAATGTTGTTTGTTGAACTATGTTTCCTGGAACATAAGACCAGAAGGAGAGAGGTGAGGAGAGGCCGTTACCATCTGTCTGGTAGTTGAGTGCCACGAGCTGTATCCCGTGCAGCCAGAACATGAGGGGGTTGGGGTTGGAGGAGTCGATGCGGGTGGCAGCCGGGTAAGTCCTCAGCAGCTGGCAGGCGGTGTGCTGGATCAGTTTCTGAGAATACCTGCGACACAGACGTTTGGCGGCATTTTCATTCAGCGATGAGATATGGTAACATTTGGGAGTTCTAATGATAGCGCTGAGGGACGTGGCTGGGCTGAGGGGGGAAGAAGACTCCTCCCAGGCCTGTCGCATTCCTTCATAGGAACCTAAACCCCCCAAAAGATTAGCCTCAGATTAGTGCGGGACACTTTAAATGTTTTAGAAAGATAAACCTGAACAACATCTGGGTAAAACAATCATAACCATGTAACACATCAGAGTAGATCTTAACAGTGTTACACTATTCAGTTACACTACAGTAGTGTTATACTATACTTGAGTTAGTCCACCACCTCGAAACAAAATGATAGCTATTGAGCTTTAAAATGAGCGCAGAAGCACCAATTTAAGTTAAAAGCCTGGAAATCCTTTGCCTCATCTGTCCTGTGGATATATTTGAACAATACATGGCAATATATGTACAAGGGTATTCACTTTAGCGTTTGTTATAAGGAAAAAACAGCAACAAAAAACCAGGAAGCAATCCAAATGTTCTACCAGTGAGGAAGCGGTTAAATGACAGTATACACAATGGAAAACCACAGAGGCATAAGGAGAATAAGGTAGATACATGCTCAGAAAGCTGTTTGGAAAGTTACAGCAATATAAAAGTTATACAACTATGCTCGGTTGTATCCCGTTGGGATCATCTTAAAAAGAATCTTATTCTTCTTGAACAAAACACAATAAACCTAACAGTGGTTACCTCAGGGGACTAGAACTGAGCCATTGAGAATAGAAAGGAATTTTAATCGTACCCTATATTGTTTGAGTTTTTTTTTTTTAACTATGAGAATTTATTACTTTTAAAATAAAAAGTAATTAGTAATAAAATGGATATATCTTCTGGAGTTATAATGGTGACGAGAGCAGTTCCAAGAACCACTAGAATGTTCCAAGGTGGTTCCAATTTTTCCCTATTGAGGCAAACACTGTTAGAACATCTTCAGTGAAGTGCTATTTTTTAGGAAGTTAAACATGTAAAATTGAAAAATGTTTCTACTACATTTAGATAACACAAACATTCATGGAAATAAAAAAAAATATAGAAAAAGTTCAAGGGAAGTGCTTCGACAGTAAAATGTTGGACTTATCCAGCATGCGGAATCGAGCAAAGGTATGGAAAGAAGGTGACTTTACTTTTTCCAGACGTTTTGTTAAGTGATGCCGTCTCCCCAGGGCTCATTCTGCCCGGATTGTTGCCAAAAATGGACTTCCTGCTTTTCCTTTCTTTTCCTCTGTTAGAGCCAGATGCATTTAGAGTTGACAGGCCTGTTCCCATAAAATGAAAATAAATAAGCCAAAAACTACAAGCGAGGGAACTCGACATTTTCCATCCCTGTCCATGTTTACTTTGAAGTCTTACTACTCCCTGGTAACCCTGCTCAGAGGACCCACTCGCATTCTCAACACCGTTAATAGCAGCATTGCAGGCTTTAGAGTGAAGTTTTTATCTCTGTGGGCAAATGTGACAAGAACTGCAGGGCTATTACAGAATGACCGCAAAATAGCACCCACACCCACCTGATGGTGCACCAGAAAGATTTTGAAAAACTGCATAAAAAGAAAGTGCTCCAGTCAACACTGAATTATCAGGACCGATTTACTCAATTTTGAGAGATGAAAGAATGGCTTGGAGCACGAGTTTTAGCATCACATTGTCTAGGTTGAATTCCTGCCATTACGAGCCCTGAATTAATATCCACCTTCTCTGTTCCTCAGTTTCCTTATCTACAAAACAGGTATAAAGATAGGAACTCACAGGCTTAGTCTGAGGATTAAACAAGAAATATGTTAAATGACAGTGATGCCTCACGGCTTCTCTTTCTCACTCCTGGTCCAACCACTCCCTGACTCTTCCTGCCTGGCACAGTGCCTGGCACGCAGCAGCACTTTAACAGATATTTGCTGAACGAGGAAATGAATGCACACCATGCAGACCTGGGTCCAGTGCAGGAAGAGTGAGTTAAAGGCACCAGGCAAGCCCGTGGCCTCCCAACTGTTTCCACTGTCTACATTGTACCATTAGATCAGTGGTCGGCAAACTGCGGCTCGCAAGCCACATGCAGCTCTTTGGCCTCTTGAGTGTGGCTCTTCCACAAAATACCAACTTCTGCGCATGGGCCATGAAGTTTCAATCGCACTGTACGTGCGCGTCCGCACGAGGTATTTTGTGGAAGAGCAACACTCAAGGGGCCAAAGAGCCGCATGTGGCTCGCGAGCCGCAGTTTGCCGACCACTGCATTAGATAATAATTCCTTCAGCTGGAGCAGTGTTTAGGAGGCCCTCTTTGAGATGAAAATACACCTTCCAAAAACATCATCAGAGAAGACAGGATAAAGGAGTGTTTAATAAAAGCATAGGCTTTGGGGTTTAAACCCAGTTCCTAGTGGTGTGACCGCCCACAAGCTACCGAACCCTCTGCACTCCTTGCTCACCTATAAAAGGGCTGTGGTCACGATGAAATGAGATCATGTATATTTACATACTTAGTAGAGTGACTTGTTCAGAGAAAGTGCTCGGTTCATAGCAGCTATGGGGCTTCTAAATTTTCTCTCTGAAGTATCTGTAACCACAAAGATGTGCTAACTTGCACTAGTGAGTTTTCATGCTTTATCTTAAAATTTTGTGTGAACTTTGCCCTCTACACAATGATGTAACAGTAGATTTTCTCCCAAGTAAAACTGATGAGAGGTCAGAGTGAGGCCCATGTTCATTCTGGGAGTTTTGCACACATCCTGGCCCACGTTGACATTCCCCAGGGATATGTGGGACCTTCTGTGAACAGCCTGGCTGTTCTCTCCCGGTGGGGCGAGGAAGCAGGAACACAGGCTGGTGATCAGGAGAGGGGAGGAATCTGCTCTGTTGGCCCATCTATATATGTAAAAGCTCAGCGATCTTTATGGCGGAACGACTGGAACGACCAGAACGACCAATCGCTATGATGCGCACTGACCACCCAGGGGCCAACGCTTAACGTAGGAGCTGCCCCTGGTGGTCAGTGCGCTCCCACAGTGGGAGCGCTGCTCAGCCGAAAGCCAGGCTCACGGCTGGTGAGCACAATGGTGGTGGCGGAAGCCTCTCCCGCCTCTGCGGCAGCACTAAGGAGCGGCGAGCCAAGAGGAAAGGAGCGAGCAGGTGGGTGGTTAGGAGCGAGCAGGTGGGCGGTTAGGAGCGAGCAGGTGGGTGGTTAGGAGCGAGCAGGTGGGCGGTTAGGAGCGAGCAGGTGGGTGGTTACGAGCGAGTGGTCCCAGGTTGCGAGAGGGATGTCTGACTGCCCCCTCTCCCCGCCCCCCGCCCTGGAATAAATCTTGTGCATCGGGCCTCTAGTTTATCAATAAGAATAGCAACCGCCACCAGTTCCAGCGAGCCAACTACCTGTAGATAGCGTGCTAGTCACATTAGGTACTTTATTGTTAATGTTTACGACAACCCTGCAAGTGAGGACTGTTCTGTCTCTTTTATTGGAAGGGCCTCTGATGTGCAGAGAGGTTAACTAACTCCTGTAGTCAAGGTCACTGAGGAGTGGAATCCTGACACTGAAGCGGGTTCCTGATCTGGCGGAGGTTACTGTACTTCTGGGGAAGGTCGTGCCACGTGGTCTTCATGCTGCCTCACTGCTCTGAAGATATTTTTGCACAAGCCTCTGTGGATGGGACTTGGGATGGTGAAGAGTGAGATGCATTGAAATGGATAATGTAGCAAAATTAAAATCCATAGTGTAGCAAAATGAACATTTTATGGTATTTTCCCCCAGAGCATCAGAACAAATAATAATCATGATAAAGATGTAGAAGGTAGTGTGATAATGATTCTAGCAACACAATTTAGTGGTTTTGAGAAAGGAAGTAAAGTTGAGAAAAGAAAAATGTCCGAAATTTCAATTACTAAAAAAATTAAACTACAGTATGTCTTATAAAGACTGTGTGCCGTTTAAACACTTTAAAAGAACAGCATATTGGGAATCTATATCTATAAAAGCCTAAGTGACCATTCAACTGGTAGCACACTGACCACCAGGGGGCAGACGCTCAATGCACAGGCATGGAAACATGGAACAGACTGATGAATCTCAGAAGGAAGGGGGAGGGGGAAAGACGGGAAGAGATTAACCAAAGATCGGCCTGCGGGGATCGGGGCAACTGTGCACTGGGCCTCCAGCATCCCCCGAGGGGTCCCGGATTGCGAGAGGGTGCAGGCCAGGTCAAGGGACCCCACCAGTGCACGAATCTGTGCACACGGCCTCTAGTTTTAAAAATAAGCCAAATAACGCCATGCGTAGCCTGTGCCCCCAGTCAGAGGTTGGACCCAATGACCTTTGACTCTTCCAAAATTTGGGCATTTTTGCTCTTTATCTACTCAGTGCTTGAGAAGAAAAGACCAAGCCTGTGGGATGGTTTGGGTGTAGTGTGAGCTAAGTTTATAAAGAACAGGAGAGGCAGTGAGTGTGATTCTTGAACTAAGTGACCTTCACACTTGTTCCTGTGATGAAGGACATGCAGGCCATGAGGTTCTTTTGACAGGAAAAGGATTTTTCCTTATCATAAGAACACTTTCACCAGCTGCAAATATGATCACATTGTACTTATGTGAAAGAAGGCCTGGTCTGTGTAACTACACCTAAATGGCTAGGTTCCTGCATGTCCTCGAGATCTCTGCTTGCTAATTATTCATTCATATTCTCTTCAACAGAATTTGTCAACAGGTAAGCAGGAGCAGCTGCCAAAATCTCCAGTTTATGGGAGAGAGCTTAAAATTGAGAAAGTTCTATTTATGATTTTTTTCCTTCTGGTGTGTAAAAAGACCACTATTACCTAATTTTTAAATAGCCCAATACCTCTGTCCCAATTTCAGGGCAGAGTGTGAGAACTGATGCTTAAGATAACCCTTTGGGAGCCAGGATCTGCATTCAGACCATATTGAAAAAAATGAGGGTTGGTATTTTAACCCTCTCCAGGCCAAGTTTGCTAACATTTAGACAATCCCCCAATTCCAGTAGCTTTCCTGTCCTCTGAAGGGAATCCTTTTTCTTAGTAGAAAGAGGTAGATTTTTCTGACTTCCTAGGTTATGGACTCTCCTGTTTGCCCTCCACCTCCTGCTGTCCCCTTGCAGGATGCACACTGGGTGAGCTCACTGACGACATGCCCTGACAAGAGAGGCGAGGCTGTGCAATGCAGATTGACAGGCTCCAGAATCGTAGTTATGCCATTTGTTAGCTGAAATGGACCCCACCCCCTTTTTTTTATAGCTGTTTATCAGCACTTTACTTCTAGAAATGGCCAACTGAGGAAACTTTTTCTCCCATTGAAACGCCCCTTGTGGTTTGGGTGGAGCTCAGGGGTAGGGCAGGTGATAAAGGCCTGGCACAGTCTGAGCACTGCCTGCGCTGGGCCACAGTGACTAGTACAGGAATAGGCAGAGGACCCATTGAAAAACAATCAAACTGCTGCAGAAAGTTCTGGAAGAGCGGCTTACACTGAAGCTGAATTTGGGAGCATGTAGTGCTGGCCTGCTGCAGCTGGCTTACAGCCCAAAGGGAAGAGGGCCAACATGACAGAGACAGTGAGAAACAGGGAGAGGGCCCTGGATCAAGCCGTACCTGAAACTTCTGTACCCATTTTTCAATACATGAGCCAATAAGTTTACTTTTTGTGTAAGCCAACTTCTGCCACTTTCAAAGAAGAGTCTTAACTGCTTTACTCTGAAACCTAGAGCCAATTGCTTTATCTCTCTCAGACTTTGTCTTATTTAAAAATGGGGAGTAGATTGGTGACGCCAGGAGCACAATGCTGGGCTGACCGCAGGAGTGTCAGAGAGGCCGTGAATTCTGTTTGGAGGTATCTTTGAGCTCGCTTAGATGCCATGAGCAAAGAAAGCTCACCCTCCAGAGTTGAAAAAAAAAATTATGGACAAGAAGTTATCATTGAAATTAAGTGGTGGAAGCCATGTCGAAGGAATACTGCAGGGATTTGATCCCTTTATGAATCTTGTGATAGGTGAATGTGTGGAGATGGCAACTGGTGGGCAACAGAACAACAGTGGAATGGTGGTAATACGAGGACATAGTATCATCATGTTAGAAGCCTTGGAACGAGCACAAAGAATGGCTGTGTTTACCAGAGAAATCAACTGCTTCCATTTGTCCCCTCTCCTCAGCACCTGCTTCACTACAGTATAAAAATCTAGTCCTGTCCATTTTCACATTGAACTTTTGTTAAATAAACTTTTGTATTTGTCAAAAAAAAAGGGGGGGGAGGGTGAATAAACCCAGTATCTCATTGAATTATTATGAAGGCAATAAGATGATGGATGTAAAATACACAAATCCTGGTACTTAAATGCTTAATAAATTTTAGCTACTCGGGGTTATGAATATTATTATTTTATTATCATTTTCATTATTAACTATTATAAAAAGACATAATATGATCTGGAAAATAAATATTTTATGGTATTTTCCTCATGAGCATCACAGCAAATTATAATAACAAATATTTAGGATGTATTGTAACAATGATTTCAGCAACACAATTTAGCTACTTTGAGAATATTTACAATACCCAATTAAATAAATAGCATATTTTTATCTCTTGGCACCTTTAAATGTTTTAGAAGAGCTTGACTTCTCTTACCTGGGAATTTTACTGCTTGGCAATAGATGACAAGGTCGGAAAGCTCTGGTGCAATCTGTCTGCTTTCCTTTTTATTCTGAGGAAGATAAAATTCTTCTCCCAACTCCATGTCATACACCTAGCAAGGGGAAAATTACACCAGTTGACATGGAAGGTATATGCCACCCAGAAACCCTTTATCTGCTGCTTTCTCAGTGGGTTTCACCTTGCTCTACATTCACCCCCGTGTCCTAACTCCTTTCCTAGAGTAAAGACATTCTGAGAGCAAGAAGTGAGTCTGACGCCCGGGTGCCGTCCAGTGTGGAACAGTCAGTGTGTATTTGCTGAATGAATAGAGAATCGAGCAGGTATCTTCTGTGGCTCACATTTCTGATATTTTATTCTTTTGTTCTCTAACTTCCTCACTGCAACTACGTCTACAGATTTGCTCAGAGCCTATATTCTGTGAGGCACTTGAGGGTAGAGTCTGGGTATCTATTTTATCCTTCTATTCTCAGTGTCCTTCCTCGGTTAACACTTCACCATCTGGCCCCGTTCATCTTCTTGGTCATCCCCAACATCTTCAAAACTCCTAGCAATTCCTTGAACATACCCGGCTGTCCTCTTGGCCTGCATGCCGTTTCTGTCTGTTTGGCTAAATCTTCCTTCTGCAACATCATCTTCTTAATGCTCTGATAACACTGTGAAGTCACTGCTCTTTTATTTACCTACAAGCATTGTTGATGGGTTGGGCTCCATCACTAAACCACCTCCTGCACCACCTCAGTGTCTGCCACCCAGTACACCTTCAGTAGGTATTGGCTGGATGAATCAATGACTAACCTTCTACAAATGGCAGGTGGGTGTCCCATAGCATCACCATGTGGGCTTTGGCATCTAAGGGAGAGTGAGGGGAAAGGTGAAGGGAAGGGGCAGGGAAGGAGGGAAATCCCACCTGAAAGTGACAAGAGTGTCATGGTCCAAGTGTAATTTAACAGAAACCATTCACCCACCTTTCCTTTGTTGCAAGCAGAGTTATCTGCTTTCTTTATCCTCTTGGGGATTTCTTCATTATACTCAAACTGAAGCTTGTCGCTACACGATTTGCTTTCAGGTCTGTCTTCTAGAATGTTATCTGAAAATGAGTTGGCAGGCTTCAGCGCACAAGAACCAAATGCTTCACTCAAGGGCTACGTCTACGTCATGGCAAGGATACCCAGACACTTGTGCTTGTTGTGAGACAAGGCTGGCTACATGTTACCAAAGTGATGGCTTGAAGTATAATTTTTAGATTTTGTTAAACAGTGTGCTTATTTTTGATTGCATGGATTCATTTGCCAGTAGTTTTGGTACCACACAGACATCATCTAAATGAGAAGGCTCGTTTTCATATAGATGACTGGCTCTGTGCAAAGATGACAGAAGATGCCCTGTCAAGAAGCTCTCGACACACGGGTTGGGGAAGGATTTAGTGGTTGAAGCACTTCCAGATGGTGAGTGGTTTAATCACTCTCACTTTGAAATGAAGCTATTAGCCTCTTTCACCTCTAGAAATGTCAAAACCAGAAGAAAAAAGACACTGTCACTTGCAATGCAGTTTTCACAATTATACTTAATTAAAAAGTAAAGTTTTCATACTTGTCTATCAATTGATTAAGTGAGAATCTTAGGGATAGGAATTGAAATATATCTAAAAATATGCAAAGTATGAGAGATACTTCTACACTTTGGTCTTATGTTGAATTTCTATTCAAAATGTCTTTAAAAGTGTTAGAGGTACATCACGATTATGTTCTTTTAAAATGAAAAACAAGAAAGCACATTTCTCACCTCGGATTTACTATCTCATCAGACCACAAATGCTTAGACCAAAGTATTGTTATACCAAATCAGGGCTATGCAGGCTGTCACGAGGTAAGTGAGATCAATCATTTTACTACATTTTTATTCACGTAAGTGTCACAACGTCATACTAATCAGGCCTAAGAAACTGGAAACAGATGCTGACATTCATGCAGTTAAAATGGCCAGTTCGAGTGGCTTTACCTTCCTGACAGTTAGGAGCAGGAGAAGCAGTAAGGACATCTGCTACAGAAAAACAGAATCAGAAAGGAGATAAAAGTAAGAGAAATTAAGACAAAAAGCCAGATAAATTAAACTCAGGTATGAAGCAGAGCATAAATAACTACAGCTTAGGTGATAAGATAAATGAAATAAGAACTCTTCCATCGATGTACTACTTTGACTACTAAGGGATGCAAAGGCTAGCAATAAAAGAAGCACAAACATTGTTAATGTGTAACATGCTGCCACACCCACATTTTGCATTAATACTCCCAATAATACATTATGTCCACTGGATATAAGTTGATTCATTTTTTTAGGACCATGTAGTCCTTGTGATAGAATATTTCTATATTAAGTTGCCAGTTCAAATCTATACTCTAGGGCATGTTCAAAGCTAGTCAGGATAAACAGCAAGGTTGGAAAAAATTAATTGATATTTATTGAAATTTAATTAAACAGTCGCTTAGAACTTACTGGCTAAAAGGCAGAGAGGTGGTTCCTGAAACACATGAGCCCCATGTACAACACCCTTTAGATTTTCTGGAAGCAATTTTGGAATTGCCACATTTTTACAGCAAAGGAGGCTTCAGACTAATTCATTTTATAGATGTGGAAACAGAGGCCTGGGGCTGTCACAGAGGTAAACTGCGCCCCCAGATTCTCGAGACGGATTCTCAACCCGGCTGCTTGCGAGGGCCTCAGAAGGCCTGTGAACACTCTTGCAAATTTATGCAGAAATTTGAGGGCACGCTCATTTCTGAGGGGACTGGGCACAGCTTCCAAGGGATCCATCATTACAAGAAGCTGATGAAGCTGGGACTGGTCCTGCCCACAGCAGGCAGGCTTCTCTGTCCTCAGCTCAGCTGGAGAAAGTGACGATGGTGGAGGGAAGCAGAGAGGAGTAAGGAAACACGCCACCACCACCAAAAGCGCAAGACTGACAGGACCCGTACCAGGAGCATCAAGAAGCCTGCACAGGCCAGACTTCAACACGTCATAACTACGAGGCCCGTTTGGGAATCAGCCCGTCAGAGCAACCTTTCAGTGAAATGGGAAATAACCCCGTGGCGGCAGAGGGTTTGATGGTTGTAGGTCCTAACTGTTAGTGCTGGAAGAAGGGAGAATGTCAGCCAACATGTAACAGAGCCTTCCATTACACACCCGAGGGGCCTAAGGCCACAGTGTGAAAGGACAATGCCCAAGTCTCACAGTCCATGGGGCAGACCTGGTGGGCCCCCCCTCCATGTATACCCCACCCAGCACATGCTGGTTTTAGAAAAGCACTCTACTACTATAGATATTCAGTGGAGTAGGGTTTAAATTTTACTCTCCTGAAAATATAGGCATACCTCATTTTATTGTGCTTTACTGATATTGCAGTTCTTTACAAGCTCTTCCACCAGCAAAAATATTATGACTATTGCGGTGGTCTGGAATCCAACCTGCAATATCTCTGAGGTATGCCTGTAAATCAGAAAGATCTTTCCCCAACCTGTTCATTTTTAATTTGCATATCAAAACACCAATAATAATAATAATAATGAAAAGCCAGCTCCTTTCTTTTTTAAAAAAATATATTTTTTATTGATTTCAGAGAGGAAGGGAGAGGGAGAAAGAGATAGAAACATCAATGATAAGAGGGAATCATTGATAGGCTGCCTCCTGCATGCCCCCTACTGGGGTTTGAGCCCACAACCTGGGCATGTGCCCTTGACTGGAATCGAACCTGGGACCCTTCAGGCTGACGCTCTACCCACTGAGCCAAACCAATTAGGGCGCCAGCTCCTTTCTTGTTATTAAAAGTACAGAAAAAAACACACAGGATGACTTATGATAGAGAATGGATGTATCTTCCAATGCACTAACTTCTTACAGAAGGAAATTACTTCTGGATTGGTTGATATCTTAAATATCAACCAAAAAAGTTGGTTTTCATTTCTTATCTGAATAAATTTGTTTTTCTATGGGACAACATCACCATGACTGTTGTAGGGACCCACGGGGAAGAATAAGTCAATACAGAAATATTCATATTCCCACAACTTTTCAAGAATAAAATATAAAAATTATATTTTTCTCCCTCTTTTAACCTCCCCATTAGAGAATATGACCCTCATATAATCTGATGGGATTTCAAATAAATAAATTGGTTTTTAGTTGATGGTATGAAGCAATCAACTAAAGATAAATATTAAATGGATACAAAAATTCCGTTTCTGAATGTCTATCTGAAGGAAACAAAAACAATTCAAAAGGTATCTGCATCCTGGCCAGTGTGGCTCAGCTGGTTCAGCATCGTCCTCTGCACCAGGAGGTTGCTGGTTCACTTCAGTTCAGGGCACAAGCTAGGTTTCAGGCTTGATCCCCAAGTAGGGAGTGTGCAGGAGGCAGCTGATCCATGTTTCTCTCTCATTGATGTTTCTATCTCCCTCTCCCTAAAATTAATAAAAACATACTTTTAAAAAAGATATATGCATCCCTGTGTTCATTGCTGCATCATTCATAATAGCCAAGATATGGAAGCAACCTAAGTGTCCATCGATAGATGAATGGATAAAAAGGATGTGGTACATATATACAATGAAATATTACTCAGTCATAAAAAAGATGAAATCTTGCCATTGGTGACAACATGGATAGACCTAGACCAGTGATGGCGAACCTTTTGAGCTTGGCATGTCAGCATTTTGAAAAACCCTAACTTAACCCTGGTGCCGTGTCACATATAGAAATTTTTTGATATTTGCAACCATAGTAAAACAAAGACTTATATTTTTGATATTTATTTTATATATTTAAATGCCATTTAACAAAGAAAAATCAACCAAAAAAATGAGTTCGCGTGTGTCATAGGTTTGCCATCACTGAAGAGAGTATTATGTTGAGTGAAATAAGTGAGAAAGAGAAAGACAAATACCGTATGATTTCACTTATATGTGAAATCTAAAAAAATAAACAAATAAAACAAACAAACAAAACAAAACAGAAACAGACTCAAATACAGAGAACAAACTGATGGTTGCCAGAAGGTAGGGACATGGGAGATGAGTGAAAAGGGGAAAGAAGAGGCACAAACCTCCAGGTATAAAAAAAAAGTCAAGGGGATGCAATGTACAGTACAGAAAACATATTATCATAGTAACTCTGTATGGTGAGTTACTAGATTTATTGTAGCAAGGACATAAGGACATAAATGTTGAGTCACTATGCTGCTCACCAGAAATTAATATAATATTGTATGTCAACTATACTTAAAGTTAAAAAATGGACAGACTAGAATTGTATTTGGAGGGGGGTGTGCACAAAAAGACTGGGTTGTAACTACTGGCCATGGTGGAGGTTCAAGGAGCCAAACATGACTAGGAGACAGTTCTGCTGTGTGAGAAGCAGATACCTGGAGGGCAGTTTGGCTGTCTTAATGCCAGTGGTGAGTGGTCCCTGGTCGGTGCAGAGATGCACATTAGCAAAACAATGATCTTACAGCGAAGTAATGCATTCCACATGTACAATATTCACATAAATAAGAATGCTGGCATATTTTCCTTACGACACTGCTGTCTTACAGAATTTGCCAAGTAAAACAGTCTATCATCAGCCATGAGACCTGAGAGGACGTTTTGTAATCTGTAACAAATGACACTAATTTAGTGCAAACAAAACACACCCAAACTTAATTCTCATGTGAAAAGAATCCTTCACCTGTAACCATTTCTAGATAACATTGTTCGGGTGACTTTTTTGTATTGCGCCATTAGCTTGCCCATGTTTTGTCCCTTTGGTGGGGCTGGGAGAAAATGTGTCGTTGGTTTAGTAATGTGGGAAGGAGGCTGGTGGGGTAAGGAAATGACGCCTCTTTCTTTTTCAGGCTCCTAGAAATCAGGAGTGAAAGCTGTGAGAGGGAGAGCGGAGAGTACAGGAACAGCATGCTGCCCCCTGCAGGGGACGCAGGAGACAGCAACGATTCCGCCACAGTCTACAATTCCTGCGGAGAGCATCAATCAAGTCAGAAACTGCAGAGAAACCCCATTCTCAGCTTTTCCTCTAGAAACCCACGTAGGAATGACTCCTGTGTTGCTTCCCACACCTTCCTCTTCTTTCCTTGAGTGGTGGCTGTAGTGGCTAACTTGGTCCTTCTCGCTAAGTGAAAGGATTCAGAGACTCTTGGACAATATATGACAACAATTTGTATTGCTGGTCTCTGGAGTGTTGGGCTTATTTTTTGGGGGGTGGGGGGGGAAGACACCACTCCCCCCTCCCCCAACAGAAAATCAAGGCACTTCCCTGCACACAACATAGGGTCTGTTTCTCTTACCATCAGAGAGAGATTCATAGTCATAATCATACTCGTCTTCTTCATCTTCCTCCTCCTCATTATTAGTAGGTGGGGGGTTGACATTCCCACCATTGTAAGCCTGAGCTTGCATGGATGCTAACTGATGAGCCTGTAAGATATCAACAATTAAAGACTGCAGATGCTAAGCTACTGAACGTTCATTTACAGCTTTCAAAATGACCATCTCATGCTAAAAGTGGTTTATCCTATTTTGATTCATTTGGGAAAGGAAAAAAAATCTAAATTCACTTGAAGTACAAGGTTAATCATTGGGTGAATGTTAACTTTTCTGCAAGAGGGATCCTGGCGCTTTCTTCAAGAAAAATCCTAAGGAATCGTGGTTCCCTGAGGCAAACCCTCCTGGAGAAACTTTGGTGCCTCAGACCCAAATGCTGAAGTGGACCAGCCCATCAATTCTGGAAAAGTAAATCTTTGCTAAGAAACCATTTTTCTTTTTCCTTCTTAAAATAATATTTAAAGGCCTTTGACCTTGAGAAAAATGTTAGAATCCCTATGGATGAAGAGACCAACAGATTAATTTCATCAGATTAATAGGCTTAGAAACTTCCAAAAACTTGGTATCGCTGCTAGGAAGGTCATAAGCCTTAAATTCAACTAGAACCACTGTGTGGGGTTATGACAGGGCACAAGAATACAGGTCTGGGCACCTATCATAAGGAAATAATCCAAAATATAGGATTATTTATGTGTATATAATATTTATACATGTAAATGTATATGTGTATCTATAAAAACACACATACAGTGGTGGACAAAAGTAGGTTTTTAGTTGCATTGTGACATTATTTAATAAAGCTAGTGTAATAATCATAAGCATGTCCTTTTCCATATGAACAATTGTAAACCTACTTTTGCCCACCCTGTACATTTCTATATCCTTGGTTCAGCATCTATGTATCTCTTGTAATGATATAAAATGACATGCATGAAAGGCTAACTCTTAAATGGAAATACAGCAGGATTCTTGGCCTGTTTTTGTGGCACAGGCCCCTCGGGCAGTGTGGTGAGGTAGGACCCCTTCTCAGAATGACGTTATAAATGTATAAAAATCAATATATAAGATTATACAGGAAAAAAAAAGAATGGTGAACACAGTTATCAAACGTTGAAAAAACAAATCTTTGCAATAGGAATATGGGTTTCTTTATTAACACAGTAAAAGCATGAATATAGGTAGGCCAAGTAACGTTTTTGAAATAGTGACGAGCATACGTAATTCTTGGAGACATTTGTAACAACTGTGATATAATATGAGAAATCTACAGTTTCTGTTGGTGACAAAGACATAGGTACTGCCAATGTCACTGTGGTTTGTTCTCTACATTTATAATCGGAAGAAATGCTAAATTTCAGCCAACAGTTAGTGAAAATGAAGATGTAGTTGTTTTTTTTTCATCTAAATTCCGTGACCCCCTGAATTCTATTTCTGGATATTACCAAGGTTAAGAATCCCTGTAATACAGGTTGTTTTGGGCCTTGGAATTATGTATATTTTAAAATAATTTATATTCCCCGAAGTTCTTGAATTGTGGTTATACGACCTTTATAATAAATAATATACGTAAGCAAGATACAGATTAGGCTATGTCTATAGCTGTATCCACCTGGATAACTGAACACTGTCTAAGCTGGAACTTCTCAAAGTGAGTTTTGTGTAACACTCTTAGTTATGTAAAAACTGACAATTAGCCCTAGCCAGTTTGGCTCAGTGGATAGAGCCTCTGCCTGCAGACTGAAGGGTCCCAGGTTCGATTCTGGCCAAAGGCATGTGCCCGGGTTGCGGGCTTGATTCCCAGTAGGGGGCGTGCAGGAGGCAGCCATTCAATGATTCTCATCATTGATGTTTCTCTCTCTCTCCCCCTCTCCCTTCCTCTCTGAAATCAATAAAAATATATTTAAAAATGGACAATTACAGTAACCACAAAACACAATGGAAGTTTGGAAACAGCCACTTAAACAAACTGAAACACATTCCTACTACGGAGCTTCACATGGCCTTTACTTAATATGCTAAAGGGCACGACTTGTCAAAGATTTCCAGTACAGCCTTTCCCATGCTTTTTAATCGGGGAATTTTAAATCTTTTTTCAGAGAGTCTCATAGGATTAGCAGTCTTCAAAGCTTCAGGGAATCTTCTCTAGACACAAGTGAGCCACAAAAGCATGTCTATTAGTCATGGATAAGAGAAGGGCCTCCACATAGCAAGCATTCAAGGGAGAGCCAAATGCTGGGAATGATGCTGCAAAGAGCCCAGTTGGCTCATTGGCAGAAAAATGTGCGAGCTGTATGCTAGGAGTGGTGCCACGCAAATTCCCACTGCCTAGTAAACGTTGGAAAGTGAGTGGTAAGGTCCCTAGATGCTCAGATATTTCCCCCAGCACAAGAAGTATGGGAGAGGTGCCCAAGTGGACAGTCAAGAGCGGACACCACTATTCTTTGCAATACGCTACTTATTCTGAGACAGGAAAACAGGCCCCCTAGCCCTTGAATAAAAGCAGTTCAGGCCCTGGTCAGTTTTTCTCAGTGGTTAGAACACTGTCCCACTGACCGCAGGGTCATGGGTTTGATTTTGGTCAAGGGCATGTATCAGTTTGATCCTCACTTCGGGTCGGGGCACATGCAATCAATCAATGTGTCTCTCTCACATTGAGGTTCCCCTCCTCCTTCCTTCCCTCTCTCCTCCCCCCCTTTCACTCTCTAAAAAAATCAATGGAAAAAATATCCTTGGATGAGGATTTTTAAAAAAGCAATTTAAATATAGGTTAGGGGGTTAGAGTGAAGGGTCAGACGAGGAGATGGGTCTTGGCAGAAACCATGTCTTACTCTGCTCTGTTTCCCCAGAGCCTGGGAGTTCAGGAGACAAGGTCAGAATACAGGAAGTCTGGTGGGGTGCAGTCAGGAGGGTTCAATAAGAGCCTCAGCAAGAGCTTGAGGCAGATGGAGGGCTTCAGAAACCCCACTCTGAGTTAGCCCATCCTCACTGCGGGTAAGTTCTTGTATAGAAATGACCCAGGCCTTCCGAGTTAGGGGCTGGGACTGCGCACACTGGAGCTTAAAGCATCCATTCACCCAGCCTGGTGTGAACGCAGGTCACCAGGTCCATAGCCTGCCGGGCACCTGCAAGTCTTCGCAGACATGACTGTCAACATTCCCTGGGATATCAGGGTGGGATGGTCTTAAAAAACTGGAAATGGGATTACACTGTCCCATTTTTCCAAAAGTTGTGGAAATTATATGGTAGGAAGTGCCAAGTTACCTGACAATAGTTGGCTGTGAGAACACAGGAAATAAAGAGGTGGTTAGGAAGAGTTAGCGTGGTTTTACTAACAAATCTCCCACACAGTAACCGCTTAGGCTTTTTGGATAAGGTCTCACTTTGTGGGAAATAACAGATAAGCAATATTTCCAAACTTCCAGGATGATATAATTACAACAGATTACCAGGCCTGACTTGAAAATTCAGACTTCATTGGGCAGATTAGGGACCTAAGAATCTATGTTTTTAAATCTGTTCCAGTGATTCTCATCAATATATTCTGACTCCTGTGTTGTGTTTGAGAAGGTCTTTTCTGAGGACCTAGGTCTGAATCCTAGCTCTGCCACGAGGAGCTGGGTGGCACTGAGACAGTCCCATCAAGGGCTAGGCAGGCCTCACTTTTCTCTTCTATAGATAAAGGAGTTGAAAGTGACTCTGGAGAAATGTGGGCTGCAAGAAAGGGGAGCACCAGCTGGGAGCGCTAAGCACTAACCTCCAGGAGGTTCTGTGAGAAGGGCCACAGGCTCTCTATTCGGCTGTCTGGCCCAAGGACAACCTGGGATGAGGGCACAGTTTGAAAAACTGACATTGACGACAGGTGTCAAAATTTACAATTGTAAATGCAATAATTGCATGCTGCAATAACATACCAAAGTCAAGAAGAGTGAATTTAACCAAGATAAATATGAGGCTCCTGCACACGAAAGGTTAAAATTAACTGCAAACCTGGAAAAATGGGGAGATGAGACATAAGAACAGTCCCTGTGAAAAGAACTGAATTCTTTTTTGTTTTCCACAAAGTCAACATGAGCCTGGTGTGCATGAGAGAATTTTAAAAGTAAGTGCAGTTCTAGGCTGCATTAACTGAGGCATGATGCTCACATGAAGAGAGGTGATGGCTTCCCTGTCCTCATGCTGCCAGACCCTAGTTGGAGAAGTTCTGGAAATCACGTTTTTAAGACTGGCAAATTCAAAAATGTCTACAAATTTAAGACTATCCAAAATGTTCTTTTTTAAAAAAAAAATACATTTTATTGATTTTTTTACGGAGAGGAAGGGAGAGGGATAGAGAGTTAGAAACATTGATGAGAGAGAAACATTGATCAGCTGCCTTCTACACACCCCCTACTGGGGATGTGCTCGCAACCAAGGTACATGCCCTTGACTGGAATCGAACCTGGGACCCTTCAGTCCACAGGCTGACGCTCTATCCATTGAGCCAAACCGGTCAGGGCAATCCAAAATATTCTTAATGAAAAGTGAAGGCTCTTAGCAGCCATATCCTGTGGGGAACAGTTGACACAAGAATGTTTAGCTTGGAGAAGAGAAACACTGGTGGGGAGACACATGCTCGCTTTCTAGATATGCAATTAGCCTGTGCAGCTGCAGAGGGAAGAAGTACTGCCAAAGAGTAGGAGGAACAGGAAGGAGGATTTGGGCTCCGCATAAAGAAGACTTCTGTACAACACAATCTATTCATTAGTGGGATGGAGGCTGCATAAGTGACTGCAAATGACTGTGTGCAGGACGGGAAAGGCAAAAGCTCCAAGGACACTCAGACACATCTCGAAGCCAGTAGAGATATGCACAGGGCAGCGTGTCTGCTTGGCAGGGAGAAGTGGGCAGTAGTTGCTGGGTAAAGAAAGTAGCACAGAGGAACAGTGTTGCAGAGGAAAAGGCCCCCAATGCTGGTTGGTTGTGAGTTAGTGACGCAGCCCTGGAGTAGGGCCAGGCAAAAGAGAACACGGGCTAATATTGTACAGTTGACCCTTGAACAACACAGGTGTGAGGACACTGAACCCAAGTATAACTTTCGACTTCCCCAAAACTTAACCACTAATTGCCTACTGTTAACAGGAAGCTTTACTGATACCATTAATAGCCGATTGCCCATAACCCATAACCTTTCTTTTTTTTAAAAAATATATATATTTTATTGATTTTTTACAGAGAGGCAGGGAGAGGGATAGAGTTAGAAACATCGATGAGAGAGAAACATCGATCAGCTGCCTCCTGCACACTCCCCACTGGGGATGTGCCCGCAACCAAGGTACATGCCCTTGACCGGAATCGAACCTGGGACCCTTGAGTCCGCAGGCTGACGCTCTATCCACTGAGCCAAACTGGTTAGGGCAACCCATAACCTTTTTAACAAGAGAACAGTACCTTTTGCTTTAAGATATCCACCGGCGTCTGGTGGGCTTTTAGCTTCTTATTTTTGAGAAGCACCTTCCTTCTAAGTTGGTCAGGGGAAGGAAGCATTGGATCATCTGAGAAATCACTTTCAAATAAGAACTTAGCCACCAGTTTTTCTCCAAATACAGTCTAGAAAGAAAAACACATAATCAATGCCTTTTATCTATACTTGAATTGTTTCAGCCCCGTTGAACTGTTTCTAAAATCCTAGAAAGAGGAAGTAGCAAAGAAGCTGTGTCCCCATCTCCCCAGTAGTTTCCTACTGGGAGGAAGGGAGGTGGTGAGAAGGCGAGGGGGAGGGGCCAGGCCATTTCCTCCCCAGGCGAGCTCTGACTCTTCAGGAGAATGCTCTGGGGTCTGCTGTAGTAAAGAAGAAAACAGAGATTCAGTTAGAGGCTGTGGTTTGTAGAGTGTGGCCTGCTCCAGATGTGGGTAAGATATCAAAGAATAGAAACCTTGAAGTAGGTAGGGAGTAGGGACAAAGATGAAAGATAATAGGGAGAATTCACCATTTGGTACAAAGAGCCACAGACAACATTCTCACAAAGATTCTGAGCACTGGCTCCAAAGTGGAGTGTGTGTGCTTCAAGGAGGTGGGAGAGGATCAGGCACAGGATGATCCACTGGGGTAAGGGTAGGAAATATGGCAAATGCTATTTCTAGTTATTTTTAATTAGAAAAAAACAAAAATGGAAGCTCATTAATGTTTAATGTACAAACTGAAATGATGGCTCGTTCCCTTAGTCTGTAAGTCAGACTCGGTCTGATGTCAGGAGCTGCTCATGGAGGTCCTGGAGGGACAAGGAGGAGCCTCCTGATGCAGGAGATTCAAAATTTCAGAAATAATGAGGCATATCTGTAATAATGGTATCTCTCCTGCCAGATAAGTATCACGTAATGAAGCATATTGAGTCACATGAAAACTTTAGACAATAAGTAAATAGCAAATTCACTTTAAAATTTTTTTATGAGAGCAAAGTTTTTTCTAACCATTAATAAGTAATAGTATTTAAAATTCATTTATTACTTTATCCTTTCTGTTATTCCTTTTTATATTCTACCTTTTGCATGTTTTAATATATAAAATAAGTTAATAAATAGGATATGTATATGATTTAGAAATAAGTCAATAAGTACATCAAAGGAATACATGTCTTAGTGTTTTACTGGTAGGAGTATATAATCAAAAAAGTTTAGAGACCATTCTTCTAAATGATGGCAAAGGAAAGACATATGAAAGGCTAGTTTTGTTGGCATTAGCGTTTGAGGACATTTCCTGCTCGCTATGTCCCTCCCTCCCACTGAAAGCCATGTTTCCACAAAAGCCTCTACCAGTGGAGGGTAGGGGACAGTATAATAGCATATTTGCCCCTAAATCTGCTTTATAGTTTCCTTGTATAAGGAAGGGCGGAGTGTTACCATAGCAACTGCTGTGGCCACACCGAGCTCCTTGCCAACTTGGACCCTGTATCTGTGGGGTGGGCCTCAGGAAGATTTGGCTGATTTGCCCTAAGATATTGTCAGCTTTTCCACAAACAACGACAGGGAACATCTTGGCACCCCTGATTTGTGGTTCCAGAAGCATTGGAGGGTTGGCCTCTCCAAAGAACCACAGAACAAAACAATGCTTCTATTATTCCAGCTGAAAAGATGAACCTTCCAGGAGAAAGACCAAGCCTCCAGGGCACCCTGATTTCTCAGGTCTGAGGGACCCTAATTGTGCTTCACAGCTGGAATCCAGCTGTGGTGTGGTCCACAGTGGCTTGTATAAAACTTGCCTTGTTAGCAATGGCAAGACAAGGGCCAAGATACCATCCTGCCTCTTAGCTAAAAGTGTACCTTGAAAATGTCTGCCATTTTTCGTTGCTGAGGCAATGAACAGTGGTTTTCAATTGATATGATGATTGGCAGGTCAGAGTTGATGAAGGCACTGCGATCAATGGCTTCGATCACGTCCTACGAGAGATACAACAGCTCATTAGGGTCTGTCTTATGAGACATCTCATTAGGTATTTGTCCAAGGTGTCAGAAGGCAAGGCACTTACAGCCTCAGAAAGCATCTAAATTATTATTTTCAGAAGGCTCTGGCCAAAGTGGTTTTTATATTTTCAAATTAAGTAAGAAGATAAGGCTATTTTCTATAAAGACATTAAACTGATCATATTGAGTTTTGTTCACATGCTATAAGAAACAGTATGCTGAATTTAACAAATCATTAATATATTTATATTGTGTAATGTAGGTAAAATACATTATTTTAGTTATAGCATCAAAAATTGTAAGCATAAGATACTTTCCTGCTCTCAAGGAGTTTATAATTTACTTGGCGCAATGAGACATAAACCGCATATATTTATGTGTATATGTAAACACAATTATCAACTTCCAATCCCCTCAATGTAAAGTACAAGGGTTTTAAGAAGGCTGAATAGGGAAATGAGTTAAAGAGAAAATGCATTTTAGCCATTATCTCCACAGATGAGAGAAATAATAATCTTTTCCAGACAAGCCACAGTTCAGAGAAAAATGATGTTGCACAGCCAAAGACACTCTGAATGAGGATAGTAATCACACAATGAAATAATAAACTACTTAGAATTTGAAATAGTAATCCAATGAGACTAATCTTCCTGGGCGACCAACTCCCCAAGTGGAACCAATTCTCATTTCTTTATAATGCTAATTATTGAATCATCTCTTAACACATGTTGTTGGCCTCTGTTAACAGGACAAATGACCTTTAATTCCTACAGCAAAGGAACAGCCCTTGAACTTTATATATCATCACATAATGTAAAAATTACAACAATACAGGGGTAAGCAAAAGTAGGTTTATAGTTTGTTTGGAAAGAAGACAAATAATACAAATAAATACTACAAGAATAAACTGTGTGTCATGTACTCACAACTGTAAACCTACTTTTGTCAACCCCTATATTATTATGTGAAAGCTAACTTAAGGTAATGGTAACTACACTTTGGTTGAATGAGAATCTAATAAGAGTTTTATGTCAATCCCCAGAAAATGAACATGCGTGCAGCCTACATAACACTGTAAATGCTGTGGAGTCTTCAGAGCAAGGATCAGAACCCTCGACCTAAGGTACAATGTGTTAGTCACTGATTTAAGTGGCAAATGAAGATAATGGCTCTTTGAGATTTGATTTAAAGAAAGCTATGAAGCATCACCTTGAAGGGGATCTTGGTTGTCAGTGTATGTCCATGGTAAATGATGGGCATCCCATCATCTCCGTCCCAGCAGTCCAACTCTACGCTCCTACAGCCTTGCAGGAGGACCTGTGTGATCAATGAAAAAATCCACCCCAGATAAGTGAATGGAGAGAAAGCCTCAAATTAAGCCCTGCACATGATTCTATATATCAGTGTTCACATTTAGGGCTAAAGCAGAAGGGCATGCGAACTAAAATAAACATTGCATCTTGGCCAAGGGCCACAACTCATCAGGGGTGGGGAAGGCAGAGGACAGATTAAGGTGGAAAGAGTGCTTACCAGAGCTGAATACCATCGGA
The DNA here is from genome assembly GCF_963259705.1 of Myotis daubentonii. Taxonomy (NCBI): domain Eukaryota; kingdom Metazoa; phylum Chordata; class Mammalia; order Chiroptera; family Vespertilionidae; genus Myotis; species Myotis daubentonii. The sequence goes on along the minus strand of NC_081852.1, from coordinate 41,359,845 downwards.
AAGTAAATTTGATAGCAAAAACATGTGACCATTTTCCCAGCAACTTTAGTCTCTCAAGGGAGCTGTATATACATGGCACATGCTGAACTGAGAGAGCCAGGCTGGGCTCTGTCTAGGCAGATGTCAGCGGAGGCGATGCCACAGCCCAGAGGAGATGAGGCCACTGATTCCTTAATTAACTTAAAAAATATGTTTTTATTGATTTCATAGAGAAAGGAAGAGGGAGAGAAATAGAAACATCGCCAAAACCGGTTTGGCTCAGTGGATAGAGCGTCGGCCTGCGGACTGAAAGGTCCCAGGTTCGATTCCGGTCAAGGGCATGTACCTGGGTTGCGGGCACATCCCCAGTAGGAGATGTGCAGGAGGCAGCTGATCGATGCTTCTCTCTCATCGATGTTTCTAACTATCTCTCTCCCTTCCTCTCTGTAAAAAATCAATAAAATATATTTTTAAAAAAAGAAATAGAAACATCAATGATCAGAGAGAATCATTGATTGGTTGCCTCCTGCACACCCCCTACTGGGGATTGAGCCTGCAACCCTATATGCCCTGACCAGGAATCAAACCATGACCTTCTGGTTCATAGGTCGATGCTCACCCACTGAGCTACACCAGCCAGGCCTTAATTAACTTTTATTAAATGAAACCAATAAGGATAAAATCTTCATTTAGATACAAATTCTGCCACTGGCTAATTAATGCATTTGCTATGAACATGTAGCATGTAAGAAAGTATAAGCAAGGAGTTATCAAGGACTGTTATCTAATCCTACAGCAGAGATGGAAAATAAGCCATAGTCGACTCTCCCATATCTTTAGCAGACATTAGTAATCAATCACAGCACAGCTGCTCTCTCTCTCTCTCTCTCTCTCTCTCTATATATATATATATATATAATTGATTTCAGAGAGGAAGGGAGGAGAGAGAGATAGAAACAACAATGATGAGAATCACTGATTAGCTGCCTCCTGCATGCCCGCTACTGGGGATCAAGCCCGCAACGCAGGCATGTGCCTTGACTGGGAATCGAACCATGACATCCTGGTTCATAAGTCGACACTCTATCACTGAGCCACACTGGTTGGACTACTCCCTAAGCTTTGATATGTTATCTCACAACCTTTTTGGCAAAGTGCTCCAGGAAACACTACCAATGAATCAGTTGACATGATACCTCTTTGCTATCCTGGACCTAGAGCTGGAAGCAGAGCTCCTGACATGTGTGTGTGGGTTGCAGCTCTGCATTGTTTGCTTGAAGCAACCTCTTCCTCCACAGAATCTATTAGCAGACTGTATTTTAGGACAGTCTTGAAAGGGTATTGAAAGGATAACCCATGCCAAGAGCATATCTGCAAATGGGCCAAGTCATGGATGTGAGAATCCACATAATTATTACCATGTGACAGCACTCCAAAATTGGGGGCTATTGGCCAGTAGAGTTGCTGCAACAAAACTGATAGTGGAATCCCTCTTATTTTAATATTTTGTATGAAATATTTTGTAGATCCTTCCCACTGCACATCATGCAGCACTCAATCTTCCAGGGTGACCCATCTTCCCAGGTGGAACCTATTCTGTGGCCTGAAATCCCACAGCTCTCAGCTTCTTCCTGCAGCTAGAGTTCCCAGAGGTGTGTTGCTCGGGGCTGAAAACTTGTGTAATACGTCAGCTGAAACATGAGGCTGCTCATCTCTGTGGTGCACCTGCCACACTGGGAAGAACGTTCACTGCCTCGCAGCAGTGGGGTGATTTTTCAGCATGAAAAGACTAGCGCTCTTTATCAAGGTCTGCAGGACCTTAAGCTGTCTGTATATGCTAGCAAAGGAAGACCAGAGCTGGCAATTCCAGGTGAAAACAGGGCTTTCTTTCAGTCCCCATCTGACCCATAGAATAACGCTAGGAAGTAATTAGAAGGGCTGAGGGAGGGAGTGGTGAGAAATAAAGTAAAGGGAGACTCATCCTAGGTTTAATCACCTCTGTGTGTCTATTTGAGGGGCTGTTGCGCCTAATTCAAAGGCTGCGACAACCTCACTTTGGGTGTAATGTTAAGGAGTTAAAGAAACATTTTGAAATCAAACAGGAAAATGCAGTAGGAAAAAAAGTTGGGACATTGGTCTTTGCTTATTTTCTTGGGAGAAATTCTCTCTCTCTCTCTCTTCATTCCCCCCACCCCCCCAAAAAAGCAATGGATTTCAAACTTTTTAACCTTGGAATTCTCTGTGCAAAGGCAGGGCCAATATGCACAACTCATCAAAGAGCAGGACTTCAGCTGCAGTGGGGTGAGCATGGGACCCCTCTGCTCTACTGCTTGTCAGCAGCTGAGGCCCCTTCACAGCACTTCTATTTCGAAAATCATTATTTTAAGGACATGTCTTCATTTCATAATAAAAGCCGCTTAGCTTTTAGAGTTTAGAGCACATATTTCATACTAGATAAACTTTGGGACAGAAGTTTGACCCATGCTTTGAGGAATATCTGAGCTAATCTGGAGAACAAAGGAACCTCGGGTCTGCTGGGTTTGTGTAAACAATACAATGGCAATGTTTACACTTGGACTCCAGCCTCTCCCCCATAAGCTCAATCACACATTTACATGGTGTCCCCCAAAATGTATAAACACTTAACAGCTGATAGCTCAATTGATGCTTCTTTTGTTCAGATTTAATCCACTGGAATGAATAATTATTCAAAGTATGCATACAATTTTGGGGGGCATCCTGTACTCCTTGGAACTAACCTAGCTTCTTCTTCCTGATTGATTACCTCTTCTTGCAGGAGCTCACAAGACAGGCAGCAGACATGAGGGAATTGCAGGAAATATAACAGGGAGGCAACTGACATGCAGATTATTGAGAGTTGGATGTTTAGGTCAAAAGGATGTGCTTTTTTCTAGTCTAGAGAACCTACTGAATTGCCCAGAATATGCCCATGAATTAAGTATATAGGAACAGTGCCTACAGTCTGGGCAGATCACTCCCCCTTAAGTTGGTTACCATAGGGATGGACTGATTGTCTAACAAATTGCAAAGCATAACAACTAATACTTTGGGAATAACTTCAGAAAGAGTTGCATTTTCTACTCTGCTTTCCCACTACAATATATTGATTTATTTAGCATTTAGGGAAACAATTAGATAACTTTCCCATGGGAAAATCTAATTTTAGTAGGAGTAGGTCAGGCTAAGTAGGATCTAAAAGCTATGAGTCTCAAATATTTTTTTTCTCTCTCATTGCCCAGAATAAAGGTTAAGTATAGATAGCGAGGAAAAACAAAACAAAAAGAAGTAAAGAAAACAACTGTACGTATAGGCTGTTTTCCCACACGTCATGTTTCCTCACATTTCACAGGCAGTAGTTTCTGAGTTCTTCACAAGGGTCTGGGTCAGGTTTTTGTGACTTTGGGGGTTACATAAATAAGGTTTAATGACAAGCACATTCCAAGGGGATTTCTCAGTACCTGGCTATAGAGTTCTACTGAGGATTCTCCTTTGAGCTGATGGCCTGTGAGGTAGGTATTGTGTGAAGATTCAATGTAATAGTAGGAGAGGGGCAGCTGTAATTCTTTAATGTTCTCCTGTGATTCATCGTTTTTCGAAGCAAAGTTGTCTTTATCCATCAGAAACCTAGGAGGAAACAAATTTTCTTAGGATTGCATGGGAAAAAGATATACTCTTAAATGATAGGGCAAAAGATATTTTAAAAGTTACCTTGCAAATCCTTCAAATGACATTAGGCCCTGATGACACATACTAATGCTAGGCTCAAACTTCTGCAAGGAATACAGAAAGAGTGTTATTTAGGTAAAGGAACCTAAGGGGGAAAACACCACATCATTTTTTAAAACTGTTCTGTTTCCATCAGGAAACGTCTAAACCAAATATTTGAACTAATTTAGCTATGTAGTGGTAAGATGTAGATTTTTTAAAAAAAGAAAACATTTATTACAAGTGAGTTTATTATACGAAGCATATTTACTTAAGAGAAAAGAATAAGGTTGATTTATATGAAAACAAATGGTATCAGTTTATCCAGGTGAAAATGGGGATAAAAATAGCAGCTATCATAGAGCTGGTGAGAGGTAAATTAGATGCTTCTCATAGAGAACTTCGTACAGTGCTTGCACTCGATAATATTACAGTGAGCACTCAGCATTTGATAATCATCTGACATTTTAAGCATTTCCAGTGACCGAATCCAGTCGCTGGAGAGCTAATCCACTGATTCCCAATCAGTTGAAAAGGGAGATTGAAAACCTTGACGAATTCTGTTGCAGGAGACGCAGCCACCATGAATGGTCTCATCCCACTGTGTCCTACCACCCTGTCTTTGCAGCCGCCTGGTTACTGATGAAAGCTTCCTGCTAGGTCTCTGCTTCCACTCCTTCCCCAGCACATTTCATTCTCCAGTGGAGTCAGAGTGACCTCTTACAAACAGAAATCATGTCATGTTCATTACTTCGCCGCTCAAAAATTTCCAGCAGCTTCCCATTTGTCATGGACTAAAGCCAAACTCCTGACCGTGGCCTAAATGCCTAAGATGGCTGGGCCCCTGCCTACCTGCCTGAAATCGTGTCTACAGTGGTCCCTCTGGCTTATGTGGTTCCCATGACACAGCTTTTCTATTGTTTCTCATAAATGTCGAGCTCGCACCTGCTCTGGTCTTTGAACTTGAGGCTCCTGTCTAGAGTGTCCTTTCCTTAGACCTTCAATAGCTTACTTATGCAGGGCTCAGCCAAGTGTAACCTCCTCTGAGTGGCCTTGGCTTATTCCTCTCAGCCTTCTGCATCACTCCATCCCCTTACTCTGCTCAGTCTTTTCCAGAACCCAGTATTATTACTTGAAATTATATTATACAGGGTGGGGCAAAAATAGGCTTTTAGTTGTAGCTACATAAAGCAGAGTTTATTCCTGTATTATTATTTATTAATTATTGCATTATTCTCCAGATAAACAACTGTAAACCCACTTTTGCTCCACCCTGTACCTTTATTCATTTATTGTCTGCCTAACCCACTTGAATGTAAGCTGTGTGGAGGGCCAGATCTTGATCTTATGTATTACTATATTCCCAGGTCCTGGAACAGACCCAGGCCCATAGCAGCAATATAAAAAATATTTGCTAAATGACTAAAAAGGTTGAAAACCTAGACTACTAATTCTATTGCATGTGCTAGAAGAAGAAGAAGGAATGGTGTACTGATTCCTTTTAATAGTCACTGAGTAAGAGAAGGCTTAGGACCTGTGTGTTAAATTATATGTTAAATAAGAACACTTATGGCCCTGGCTGGTTTAGCTCAGTGGATAGAGCATCTATCTATGGACTGAAGGGTCCCAGGTTCGATTCCAGTCCAGGGCATGTACCTGGGTTGTGGGCTCGATCCCCAGTAGGGGGCATGCAGGAGGCAGCTGATTGATGATTCTCTCTCATCATTGATATTTCTATCTCTCTCTCCCTCTCCCTTCCTCTCTGAAATCAATAAAAATATATTTTAAAAAAAGAACACTTATGTATTTGGTATTTTAAAAAAAACAACCCAACCCCCTTCTATTTCTGCCCCAAATTTAAAGAGTCTTTGGAAAGAAGTATGGAAGAAAATAATTAGAAGAGTCAGAGGCTTTACACGAGTGTGCACACGAAACAGGTGCGTACCTGGATGATGCTGAGGATTTCATCGTAAGTGCAGTGTTCTCCCTGGCAGTTCACTAGGAAGTCATTGAGCTGAAGTATGCCGACCCCAAACACGCCCAGGGATGTGCTCTCGACCCCAGTGCCATTCGTCACGATGCTTGCAGCAGCAATGGCGTCAGAGATCTGCCTCTGGTTGTCTGACAGCTGCTGTTTACTCTTAATGAACAGCCCCAAATCTGAGACATTTCTGGTCAACAAATCTGAAACAGAATCACCCACAAAACATGGACAAACTAGCCAGCATCTTTCACAAAGTTCATTTGGCAGATACCTGTGCTATGGCATTATTAAGCTGGAGAAATGCGTCACCATTCTGTTTAAACAAGCCAGCAAACTCACTACATACTCCTGGCTTCACAGAGTAGAGGGATGAAAAAGGAATCAATGAATAAGTAAAAGAAACTAAGAGAGAGCTAGATCGATGACCTCGAAAGCCCATGAGCTTCGGTATTTGAGGGGAACTAAATGTACATCAATTGGGGATTTTAGGCTGAATTTGAACTTTAGATTTTAGAATAACTATTATATTTTTATATTTTCAGAGACTGAAGATGAACCTTTAAGATTACAGTTTTTCTGTACTTTAAAGATGTAACTATTCTCTGTGGAATCTCAGAGGGAAGGCAGGGGAGGGTGGGTGGGATGGGAAGAAATTAACCAAAGAACTTGTAGGCATAACCCATGGGCACAGGAAATAGTATGGTGAAAGCTAGGGGTGGGGGCGAGGGGTGGGCTAGAGGGGCCAAAGGGGGGAAAAATGAGACATAAGTAATACTTTCAACAATAAAGATTAACAAAAGTAAAAGTGTAACTATAAACATTTGTGTGCAGGTTTCTGTGTGAACAAACATAGGTTTTCAGTTCATTTGTATAAATACCAAGAAATGCAATTGCTGGATGGTATGGTAAGAGTATGTTTAGTTTTGTAAGAAGCTGCTCAACTTCCTTCTGAAGTTGGTGGGAGTATACCATCTTACACTCCTACTAGCAAGGCTGCAGTGGCGCCACATTGACACCACCTTGGCCAGACATGTTCACTGTGGCCACTTGGAAGACAGCCTGGCATGTTCCCACAGAGTCAACCATGGGCTCATCCTACGACCCAGCAATTGCATTCCGAGGTGTTTACCCACATGAGGTGAAAAGTCACATGCACAATAAAACTTATACACAGTGTTTCATCAGCTTTATTTATCATTGCTAAAACTTGGAAGCAACCAGGAATCCTTCCATAGGCGAATGACTAAGCAAATTATGATAAATCCATACAATGGAATATTATGTATGATAATAAAATCATAATATGCTAATTAGATCAGACAGCCAAACAACCTTCTGGATGTCCTTTCAGACAATCTTCTGGATGAAGCCAGGGCTGCGAGGGCCAAGGCAAGCTGCCACGGCTGCGAGGGCAGAGCCCCCTGCACGAATTTTATGCATTGGGCCTCTAGTCTATAATAATAAAAGTGTAATATGCTAATTAGACTGGACGTCCTTCCGGACGACCTTCCACACGAAGCCGGGGCTGCAAGGGAAGCCGGGGTCCCGGGTGCCAGAGGGAAGCCCGGGTCCCAGGTATCAGAGGGAAACCTACTCTTGCATGAATTTCATGCATCGGGCCTCTAGTTCAGCTATAAAAGGAAATGAGCTATGAAGCCATGAGAAGACATGGAGGGGCCTTACATGTGTATTGCTAAGTGAAAGAAGCCTGTCTGAAAAGGCTATGTACTGCGTGATAGTAAATATATGACATTATGGAAAAGGCAATACTGTGCAGACCGTAAAAAAAAATCAATAAAAAAAATCAGTGGTTGCCGAGGGGTCAGAAGGAGGTGGGTGGCATGACTAGATGGAGCAGGGATTTTTAGGGCAGTGAAACTATTCTCTATAACATGGTAATGGTGAATACATGTCATTATACTTATGTCAAAGCCCATAGAATGTACAGCACAAACAGTGAACACTAATGCAAACTATGGGCTTCAGTTAATAATAATATATCGATATTGGTTCCCTGTATCACATATGCAAGATATTAATAACAGGGGAAACTATGTGGGGAGAGAATACTCGAACTCTCTGTTCTTTGCCCCCATTTTTCTGTAAATCTAAAACTGCTCTTAAAAAATAGCCCATTAAATTTTTAAAAAGTGTGACTGATTCACTAACCCATAGTTATGCACATCTTATGACTAAAGTTGAAAAAGGTTAATATTCTTAGCTAAGGACAATATAGGTTTTAAATAATTAAAAAGCAACTGCATAAAAGAGGACTATTTTTGTTTTTGCTTCGTTGTGATTATATTTCCCAGCAAGAACAGAAGAGCAAAAGAAAAGCCTTTAAAATGCATGGGTGGTGCTGGTGCTGGTGGTGGTGAGTGGCACAGACCAGACGTTCTGGTTTACGTATTCGGGAAAATGTCCTGGGTGTCCAGACAGCAGTGCTCTGCTGAGGTCACCACAGACTCTCGTTGCTAAAGGGCAGACAGCCCCCACCCTGCGGCTGAGCACCCCTCCGCCTGAAGGCAGGGCAGAGACCGGTGGTTCTCAACTGGGACACACCACACCCCAGGGGACACGTGGAAATGGGCGGGAAAGGGGTTCTGGTGGTAAGCTGGTCTGGGGGGCTCTACTGATTAAATGTCCTGAAATACATGGACACCATGATGAATTTCCTCGTCTCAAATGCCAATGTCACCTTGAAAAAAATTCTCCCAATGTTTCGCCATGCTCCAGGTAGCAGCACGCCACGGGAGGCAGGCTGTAGGCGTGTGTGATTCGATAGACAGATCTCCGAGAGAAAGATTAAATTGTTACACAAACCTAGATCAGGCTGAAGACCGCTGGTGTTCTCGTCAATGGTTAGGTTGGTGTAGAGCGGGGCCGACTCAGAGCCCGACCGGTTGCAGGGCACGGCGTAGAGGTCGAAGAGATCCTTCAGGTCCTTGCGGCTCCTTACACTGGGTGAGGAATGAAAACGCCTCGCATGCAGCACTGCTGCTCAAATGTGGGGCTGAGAAAGGGTCAGAAGAAAGCGTGCCATACCTGAAGGATTTGAACAGCTCCACAAATTCAACGAAACTCATGTTGCTGTCGGAAACCATGAAGCTCTGGAAGCCTCTCATTCCTCCTTTGATGCGGCCGTGCCAGCTGCTGCTGCTCCAGGCACTGCAAGAAAACATGGCCTTAACCGGCAGGACGGGCCCTTGCCTGCCCTTCTGCCCCAACGGACGCTCTCGCGTGAAGCAATATGCCCAAAAAGATGGACTGCAAGTCATTTGAGGTGGAGGCTATTTTCATTCCTCTCAAAATTAATCCGTATTATGTCAGAGGAGGTCAAACATATTAGATATTGAAATGGCCTCATGTTTACAGACTATTTAATAAGGACATGAGGCTGAGGTTAATATGCTTCCACTAATTAAAACAGTTTTTTGAAATCACAGGCCAGTGGGGGTGGGGAGTGGGCAGGGAGGAATGTAAATGTGTCTTTGAAGAAAAGTCTTTTTTTTAAAAAAGGGCCCCAAACTACTGGATTATAACCTATGGAAAATTATGCATGGTCCCCCCACCCCTATATTCTGAATTACAGAAACCCATTTAAGAAGAATGTCTTGAATATCTTAATGTCTACTTTTTGTCCTTTTTAAACCAGTTCTTAGATGAATTCGGGGAAGGGCTTTTAATGCTAATGGAAAATGTGAGTCAGAAAAATATTACGAATGGAAAGAAGCCAACTCTGTCTAGGATTATATTTGCACCTGCCAAAGCTGTATCTATTCAGAATAAAAATATCAGTCAACTAGATCAAAACTTCAGTCTGGCTGTTTCACAACATTTTTTTTTTTTTTTTTTTTTTAACGTTCTATACTGGTTCCCTGACGGGATAGTATGAGAAATGTTTTGTCTGGTTGTTAACCAAATCAATGAACAAGGTCTTTCTTTTTCTTTCATTTTTGTCTTTTATTTTTCACTTTAGAAATATTTCAACTTATATAAGAAAGTACAGAGAATATTGTAATGAATAGACTGTTTACCCTTAATCCTGCTAACAATGCTTACTCATAGAAAATGATTCTGTGCTGACATCTCAAGGTTAAAGGAAGAGTATTACAAAAGGCTAGATTTGTATTATTTTGAGGGAAAAGGTTGTTGATCGTCCACATGTGTGGGGAATAGAGGGTGGAGGTTCAGGTAGAGGAAGGTCCCATAAAGTGGTTTATCACTTGCTATAAGCAGGGAAGTCCCTGTCTTCCTTCTAGTTCCAGGTCTAGCCACTGTCTGAGGGCAGCCCCCGACTTCAGGAAGCTCCATGTGTCTACTCTTTCCCTTTCTGGCTCAGATTTGGTTCTCCCCTTGAACAGTATTCAGGCTGATTTTTCTTCTGCCTTGTCTCTTCCTTCTGTTTTAGAACACTTGGTGGGCTGTGGTGCCGGTCCATCTGTGATCTTGCATCTGATATGTTAGCTTCTCTACTTCTACCTCTTTAAAAATATTTTCCTCTCTTATTCTGCCCCTCCTTTCCCTGCTCATGAGTGATTGAAATAAAGGGAAAGGCTATTTACTCCCAGTTACTTGGCTATTTTGTTCATCAAGGATGCTGTATAGGCTGAAATATAATGTAGAGAATTCTGATTCTTTGTAGCTTTTAAATGTGTTACACACCTAAACTTATGGTAAAGTTGTAAGAGTGACACAAAGAATTCCCACGTACCCTTGGCCCAGTTTCACCAAGTATAGAAATCTGAATGCATAAAGCTTACATTGTGTTCATTATTCACACTGTGAAAGAATGCTTCCCTTTAAAAAATGATTTACTGTAGTGTGTGTGTGTATGTTGGACTGCTCTAGGTACCTCACAGACCCATTTCCTCCTCCCACTCTCCTCTCAGATAAAGTGAAGTGTCTATTTTATCTTGGTTCTGTCTGAAATCTCTGCATTTCTTAAACTTTAGTGTGAGGTTGAGGGTGATGGTGTGGCTTTCTGATTCCTTTGGAAGGCTTTCATTTTAATATTGTTTCTTCTGAGAGGGTAGATGTTGTTTCAAATCTGTAATTTGCATGGACTGTATAAAATAATTGACTATAACACCAGCTTTGAAATGATCTAAACGTATCTGACTTGCTGTAATACATTCATTTCTCTAGACATGTAGAGCTTATTATATATAAGAAGAGTATTAAATATATTTCACCCATTAGCAAAGGGTCAAGCAGCTTACTTTAAAACTTAATTTATTCTTCATTTAGAGCAGTGCCATCCACTAGAACTCTCTGCAGTGATACAAAGATTCCGTACCTGCACGGTTCAGTCTAGTAGCCACCAACCACTTGCAGCATTCTGAAAGTGGTTAGTGTGACTGAGAAATGAACCTTTAAATTTTTTATTGTATTTAGAATTTTAAATTTTATTTAATTTTAATTAATTTAAATAGCCTTCCCCTCTCCCCCCACCCGGGGCTAGTAGCTACTATATTGGACAGTGCTAATTTGGAGAATTACAGCTCAGATTTTGTTACTGCTATTGCCCTTTGAGGGGCTGATGTGTCAAATAATTAGGAGCAATTATAGCACTATGAGAAGATAGGGCTATAAAATCAGGAAAATTAGGGGCACGTAAAAACTCGGGGTCTTTCCGTTCTCAATGTCATTGCTAAGTCAAAACTAGAGACAGTCTTTCCACAGAGCACTGGAGGAAGATGCCCTGCTACACAGCCTGACTGCCGTGAGGGTCCTGCTGTTTTATCATGTTAAGGCCCCACCTGGACGGGCTCTTGTTTGAAGACAGCACAGGGGAGGACACTGGCCTGATGGGAGATGACGTCCCGGCAGCCAAGATGGGGGACCCAGCCGTAGTCAGAGAATGGGCTCTTCTGGAAGGGAGAGGGTTAGGCGGGCTTGTGATGGCATTCGCCTCTGTGAGCGAGAGAGACAAAAGAGACAATGACCCCCTTTCCCTCAGAATCAAAGACAACAAAGATGCTTCTGGATGTCTGAGCAAATCATACTCTATACAGCAATTTCTACACAAGGAGCATCAAAATATTCGGATGAATGAACTCATCTGGAGGGTTCTCAACCATGGTACAGATGAGAATCATCTGGGGGAGGTTAAAAAGTATGCAGCTGTTCAGGTCCCAGCCACAGCGTCTGAATCAGTGGCTGGAGTGTGGACAGGGCACCAAGATACTTATTTATTTATTTATAATATATTTTTATTGATTTCAGAGAGGAAGGGAGAGGGAGAGAGAGAGAGAGAAACATCAATGATGAAAGAGAATCATTGATTGGCTGTCTCCTGCACGCCCCCTACTGGGGATCGAGTCCACAACCCAGGCATGTGCCCTGACCAGGAATCGAAACCCATGATGTTTTGGTTCCTGGGTCAACGCTCAACCACTGAGCCACACCCGGCTGGACCAGATATATTTTTTAAAAGCTCTATTTTCCAGCTGGGGTTGAGAATCACTGGTCTAGCCCATCAAATTGTATCCTGTATGGCTAATACTCCCTGTCAATAATAGCAAGGTAAGTGATGAGAATTTTCTTCCAAGTACACAGTGCTTGCAGAAATACCTCTAGGGTTCCATCATCTAGTTAAAACAAAGGTAAGTACATTTCACAAGATAAAGAGTTCTGCTAAGAATGCCCACCACACTTAAATTACCATTTAAACCCAATGTGTATTTTTCTCATACAAAAATGTCAGCTGGGACTGTGCTGCTTTACCTGACTCCTCTTGCTCGTTAATGTCCTGAGGATCAGAGCCACTCCAGCTTCGACACTCTTTGTGCAGTTTGGCCTTTCGGGTGGCCATCTCGTCGTCGGTGGCCTCTCCACTCTCACCCTGGGAACACAAAACGCACAGTGGTTCCCCATCTGTGTTTCTCTTCCATCACTGCTTTAGTCCGGGCAGGTCCCTATTTTCTGAGGGACCCACCTTCAAGGCTGCCTCCCCCCTGGGGAAGCCAGTAAAGACCCACGTGAAGGCTGACCAAGTATTCACATGGAATATTATCCCATTTGTCCTTCACTATACAGCAGCACTCCTCAGGGGAGGGGGCCCATAAAAGGAGGCACGTGATCCCTGGAATCTCCACGTAGAGACAGAACCATAAAGCAGATAAAGTTCCACTTAGGCAGCAATAGCCTCCTATCTGCAACCCTGGGGAAAATATACCATCATGTTATAGTGATAATGTATATAATGAAATATGTAATAAATAATAATAAATATATTGTGATAAAAAGCATAACATAAAATTCACCACCTTACCCATTTTAAGTGTGGGAACTATATGTGCCTTGTTGTGCAACAATCCCTAGAACTTTCTCACCTTGTCAAACTGAGACTCTATACCCACCAAATAACTCCCCTCCCCCCGCTCCTGGCCACCACCATTCCACTTTCTGTTTCTAAGAGCTGGGCCGTCCTAGTGCCTCATGTAAGCGGCACCACACACTACTCGTTCTTTCGTGACTGGCTTTTTTCACTTAGGGTAATGTCCTCAAGGTGCACCCATGTTGTAGCATAGGAAAGAATTTTCTTCCTTTTTCAAAGCTGAATTATATTTCATTGTATGCCTACATCACCTTTTCTTCATCCTTCATTTGTGGATGAACATTTAGGCTGCTTCTCATAACACATTTAGAAGGTCCTCTGAGATCTTCATAATCTGATCCCCGTTCCTTCCTCGTCCTTCCTCGCCCAGCACAGAGCCCCTGCTCCAGCTTGGAGCATGAACTCAGAACTACATGTGCTTTCCTGAACAAGCCACATCTTTCATGCCTCTCTGTTGCCTCATCTGCCTGGGATGCTTTTCCCTGTGTTGTCTGTTTGGTAAACTTCTATACAACCTTCAAGACTCATATGTCAATTGCTCTGTGAAGTCTTTCCTGCCTGCCTCTCAGCCCTATATCTTCCTTCTCTCCGCTCTTAAAGCACTTTGCAGGCGGCTCAACAATGACTAATTTAGATCTCACTGTGTTTGCTAACACATCTGTGTCCGCCTATGGACCCTGACTTTTTCCTGGTGTTGTTGATTCAGTTCCTAGCACTGGGTGTGGCCCCCAGGAGGTGCTGGGTAGACCCTTGTACTTCATTTATTTGATGCCTTATGTTGTCCCCAATCCAAATAGCCTAAAATCATTTATGGTGCTATAGACCATGCAATGGTCCCATGTTCAATTAAACAAGTAACACTCTACCCTCATAAGGATTTTCTTCTTCTTCTTGGCAGTACTGATGCCCAGGGTGTTGTTCCTCTGCATGTTGGGCTTCTCGGCACTCTTTGCTGATGTCCCAGGGCTGGGGTTTCGAGTACTCCATCGTCTGCCACCAAACAACTCCACAGCGTGAGCCAAAGTTGGGCCTTCATACCGTCCATCCTCCTGTAGAAGAACCATATGCTGAACATAGACGGGAACAGCAAGCAATGGGGAAGTAAATACATGCATGGCTTCCAGGAAATTCCCAGGGATGGAGGAGCACAGACAGCCACTGAGGAATAACAATCCGGCCACCCAAGTGGCTCTATTTTCTAATCCTCAGGACTCTGTGGGGGATTTCATCACATCCTCTGCAGTCCTGGTCACCTCCCTGCTGAGTTCCAGTGACGTGCTTTAATAGGGCCATGTTCAACTGGTATTAACAAAAATAATTTCCCTTCCCATTTTCCAAGGTTATGTACAGAATTACCACTGCAAAAAAATTCATTAAGACGTATTTTGCAAATTAGGGCTTTGGAGGACTTGGGTGTGTGTGAAATCTGTTTAAGTAAAATCAATCCTTATTTTTTATTGTTTTACTCTAGGTATTTTCACATTGTTTGATGCTTGGGACAGTCTGATTTAAAGATAGGGTATGTGGCATACCTAAAATTCACTCTGGAGGGTTCTGAGGAACACCTCAAAGAGTTGGGCTGCCATCCTCCCAAGTGACTAATATCCGAGAATAGAGCGCCCAGGGACTCAGAACACCAGGCATATGATGATGCTGTGAGCAGCAAAAACACACTCGAAGGGCAGGCAGTGACCTGCAGTAGCTGTTTCTCCTAAGGCAATGCCATATAACATGCAGTGAGCAGCAAGAATTTATTCATTGAATTAAATATTAATAGTTCAATTGATAATGGTAAAAAATTCTCCCTATAAGTTAGGAAACCCAGTTAATAAAACTACAAAAAGTTGCATATGAATTAAAGATATTGATAGCTCACAGGTTGCATAAAAGGGCTCTTTTAAAAATACTTTCCATTTACTACCTTTATTTTCTGCAAATGTTTAAGGCTAGCCCTCCTTTGTAGTTCCAAAGAAGTGGCTGTAAATGGATTTTGCTTTGTAAATAATAAAGAGGCCTTGTGTGTGTGTGTGTGTGTGTGTGTGTGTGTGTGTGTGTGCGCGCACGCGCACGTGCCTGCTCCTTCTTCCTAATGTTCAATGACTGTCTGATTTTATGACTTGAGTTGTGACTATCACTTCCTGCATCCTGTTCAGGATCCCAGGATGCTGAGCAAATTAGGTACTTGATGTGGGAAACTTTTGGTGCTCTCTTGTAGTGGATATCTGTGATTTATACCTGTCCATTAATCATTTCTCTTTTCTCTAACCATACCCCAATTTTACTTTATCCCTTATCCCCTGGATATAGTCAGGGGTATAGCATCCCTTGACCAATGGTTGACACAGGATCCAAAGAAACCCATCAGAACTTCCCTCCCTGGAAGAAGAATCTTGAATGCAGTGATGCAAGAATAAAAATGGCTGGAGATCATTCCACCTGGTGTAGGCTTGCTGAAGAAAGTCCCGGCTAACAGGTCCCTACAATTGGTTCCAAAGTAGCCAATGACCCAATTTCATAAATAGGTTTTATCTACCTTACTGAATAGCATACTCTACATACAAAAGAAATTTTGTGAAAATTTTATCTATGGGTCTTAACTAATACATTTTCCAAAATTTAATAACTCCATTAAAATTTAAAACTCTGCAAAAGATACTATTAAGACAATTAGAAGACAAGCCACCGAATGGGAGAAAATATTTGCAAAAGAAACATCTGATAAAGGACTGCTACCCAAAATATACAAAGAAATCTTAACATTCAACAAGAAGAAGGCAATCAACCTGATTTAAAAAATCACCAGACTGTAACAGATACCTCAGCAAAGAAGACATACAGATGGCAAGTAAACAAGCCCAGAGTGAACACTAAGATAAACTGTGGACTTTGGGTGATTATGATGTGTCAATGTAGGCTCACCCTTTGTAAGAAAATGTACCATTTCGGTGCTATAGGGGAGCCTATGCATGCATGGTGGTGGGAGGTTCATGGAAAATCAATGTACCATTCTCTCAATTTTATTGTAAAACCAAAACTGCTCTAAAAAGGAAGTCTCTAATGAGAAATGTAATAGACCCAATTACCTTCTATGTATAAATGAATCTGTCTCTACTGCGTTGGCTTCTCTAAATCAGAACATCCCAACATGGGCCAGACTTTAGTCTGAACGAAAATATCTTAGGCCTGAAAAAGGCAGGATTCCTTTGTTTAATCTTTAAAGGAGATGTTCTGGGATCTGAAATGTGGTTAGAATCTTTCTTTCATTTTATACAAAACAATAACCTTGTTTGGGATGGGTGAAGGATACACCTTCTATTTTTAATTTGGGAGAAGGACTACTGTGATGAAAGCACATTCTCAGTTTTAGAAAAAAGTTCATGTGGAAGTTGGGGATCAGGAAATCGATTCCTTAAAAGATATTCATGCCCTAAATGGTCTGGCTCAGTGGATAGAGCATCAGCTTGTGGACTGAAAGGTCCCAGGTTCGATTCTGGTCAAGGGCATGTACCTTGGTTGCGGGCACATCCCCAGTAGGAGGTGTGCAGGAGGCAGCTGATCGATGTTTCTATCTCATCGATGTTTCTAACTCTCTATCCTTCTCCCTTTCTCTCTGTAAAAAAATCAATAAAATATATATTTTTTAAAAAGATATTCATGCACTTTTACCTCTTAGCATATCTTTGCACATGATATATTGAAGACAGTTAAACTAATCTAATCCTTTGAATAAGTCCTTATTTTTCTTGAAGATAGCCAGATTTGTTTCTGTTGCTTACTACCAAAGAAGTCTGTCTAACTGGTAATCCTATACCTAACCTTCTCAGCTTCCCAGAGATCTTTCCAAATACCCAGGATTATGGGTTCTTAGCTCTGCCCATGATAATCTTGAGCCAAAGTTGTTGATACTAGTTTTTCCTCTACACTTCACATCAAATCTCTGTATGGTTTACTTTTTTTTACTTTCCTGTATTTCTAGGCTTCATTACAAATGTCACTATTTCTTCTTGACTTTTGTTTTATCTCCTGCTACTATTTCCATTAGATCAATTTACTAAAATTAAAATACTTTTATTTGAAGGTAACGTCGCATACATTCATCACACAAGGGGACTCGAATGTTAGAAATATTATTTTCCATACAAGCTCTTCCCAAAGTAGAGATAAAGAAATACTCTTGCAGGGCCCTTCAAAGAAGTTTGGAAGAACTCAAGACTTTTTTAAAAATAAATTTCTTTAACTTAAATATACATTTAAATAGGTTTCTTTTGTACTTGGGAATCCTCGGAGCCTTAAATGTGCTAAGCCTTATTATAAGTCACCCAGAGGGGCATTTGCATGCTGCCTATTTGACCTTTTGTTCTCGGAGTACCAAATTAGCATCATTTTGATGTTCCCTAAGATAGTCTGAGAACAAGTCTGTATAATAGGAAAATCGTCAGTTTGTTGACCAAGAAATCTCTAGTGTTTATTTCTAAGACATGTTGCCTGCCTTCCTAGGCAGTTCACGTAGAACAACGTTTTGAGGAAGAACATCACCTGTTTTCAGAAGAGACTGAGATATATGGAGTTGTTTTGCCTTTACACTGTAACCACTTGGTTCCATGCAGGGAGGAGGGACCAGGGTTTGGTGGGGGAAGGGAGAGGTGTAGCCGGGTTTGCCGCTGATAGGACTGAGTCTGCTCTAGGTCACTTCCTGTGTCTTTGCTCTAGCAGCACCTCTTCCTTCTTCTCATAAGCTGTTCATGGTGCCTCTTTCAGTAAAAACTGAGAAACCAAGTACACTTTATGGGTTAATTCAGCTACTGTATGCTCTAAGCTTGGGAAGGAAACAAATGGAGCCAATAAATCACATAGGCTTTGTGCTGTGGTTGTAATTGAGCTCAAAGACTTCGGATAATTTATGGCCAGGTTGACTGGATTTCCATGATTCTATAAGGCTGCGGAATGATTTTAAGTAAAAATCAGTATTCATAATCGCTCCTGAAGACCCGTCCTCCAAGCAGCTGACAGCATTAAAAGCTCCCTGTGGAGTAGATAGGAAGCAGGTATTCTGGTTCCCACTTTAGATGAATTAACTAAAACTGGCTTTGTGCTGTGTGGCATTAGCATACCCGTGTATGTAGGCCTATGTGCTTATTAATTAATTAATCAAGTACTTATTCAGGACATGATCTCTCTTCAGAGGTATTGCATGGGCACGAGGAAGCGGGAAAGCAGGAGAATTATATGCACCTCTCTTTACATCCCACAGGGGAAATGTGTCTACTTGTCAGAAACATGTTAGAACTGTGGAAAGTACATGAAATCAGTCATTTTAGTACTTTAAGTCATAGTTCTATTTGTTCTGTGACACTAGTAAAAAAGTTAAGTTCCCTCTTCTCCCAGAGATAGAAAAGCATAAAAAAGAGGAACCGAATGCTTTGATACAGCTTGTTTGACAATGCTATCTACAGTGTCGCCTTGTGGTGGGGCCTGTGACTTGGTATCCAGTCTCTGCCCTGCTTTCTCCACAAGCACAGTGTCTCTTCTCACCACCTCTTTCAGCCCAGTCCCACTGTCAGTCCTGAACACAGTGGGGGGTGTGACCGTACCTGATAATTTAGGGTTAATGAGAGACTCAGGTTCAGCAGCCGACTGTGAGGAACTACCTCCCAAAGCTGCTTCCACTGCGAACCTTGTTGGGAGGAACTCCACGTGAGTTATCCCACACCTGGGAAAGTTTCTGTTGACCTTAGAAGTTCTATAGTTGGAAATACAGTCAGTTAAATAACTTCCCAAGAGTCACGTAGCATATTAGGTGGTGGAGCAGGATTTGTATTCCTAAAGCGAAGGTTTCCAATGTATCAGTTAGTCCCTAATTAATAACAAAAGTGTTCAGATCACAATGCTTTCAATGGAAACTTTAAGGGAAAATGCTTTTACATTAACTGGTTTCTTTCCAGACGTGAGAGGTACAATGACCACAGTCACTATTTTCATACCAAATAATAATAGGACTTACGATGAGCCAATATCTTTTATATATATGAATTTACATTATGCCTTTACACATATTAACTCAATGAAACCTTATAGCCACCCTATGAATAGGTATTGCTGTTATTCTCATTTTATAGATAAAGACTGAGCACAGAGAGGCTAAGTAAAAGCTGCCCTAACACTCAGGTAGGAAGTGACTGAGCTGGGAGAATGAGCCCTGGTGGTCTGGTTGCCAAGATTTATACCTGGAGAATGATGCTATTGAGGAGAGAGGGAAGGTCACACCCCTTACCTGATAGAGGCTGACGTACTGTTTCCGCAGCCACTGCTGTCTTTGGTCAGGGAACTTCCTCATCTTTCTCACAGCTCTAGTGAGTTCCAACAATCCACTGAAGAGCATTTTAGCTGTGTGCTTCGGTGCCACAAAGTGCAGTAATCTATTGTCCGTGGTCTGAAGCCCATAGAGCAGTGTCACACCAGTCTCCGAGAGAAGCATGCTACTCAGTTTGTTCTGAACACACACAGTGTGTATATCAATGCTAGGGTGCCCCATGTACACAGCCTTTACGGAAAACAGATCCAAGACCCCCTCCGCCAGGCCACTTAATCCAGCGTTGCCCAGTAATGGGAATTTGCCAGGCTCGGACGTGGCAGTAGGCATACCAAGTTTTGCTTTTGCACTGGCTGGGGAGGCTGTGGTGGGCTTTATCCAGGTCAAGGTGCTATTGTCAGGCTGAAGCTGGAGGAAGCAGCGGGCAGAGAGGTGCGTGTCCTGGTCATAGTGGATGACCGTGGCCCCCTGCAGCAGGAACTGGTGCACGTCAGCTCGGATGGACAGCACATACCATGGGATGAGCTCTATCCCGTGGTCAAAGGCCTTCTGTGGCTCTTCTAATCCATGAGGGTCCCACTCTTTGGGCTGCTCAAAGATGTCATTTTCTGTATCTAGCAAATCTCCAATTACAAACCTGATGGAAAAAGATACAAATTTGGTCTGTCTTATAAGCAGAAGTGAGAACAACACAAAGCCTTTTACTGACACTGGACAGCATTTTTTATTCCACTATGAATTAAAATTAGCATAGAAAACATAAAATGCTAACAGTCACAGTAATTTTTTATAGCTATCCTTGTATTCTAAAACCTTATATATAGTGATATTATAAACACAGGGATAAGGAAAGAAATTACTAGATTAGTTACGTATTTTAATGTCAACAGCAATCATCATTATGTATTCATTTTCCCTCTTGTGTCAGGAACTGTGTTAAATATTCTTACATACATTTTTGCACTTGACCCTACTTTCGAAGTAAGGTTTCTGCTATTTTTTTTTTAAATCCTACGAAGATACCTGAGGTTCAGAAGGGGTGGGTAACTCGCTCCAGGTTACCCAGCTCAGAAGAGGCCTACCCGAGGCAGGATTCTGGTCTGTCTGACTCTAGCTTGGAACCTTTATCACTAGGTTCTTTTGCCTTCAACTTGATCATTAACAAGAGTCATGACCTGAATACAGCAGGGCTAAAGTAGGCAAATCAAGACTTAATAAGCTGGCCTGAGAAAAGCCTCTGTTAAAAATCAAACACGATTAGTTCAAAGACACTCGTTGGGAAATAGAGTCAAGGCGGCCAGAGGAGCAATACAGGTCTCCTTGACACAATCTTAGATTCTCACTGGGTGTGTATGCACACGCGCGTGCACACAAAGGACTTGTCTGCTTAGAAAAGTTAGCATGTTTCCTTCCCTGAGTGAGGAACCTGTGTTTTTAGAGCAAGAAGAATCTGGGAGTGGAGAGGGGGGAAGGCAAGGGAGATCACTGCCTCCTTTCTATCTGGTCGCTTGGGTAGGAACATGCCCAAGAGAGATTCATTCTCTTCAAAGCATGAGGGATTGTTAGTAAGAGCAAGGTTTCTGCTGTTTGACCCATACACAAGCAAAGGGGTGAGTAAAACTGAGGAGCAGGTCCACACATGTCTGGTAAGGAATGTTCCCATCGTCCTGAGGCGCTTGGGCAGCCCACTGCCTCTTGGGGAAGCATGAGCAGCAGCAGCAGCACTGGGCTTCTTAGACTCAGTCTAGATTCTGGTCCCTGAGCAGGATCCCAGTCCTGCTTCCAAATAGCAGGTCTTCCTCCTCGCCTCACATAAATAGATATCCTTAAAAAAAGGAAAGAAACCTATAGGAGATCTCACAAATCTGAAGGTGAGAATATCCTTTTCAGGTTACCCACCCTGGAAACAACCCAAATGTTCAGCAACGGTAAAATGGATAAAATATGGTGTACTCATACAATGTAATTCTGCACAGCAATGAAAATAATACCCAACAGCTAACTACGTGCAACAACATGGGCAAATCATAAGTAAGACACACAAGAAATAATACTGCATTTATATACATGTAAATTTCTAAATCAGGAAAAAATGTAGAAATGCATAATAGTGGTAAAATTATAAAGAAAAGCAGGACATATTATCATAAAATTGACAGCAGTGAATTTTTCTCTAGAGGGAGAAATTAGTGATATAATTAAGAAGGGAAATAAAGGGTTTATGGGAGCTGGTAATGTTTCCACTCTGGATGGTAGTTATGCACATATTCACTTGATAATTATTCAAATACACCAGTTTTTAAGAAAATGTTAAATTTTGGAATAGTTTTAGATATGTAGAGAAATTGCAAAGAGAGTATACCTCTGCATCCACTTTACCCTATTATTAACATCTTATATTAAGGATGGTATATTTGACACAATTCATAAACCAAGACTGATACATTACTATTCACAACAGTCCATACTCTATTTAGATTTCCTTCATTTTTTACCCATGTCCTTTTTCTGTTCCAGGACTCCATCAGGACACCACATTGTATTTAGTTGTCCTGTTTCTTTAGGCTCCTCTTAGACATGACGGTTTCTCAGCCTTTCCTTGTTTTTGATGATCTTGACAGTTTTGAGAAACACTGCTCAGGTATTTTGTAGAATGTCCCTCAGTTAGAATTTGCCTGATATTTTTCTTATAAGTAGACTGGGGTCCGAGGTTCTGGGCAGGAAGCCCACAGAGGGAGTGCCATTCTCATCACGTTATATCCAGGGAACAGACTGTCAACATGACTTACCCCCGTTGACGCTGACCTGGGTGAGGGGGTGTTGGTCATGGGCTGTTTTTTATTTTAAAACCTCCTCTCTATACTGTCCTCTTTGGAAGGAAGTCACTAGGCGTAGCCCATGTGTAAGGAGTGAGGAGTTATGTTATGCTCTATCTCCTACAGGGCAGAGTATCTAAGTTATTTGGAATTATCCCTTCTCCCCCATTTTTTTTTATTTATCATTTATAAATATGAACTCGTGCATATTTATTTAACACTTTAGTCTATAATCTAATGCTACTTTATTTTGCTCAAATTGGCTATTGGGAGCTTTTGCAGTCGGCTCTTGTGTACTTTTTTAAAAAACAGCCCATGACCAACACTCCCTCGGCCAGGTCAGCGTCCACGAGGGTAAGTCATGTTGACAGTCTGTTTTGTTGTTTTTCTAAGCACATCTCTACTTTCTGGCACAACAACATGTTCCTGGCTCATCTTGTGTGTTTCCAGCCCCCGTCTTAGAATCAGCCACTTCTCCAAGGAGCTTTGCTTTCTTCTCTTGAAGAAAGTTATCGGAAATCGAGATCTGGTTGCTCTGTGCAAAAATACATTCATTCTACTTTATGCACTTAATGTCCCATTTCCACATAAAAAGGTGAAGAAAGAAAGAAAAAAAAGTTCTTTGTAGACACTTAGTTCCATCCTTATGAAATTGCTCTCAGTACAATGGAAAACCAATACTTGTGTCCTCTTACATATGCTATACTGATGCCCAGGCCCCCCCCACATATAGCATGTGATTAGGAACACGCCCTCTAGAATCACTCTATGTCTACTGGTCAGCTCCACCACCTATTTGCTGGGTGACCTAGTCAAATCACTCAACTTCTCTGAGCCTCACTTCACCTATCAGTTACTGGCAAAAAGACAATACCCATTTCACAGATAAATGATGAAGTTCAAGTAAAATAATGCGTGTAAAGCACACAGCGCAGCATCTGGCTCAGTGAAGTATACCACTATGATTAAGTGTAGGAAGACGGAGGTTTCTTCCCTCCCACCTCTCCTTCCCCACTTCCGTTCCTGAGCCTAACCCGGCCCAGCTGTTCCTCTAGAGGGGCTTTCTTTAGACCACATCCAAGCCCTTTAATCTTTTTATTTCCTTTCTTTGGAACCATTTCCACATTCTCCATGTCATCATTTTTGTTTTTGTTTTGTTTTGTTTTTAAAGTACAAAAAGGATTCAATTGGGAAGTGTTAGTACCCATGAAATACAACATATGTTAAGCTGGACTTAAATTTCTGATTTTCATTTAGCAAGAGAAATGGTGTTTCCCATATTTTGTTTAGTTTGAGTTCTGAACTAAATCAAGTATTTTCCAGCCAAAAAAACAAACACACACAAAAAAACCAAAACCCCTTCAAGCATTAATTATGAAGAATAGTGTCTGGAAAGGAAAACTCTAAGCTTTTCTGGAGCCCATTTCTGCTGCTCAGAGATGGTGGGAGCTGGGAGAGGGTATAGACACCCTTTCTTGGAGTCAGTTCCTTCCTTCCTTCCTTCCTTCCTTCCTTCCTTCCTTCCTTCCTTCCTTCCTTCCTTCCTTCCTTCCTTCCTTCCTTCCCTCCCTCCCTCCCTCCCTCCTTCCCTCCCTCCCTCCCTTCCTTTTCAGAACTAAAGAACGAATGCTCAGTGTTAATATTCCATTACAAAGCATTCTTCCAAGGATGAGCGCCCAGATAAAACTGACAATTGTCTGTAAAGAAATAAGTTCCTTTCGAGAAGGAACCTAGCAGCTTTGTCTCTTAGTGGATTTTATGCACTTCTGTACCTGACCCTCTCAGGAGACACGTTTCTGTGGGTTTACAAAAAGGAATAAGGTGGAAGTTAAGGATTTATTTAGGAACCAAATAACATTAACTAAATGTCAAAGATGTGGTTTATCGGTAAAGAAACTACCTTGTCAAACAAGGCATATGTCTTGAGAGGACAACGGAGTAAAAAGAGAAGCAAAGTTTGTATCCCACCCCCGAGGGCTTCTGTAGCAGCCTCCAGTTAGAAACCATAAATTGATGGATAAACACTTTTCTAATGTTCCCTGGTGAAAATATCCTATTAGGGGACAAGTGTATTTTCTTAATAACCCTTCACGACTTCCTACAAAGTTAATATGATTACCTGAACATACTTCATCAGGTGATAAGCCTAAATTAATTTTGTAAGATCAGAGAAAATGTATACCTTTTCCAAAGGACTAACTATAGCTGCTCTCTATCTAATAAACATCCAGACTTCTAAGCTTGCTTCTGGCAAGTTCTTGCTTTTAATTAACCTAGCACTTTCCTCAACAACCGGCAGCTTCTAAATCATATCTGGGTGGTGTGTGGACTTGGGAGCCCGTTAGCCTGAGGTTACCTCCTGGCCCTGCTGGGCGAGGGATCACGAGGAAAACGCAACTGCTGTGAGGATTGAATAATGTAATAGATGTAAAATATTACAACAAAGTTTCCTAACAGTGGCTTTCAATAAGTAACAGCACGTTAAATATTACTAATGTCATTATTGTCGGGATTGTATTTACAACGTCAGTATGAGGCTCCGGACCCAGAATGGATTCCCAAGTCCTGGAAACGGTGCCTGCTGGTCTGCTTTCAGTGACTTTATCAAACACCCCACGCCCGCCTCGTGTGTCCAGCGCTTCATTTCAGAGTCGCAGTCACTTGGGGTAAAGAAACTGTTCCTGGTACTGAGACACAGAGGTTACAATGTGAGCATTTCAACATGGCTTCACAGGTTTTGTAAAAGAAATATTTACATTTTTGAGCTTTTCTCCCTCCTCCTAAGAGTGCTTAGAAGCAGGATCTGGAAAATGGGAAGCGGAAGAGAAATGTTCTTAGGATGTAGACGATAAAACCGTTAGGAAGAGAACAAGAGAATAAACAGAAGGCTGGAAATAAAAATGTCATGCGAGGTGACAGGATTAGGTAAGAAATTTATCACTTGAAGGAACCCCCAGCAAAAGGAAAAGATGGTGAAGGCGAAGGGAAAGCTCAGAGGCTTGGTCTCGGAGGCTCAACCAAAGGTAACACTCCTGAAGGTATTTTAGAACGGTGGACACGTTTAATTAACACCCTACCCCAAAACAAGTAAAGGTTGTTATAAAAAAAGAGCCCTATGAAATGCATTATTTTATCTATTCAGGGATGATATTTCCCTTACAGTAGGATTTAAGGAATGAATTTTTGCCAGATCTCTCAATATGAAGAAAAGGTTTTCCCAAACGTCTCTTTGATTTTTCTTACAAATATTGTGAAACTTGTGATAAATCATGACTCCATCTTCCCTCTGGCCATTAAGAATCTCAGAACAAAATTAAGTCACTATAAAGAATGTAGAGCATACACTTTTGTATTATTTCTCCCTAACTTATTTTCCTTAATATCTTCAATTATTTATATTTATTCTGATAGGCATCTACAAATTTTTTTGTGGAAGGAGGTAGATATATACATAGATACCTACACAGGTTAATAGAGGTAGATAGAGGTTAAGACCTTAAATGGCTATGAGACGCTCCTTGGGTAGACATGTGCTTATTTGTAAGTGGTCCCCTAATACTGTATATGCTAACACATATATGATGCTCTCTCTCTCTCTCTATATACACACACACACACACACACACACACACACACACATATACACACACACATATACATATATACATACACACACATATGTATAATACTAATGTTAACACACTGTTACTGAGAAAACTTTCAAGTAATCTTTGAACTGAGATAAACTTAAAAGAAAGCTACCTGTGAGACATTTGAGCTTTAGGGCTGGGACACTGGTGAGGGCACTAACAGTTCACCGCTGAGCACCTGAGTCCTCTGTGGAGGAATGAGCAAGGAAGTGAGGTCTGGAAGGAGGCCCGAAGAAATTTGGAATATAGGTTTACCTCCTTAAAACATGATAGCATTAGCGGTTCAGATACAAAGCATTCATTTCTGTGTTCATCACTAAGTCTAAGTATCCAGTACTCCAATTCCAAATAAATTATTTTCTGAAAACACTGTCACTCTTCCCATCATAGGCTCACATACATACACAGACAACCGGGAAAGACTCTGCAAAATGAAAGCAATGGCTTACGAACACACACACACACACACACACACACACACACACACACACACACACACACACGTATAAGGACCCTAAGACAATGGCAAGGTCTGACTCATGAGTACTGTTTACAATAAAACCTTTCGTGGCAAAGATGCCAACACCAGTAGACCTAACAGTTTTGGAGGTGCTGAAGGATTCATTCCTCCAGCTGGGCCAGGCTCTGCCATTTGAGATGGGCTTGACCGTGACTAAACAGCCTTGAAGAGAAGCAACGCATGCCCCCCTGGTTTCTGGTCTTCCATTTGGTTGTGGGTAAGCACATCTGGCTAGATTGCAATGCCTGCTGAAAAATAGCAATTGGGACAACTAAACAGTTGCAAAGCTGAGGTTGTCATCTCATAGAGCTGTGTTTCTGAAAGTGAGATCCTTGACCACCTGACTTAGAATCACTCAAAGGTTGGGGGAAGCTGCTAAAAATACTATCTAGGTCTCACTCTACCCCTACTAAATCACTATATTTCATTTTAAAAGTGTTAATACTCACCACTCCTGTGTTCCACTCAGTGATTATTAAAAACTATTTACAAAGCAACTATGAAATAAACAAATGGGACCATGGTTCTAATCCTGAAATTTAATTGGTTGAATTTTTAGAAATAGCAGGGTAACTCTAGTTTCCTTTAGAGCAGCGGTTCTCAACCTGTGGGTCGTGACCCCTTTGGCGGTCAAACGACCCTTTCACAGGGGTCGCCTAAGACCATCCTGCATATCAGATATTTACATTACGATTCATAACAGTAGCAACATTACAGTTATGAAGTAGCAACGAAAATAATTTTATGGTTGGGTCACAACATGAGGAACTGTCTTTAAAGGGCCAGAAGGTTGAGAACCACTGCATAGAGGGCTAACCGATGGCAAGAAATTAGATTATAAGCAGTAATTTTAGAACAAAGCAGCCAAATTAAAAAGAAAAATTCTTTGAACACGAGTGACAGGGCTGCTGGGGAGTCTCTGAGAAGCCATAACCTCCCCTTGGGACCTCCAGGCTGGGAGGGGAGGACAGAGCCCCCAGGAGCCAAGGGGGCCATCTGAGGCCAGGATGGAGACAGGAGGCTGAGCCAGGTAGGGGGACCAGGGCTGCAGACAGGACCAGGAAGGAACCGAGGACCAGGCAGTGCCAGGACCTGTGCCCGGAGGTCCCCTCTCATGTGTGCTGCCACCAGTCACTCTTCCTGTCCCTGAGCAGAATGTGCCAAGCATCCCGCTGGCCTGGGCCAGGTGGTTCTGTATATAGGGTCCATGTGCTCCCTCCCTGTCACTGTCTGGGGCAGGGGGAGAAGGTATATTCGAGACATAGCACAGGCACCACAAATAAAAGTTGTGAAATTGCAAAAAAAAATGGAGTGGGCCACCAGCCAAATGTCTCCTCCCTTCCCCCTGGCCAGCCAGTCCCTGATCAAACACCTCCAACCCCAATAGGGAGCAGGGCAGGGTGGCCAACCTCCTGCAGCCCCTCCCCCGGGCCGGCCATCCCCTGATGGGCCCCCACCACCCAGATTGGGCCGCAGCCCCTCCCCTTGGCTAGCCCCACCCCTGATCGCCACCCAACACACACCAATAGGGTGCGGGCCTGGCCAGCCAATCTCCTGTAGCTCCTCTCCCCACCCGGCCCCTACCCCAGATTGACCCCCCACTCCAATCAGGGGCAGGACCGGCCCACCACCCACAGCCCCTCCCCATGGCCAGCCTGCTCCAAATAGGCCCCCAACCCCAAATGGGGGTGGGTCCTACCGGACAATCGCCTGTGGCCCTCCCCCCCTTCCTCCCCCCCCCCCCCCCCCCCCCGCTGGCCCGCCCTGATTGGGTCCTGATAGGGGTATGGCTGGCCGGCCAACCTCCCACCATCTCCTCCCCCAACAGGCCTAGCCCAGATCAGCCCTGATTGGGGCTGGGCACTGGGCCTCTAGTATAGTAATAAAGATGTTTTAGAAAAAAAACACAACCTTGCCTAGCGCATATGGCTCAGTGGTTTAGCGTTGACCTATGAACTAAGAGGTAACAGTTTGATTCCTAGTCAGGGCACATGCGTGGGTTGCAGACTCGATCCCCAGTGTGGAGTGTGCCGGAGGCAGCCGATCAATGATTCTCTCTCACCACTGATATTTCTAACTCTCCTTCTCCCTTCCTCTCTGAAATCAATAAAAATGTATTAAAAACATCCTAATTCAGAATTGGTAATGATGGGAGAGAAAGCAGCACTGCTTACTGGTACAGGCAGGTTTTTTAGGCATCTACCTGAAACCAAACCGAAGTAGGAAGAAGGAGCAATGAGCACCCTCCTTCCCGTTAAAATGCAAACTCACTGGCAGCGAGGAGCTTTGTCCTTCAGGGAGTTTTTCCGAGAGCCGCTCCCCTCACTGGGGCTGTCCTCGTCCTCCGCCTCCAGACTGCGGCTGCAGCTCCTGATGATCTGAAAGATGCTGTTGACGGTGGACTCTTTTTCCGAATTCTTCAAGCCATTTTGTCCCACGCGTTGTAAAAAATTATCTTGTCCACTGTAGTCAGCTACAAACTATGGAAAAATATACCAAGAGATGGTTATTGCGATGTCATACAGGACATCTAAATAACCTACGTGACTAGAGAAATGAAATCATAATAGTCATAAATAATGGTATTTGTGCCTATTTTATTGGGAAAAAACAAGAACCTCCAGGAAACACATTTTTTCCCCTTTCACCACATGAACTATCAAAACTTACTCTTGTTTTCACTAAGACAACTTTAGTCCCTCTAGGAACTAACACTGCACTTGGGATTGAAAACACAAAAAGCAATATTATTCCAAGGTTCCCTAGAGAGAAGATTAGCCACTTCACCGCAGAAGGGCAGGGAGAATTGAGAACCATGAAAAAGCATACTGCACTACGGAACCAGGTAAAACCACTGAGCAAGGTGGCATTTGCTTTACTTCCCACGTGTCCTAAGGTGACACAGAGGCTTCCTGGGCGTGTTCGCACTCTTGTCCTCTGTGTCTTGATGGGAAGTTTCTCCCACCCCCTGCTGCAGTGGGGCCTTGAGATGTGGCGTTCCCTCCTTCTGAAGCACGAGGGAGCTGGTGTGGGTGCGGCCGGGGGACTTGCTTTCAGGGTTCTCCTTCATTTCTTACACTTTCATTCCCCTTTAAATAAGCCGAGAGATGGAGCCGGCTGAGTTGCCTGTAACCATCAGGGGCTGTCAGGTCTCCCTGATACCAAGAGACGCCTTTGTGACCAGGTGACATAGAAGAGGATGGCGTTTTAGAAGAGTCTTCCCACTGCCCCCGAGAGGGAGTGCGTGTGCATGCGTGCGTGCGTGCGCGCGCGCGCGTGTGTGTGTGTGTGTGTGTGTAAGATCAGTGGGTACTGCCCCCATGGTGAGAATGACCCTTCCAGGTGTGTCCCACAACTGAATCGAGTTCCAGGACTCCTCAAAATTCTCCATGAAGTTATCCTCCCGTTTAGTCTCTCCTTTCATTTCTCCACCTAAAATAGGGAGGTTTCTTACCTTCGTCCAGTTTCTCACTGTCCCTCCTCTCCATTGCCCAATGCCCCAAGGCAAAGCTCACATGGTCCTCTCCTCTCTGGGAGTCAGAAACAGGAAGCAATGGGCCTGGGACAAGTGAGGCAGCCATGGCCAGCAGCCTGGAGCCCATCTTCAGATGAGGCACCAGCTTTTCCATCGTCCCCCCCTCCGCCCCTACCACAAAGAAAGAGAGGAAGGCACTGCTGACCTGCCCACATTCTTACTTCTGCCGATTTGGAAAAGTTAATACTCTCACCTGACTTCCTTTATCCTCTGCATCCAGACATCCCCAACCAATGAGACAGAAGAAAACCCCATCAACCTTAAGAAAAAAATCAGAAAGCAATGCCCATTTCCACTGGTGCCTTCACATTGTCCCATTAAAGCTAACTTAACCAGCCCTGGCTGGGTTGGCTCAGTGGATAGAGCGTTGGCCTGTGGACTGAAGGGTCCCAGGTTCGATTCCGGTCAGGGGCACATGCCCGGGATTGTGGGCTCGATCCCCGGAAGGGGGTGTGCAGGAGGCAGTGGATCCATGATTCTCTCTCCTCATGGATGTTTTTCTCCCTCTCCCCCTCCCTTCCCTTCTGAAATCAATTTTTTTAAAAAAAGCTAACTTAACTATACTAAGCCCCAAACAGTGCCGGTTGGTGTTCTGTTCTCCGTGATCTGCACAGCAGTAACAACAGACCCCTGGGGTCACGGAGGCATCCCTCCTCACTGAAGTGAGTGACAGCCAGGGACAGCAGTGAGGCTCCTGATCGCGGATGGCGAGGACTGCGAAAGGCCTCACCTCTAGGGTTTCCTCCTGGGAATTGTATCTGGGGCAGAGCTTCACGAGGCCGGAGGCGCCGTCCAGCACTTCACAGAGCTCCTTCAGAAACACCCCGCAGAACGGGACCACCCTGCAGCCCGGGATGTGCAGCGCCCGCGTCACCACCTTCCTGTACTCGCAGGAGGATTCGTGCTGAGCCATGGCATCCTTCAGACTCCTCATGGTCTCCAGGTCAGACTGGTCCATGAACTGCCACATTTTTAAAACTTTTCTTGACCTATTTGCAAGTAAGTGACACATTTTTTTCAGACGGAAGGAGAAATAATACGGTTTACAGTACATAGCCTAAATTCTATATAGATTCATTCTTTTTCTCTCTGTTTTGATATTCATTTAGGATCCATATATCTACCTACTCCCCAAATGATGTCTAATATTTCTTTTATAAATTGAAACACAAAATGAGACAGGACCGATACAAATAAAAACCCCTGTGGAAGGCGTCAGTTTGGAAGGTGGGCACTGAACTTAGGCGGGAGCTTTCCTAGCAGCGATGCCCAGAGGGAAACCTCTGGGGAACAGTGTTCACACCAGTATTGATGGAGGGTTGCCTGCAGGAAACGTGTCATCCACTCCTCTTGATCCTTTCAATGTGACCCTTGGATTCGACAGTCCCTCAGCCGTGCACGCGAGGCCTGCTTCAGCCTCTTTGCTTTTACTGACTCCAGCTTTGACATCAAGCCACTGGCCCATCCTGAGGGACATTACCTTGAAGTATTACTGCATAAAAGGATGTTACATGGGACTTTCCTATTTTGAAATTGCTGCTAAGGAGAGGTTCCAGGTTGTCACTGAAACTGCTCTGCACCCCAGTGGTCTTGTACCCACCACCAGCCACGACTGCATCTGGTCGGCCGGGTAGGGAATACTATCAGTGTTATGGGGAAAGGGGACATCACCTGAAGTTTGGGGGCTTCAAGTGGACTCTTTGGAGAGGTGGACCTGGGTCCTGGGAAGTTTGTGGATCACACAGACTGGTGTGTGACTCTTGCCTGGGAAAGTCTGACAAGAGAAGCTGCCATGTGAGGGAGAAGGTTCCAGTGGGTGTGTCATGCGTTTGCAAAGTCTGAGAGTGTTTCCTGTGAGTCCGGAGTGGACACTGTGCCAGGCAGTTGGCCCTGCACTATCTTAAAAGGTCCGCCTGCCAAATGAGGTGACTCTAGAGGAACGTCTGGGAGGGCAGGGCCTCCGGAGCTGGACCCTGGGGACTGAGGGTGCATTGCCTCTTGCCAGGCAATGGTGCCATGGGAGGTGGAGGATGTTAGGGGCATAACTAGAAAAAACCCCCAAATCACCCCATACAGCTCTCTCTATGGGAACACCGAGGCCAGATTACAGCTGTTCCGGTCCAGTAAGACTCCTCCTTCCTCTACCCTGCTTCCTTCTCTGCTCTCCTGTCCACCTTTCCTGCAGGACCCTGAGGTGGAGGGAGGGAGAGAAAAGATATACCATTCCTTTTCATCCTACTGCAGCTTCCTGAGACTGGTTGGGCTGCAAAATGTGGGAAACGGGCAAAGCTTTAAATTAACTGAGAGGCTGCAATTTTTATTTATATCAAACTGGATTGAAAATTCGTTATGTAATATATAAAGTATTTGAAAGAATAAAGAAATATAATGTGCAAACACCCATGTACCAACCTCTTGGTTTAAAAAACAAAACATTAATAATACGGTTGAGTCCTGGCCAACATTGCTAAGTGGTTAGAGCGTCAGCCCGAAATCCAAAGGGTCACAGGTTCGATTCCAGTCAAGGGCACATATGTGGGTTGCAGGTTCCCCACCCCAGTCAGAGTAAGTGTGGGAGGCAACCAATTGCTGTGGGTCTCTCACATTGATGTTCTCTCTCTCTCTCTCTCTCTCTCTCTCTCTCTCTCTCTCTCTCTCTCTCTCTCCTCTCCTCCCCCCCCCTTCTACTCTCTCTAAAATCAATGCAAAAAATATCCTCCAGTGAGGATTAACAACAATAGTACGGTTGGGTTTCCTAGTTGCTCCATCGTGATCTGTGTATACTTATTGGCCCCACCCTTCATAACTGTAATGTTGCTACTGTTATGAATCGTAATGTAAATATTTGATATGCAGGATGGTCTTAGGCGACCCCTGTGAAAGGGTCATTCGACCGCAAAGGGTCGCGACCCATAGGTTGAGAACCACTGTACTAGAGGATCATTGTAGAAAATCTGGAAAATACCAAAAATATAGGAAATCCACCCAAAGATCTACCATCCACATACAACATTAGGTATCTTTCCTTCTAGTATTTATTCTATTTGTGTCTGCCTGGTACAAATATTTTATAAACTTTGATGTATAAATATTGCAGAGGTTATTACATATAGCTTTGTTCCCACATATTTTTGTGTATTATATGTTACTTATTTTCCAATGATATTAAAAAATTGTCATAAACATTAATTTTGGTGGCTAAATAACATTCCAGTGTATGGATGTATCCTATTAGTTCTTCATTTTTTTCTTGTTCATTTGGGTTATTTTAAACTGACACCATGACTGAATAAGTATTGTTATATGTAAATCTTTGTATTTCTAATTGTTTCCTTAAAATAGCTGAGAATTTAGTTTGAGGAAGCAAAATGTACAATTAGAAAACCAAAATCATTTACCAATAAGGCTGCTCTCTCTTTCCTTCCAATTGCTTATACAAAACTTTAGTTATCTTGATGCAGTCCAATTACTTATAATCTAAATATTTTCAAGCCCGAAGACACGAACACTAGCTCTCACTCTACCATCATTCTATCATAAGAACATCTAGCAACTTATCTCTTGTATCTGACATAAAAGAACAAAGAAATCCCTCAAGATCAGTGGGTACCTGATGGAAGGATTTGTACTGATTGCCACTATCGACGGCCTGTTTTGGGTACATGTGGTTACCAGGGCAGTTAATCCAGTGCCATTCAGCTCGTAAGAGGAAACTGTGCCCAGACAGCCGTATTCCCCACTGCGCATACCTGAGGCCGGCCAAGAACTCCATGACGGTGTTGTAGTTGCCCATGTTCCAGCAGCATTTGGCCACATGCACCAAATATGAGAAGACTTCCCGCTTCTCCTCCATGGAGCCGGCTGTGAGGATCAGCCACGTCACCCAGGAGCTCACCTGGAAAGTGCAGAGAGGGGCACTGACTGAAACTATGTCCTGGAAGCTTGACAAATATATATTTTTTTTCGCAAAAAAACTGTTTTTCTAATACTCTTAGTATTAGGTAGTGAAGGATCCAGCCAAGGGACTAAGGTGACACTGTCACTGACTCTCCGTCACAGCTTTGCAATGGGAAAGTCATGTAACCTCTCTGTAGTCTTTATCTTCATTTTAAAAATCAGTAGGCTGGCCCTGGCTGATGTTGCTCAGTGCATACGGAAGGGTCTCAAGTTGGATTCCCGGTCAAGGTCATGTACCTGGGTTGCAGGTTTTAACCCCAGTCCGGACAGGCGCAGGAGGCAACTGGTTAATGTGTTTCTCTTACATTGATGTCTCTATTTCTTTCTCCCCCCGCTCCACTCTCTCTAAAAAATCAATGGAGAAAATATCCTCGGGTGATGATGAACAAAAAAATAAAAATAAAAATAAATAAAAGGAGGCTGAAAGGCAATTCATAAAATCCCTCTTGATCTATACAATTCCATGAAACTATACAAAAATAAGGCCAAAGGATAATGATTTAAATATATCTGACCAATGGACAGTAAGATTAAATGCAATCAGTGCACTTAGCCCATCCATGAAAGATACTTATCAGTAGTAAAATACATAATATCAAGTGAAAAACTACATTTTTTGAGCTGTCTTCTACAAATGCATTATCTATTATGCTCCCCAAATGACTAAGCAAAATTGAGAAGAACAAATATTTATATAGCACTTACGATGTACCAGGAATTGTGCTAAGCACTTTACATAACCCATTTATCTCTCACAACAATCTTAAGAGTCAGGGACTACTATTATCCTCACTTTATAGAAGAGAAAACTGAGGGACAGAGGCCTAAGAGACTTGCCCAAGGTCCCCAACCAAAAGGTGGCCAATCCTGAATTTGAACTTAGGTGTGTGCCCCAGAGGTGACACTAATTACCCACTTACTAAATGCCTAATGTGTATACGCAAACGCTAATGTTCTTTAGCTCTGGGCTTACATTTATTTTAATGTGATTTGACTTTTCTACGCAGATTGGAGTATGATATTTAAGAATAACCGAGTACTAAGACCCCCTTTACGATATGCAGCCTCACAATCCTGCTCAGTCTCTGAGATTATTTTTCTGCTACTTATACTTTGGTGCTTGGACACTAGCATTCACTTAAGTTGCTTTCTTCATCTTGGCTAATGTCTGGGCTTATAAGCTCAGTTTTTAACAAACAGAAGCTCTGATCTTAACTCCACATGGACCATTAGTTGCACTTGGTTTAAAAACAGTGTTCAAACCTGGGGGGCGGGACGCGGGGGGGAGACACTTGCTTCCCTGGCCTGAGTGAGAGTGAGGCGTGAACAGAGTTGATGGTGACTCATGACAACGGCAGGAAAGAGAGTTCTGTATGCACTCCTATAAAATGAGAGGAATGTATGCACTGCCATAAAGTGATAGGAATGAATGAATGGCATTTACTGCTGGCAGCCACAACAGAGGGCAGTCCAACCCCATTTTCCAGGTCAGGAATCTATGGCTCATGGGAGAAGTGACTTTCTGAGGTCACAATTCTTGTTGATGTCAAAACGAGGACTCCCAGTCGGGTGCTCTTTCATCTGATGAAGGGTGACAGTTTCCACGTGGCATTGGTTAGGTCCATCTAAGCCCTCAGTAAGAGGACAGAACTGGAAAAAAAGAAGATATCGAGAAGATTGCCACAAAAAAAAAATGGTTAAAGAACAAAATAGATCAGAAGAGACTGATGCTGAACACCCTTTTCTTCTCCCTACTCAGGAACATGTAGAGAAATAATAGCAACATGGAGCTGCAGTGATAGAACAGCATCACACTCTGGTAGCAGCCAGGAGCACTGCAGTGATACCTGCCTCCTCCCGGCCCAGCCCAGGGGGCTTTGAGCATGCTCCTCTGCTCTCTACCTGTCTGGACTTCGCTGGGTCCTCATGCAACATCAGGAGAGATTAGGCATCAAACCCCCTAGGATGAGCTCTGGTCCTGTTCACCCTGCAAGGACTTCTGAGCCTCCTGGGGAAAAGATAACCATTTATTTCAATCTCTCAGGGCTGCTTGGAGCACAAAGGATTTCTCTCTGGGATCTGCAGAGCCAACCCCTTCCCTGTAGCTAAATAAGCCCTTGCTCACTATTTCCAAACCTTGTCCCTTCACCTGGTTACCCAATTAAAAGTCACCTTTGTGAAACCCTGGCTCTCCAGAGCACGAAATTATTTTGCTGATAGAGACTGAGTATCTTTGGTGCTTCTGTCCAATTCTTCCTGTAGCGTGATTTGTGTCCGATAAGCCCTATCCTGCTGTGGGAATTCGCCAGAAAACACTTAGAATCATAAGATCATTGACTCTTTGAGCTAGAAATTCAAACCTGTCATCTTACAAATAAAAATGAAATCATAGAAGTTAAAATGGTTCCTCAAGGACATCCAATGGATTAGTTTTTGAGGCCTTTGGCTATATCTTTCTGTAGCTTTAGCTCCGTTGTATTGTTTTTGAAATTGATGTCAAATCATGTCTCTGGAAAGTCGTGGTTCTTTCAGGCTATTCTGGTGATTCATTAGCCCAGTAGTCTGAAAGGGTTAACTCCTCTTTCTCTGGAGAGTCCTGCTTCATGGAGCCGAGACCAGCACGTGGTTTGTGCCTCAGTCCTGATCAAGCATCCAGATTTACTTCCTATCAGTCAAATGATTTTCCATATACTTTCCCACAATGCTAGGAAAAAAATAGAGATACCGTATTTCACATGGAAACCTAATTTAAACCAACTGTTCCCTCTCCGAGTGTGAGTCCCTAGGGTCTGGTTGTTGAGATTATGTAAGCACTGTTATCATAAACACACACACACACACCAACATCTGCTTACAGACTTCAGGGACAATTCTTATTGCTGCCTAATGCATTCACAACTTCACAGGCATTAACTGATGGGAATGCCATTACTGATTATAAAAAATAAACGACACAATAAGGAAACAAGGATTTGGCGACCTCTGTAAAATGTTGCCCAAAGCATAAACAGTGGCTACGTTTACTAAGTGGAAAATGTGATGTGTTGCCAATGCAGAGTAATTTCCAGGACATAAATCACACAGGAAAACACACAAGTCGCCTACGTATAAAGTACTACAACTCAAGCATAGGGAGCATCTCTGAGTGAAAGGTGTTAAATGTGGCAAATTATTTGGCCTCATTTCCATGGTCAGCACAGAACAAAGAGCAAATCTGGGCCTCCGCCCAATTCTGTTCGCGTTCCTCCCAGAGGCTCTGAGTTCCCCTTGATGACCCTGGTCCCTTGGTACATGCCTACAACTCCTCCACAGTTGCTCCTCTCCAGATGTTTTCTTTCTTCCTGCTCTTGCCTTTCTCAGTCCTCTCAGGCCCAGCCAAACTGAACAGCTTGCTTTCTATTCTCATATCAAATACCTTATTGGCATCACACGAGCTTAGCTTGGAAGGAATGTTCTTGCTCCATTCAAAACGACCTCTCCTGGCCTACCATGTCCTTACCTTGGCCCACCAGGCCCCTGTCCATTCTCCAACCTCACCCGGCTCTCCCCAACACCCTGCTTTTAGGAAGGTGACCAAGGACGTTTTCCATCTCAGGGATCTTGCACTGGTCCTTCCTTCCAGAAGAAGGCTTACCCTCCTACACCACCCTCCTGCCAATTTAACTAACACCTACTTATCCTTTAGGCAGAAATGTCCTTAGACCCTGCAGTCGGAATCCCTGCCCTGAGCAGTACACTGGCTGAGGTAGCTGTGTCCCTCTCCATAGAGTGAGAAGCCAGTGGGGTGGGGGGGACATGTCTGCCACCGCCTGTGCACCCACTTCCAGATCATGACTCCTGAATGCCCTGTGCAAAGGGCCCGAGCCCACTGTGGGCCTTTGATCTGGATCAGTCTCCTGAGGATAGATCAGACTCTAGGCCTGAAGGCTGGCCAAGGAGTAGAGGGGAGTGGCATGTGGACAGAGTTTGAATTGGAGGCCTGAGGTGCCCACACATGGCACACCTGCTAGGATGGAAAGAGGTGGGCAGGCCACAGGTGGGGCCCTCTTTATACTTTTTCCTGGGTTTCTGGCTGCAGTCAGGGGCAGGGCTGCCTTCAGGAATCTGATGAAAGCATCTTTTCTCAAGGAGGCCTGCTCTGACTTCCCACCTGGGCCAGCGCCCCCATATATCCTTGACCCAGCCTCCCTGCACAGTCAGCACCATGTTCCCCAAAAGGCAGACGTCAGTGCCCACCACGTAAATGCTGAATGAGAGTCGGCAAATAAGTGGATGGGACCTTTTCTAGGAAGGCTCTTCTGATGACCTCGCCCTTCACATTCAACTTCTTCCTGTTCCTCTCTGACTTAATGTTGGACCTTGAGTCCATAGTGACGTCTGCGCTTGGATTTTCCACACTGCATGGGTCTATTTTTGCTATATTTGTGTTCCTGACTCTTTCACATGGGCCTGCTCTGTTTCCCTGACCAGACCTTATGTCCTCAAGGACAGAGACCATCTTTCCCACATGTCCACCGTGGGGATGCTCGGTGCCTCTGACCGACAGGCGGGCCACCGGAGTCCCAGGAGGCCGCGGGCAGAGAGGGTTCTCAGCCTCCAAATGGTCAGGGATTATATTTGGGAAAAGGCCCAAACACTTCCTACGGCCGTTCCAAGGTCCAGAGAGAGAAGATAAATTACTTTCTGCCAAAATGTGTCTTGAATATGCTGAGCAGAAGTTTTCATAGAAAGTTCCTTTTAATGGGTTTAGCACTCCCCCCCCTTTTTTTTGTTTTACCCAAGTCTTACTCAAGCATTATTTTTTTACCAATACTGTGAATCTCCATCTCTTAACTGTGCCTGAGACTTGGAACCAGGAAGGAGAAGCCAGGGGTGGCGGGGAGGCAGCCCAGCCCAGCATAGCGGTGGAGAACACAGGCACTCAGGTGAGTGGACTTGCGTGTAACTCCCAGGTCCACTGTCTCCTTGTGCAGGTCCCCGAGGAAGTCACCTAACCTGTCAGCCTCAATTCCCTTTTCAGTACAATTGGAACAATAATATTTATCTCATAAGATTACCGTGAGGATGAAATTGAAGATTGTATCTAAAGATCTCACCATGACGCTTCGTGTCTAGTTAAGGGCTCAGTAAATGATTACTACTGTGAATGCTGCTGCTGCTGCTACTATTTCCATTAACATTGGTACCTGAGTTGTAGAGAGTGTAATTCCAGGAGACAGAACACAGAAATCCAGAAGAAAGGAATCTCTAGATCCCAGGTCGTAACTGCAAGGAAGGAAGAAGTCTAAGGCTGGCCCAGGAGGAATCTGTGATTGTCCTGAGCGGGGTCTGTGTCCTGAGCACAGACCTTTCCTAATAAAAGGGTGACACATATTTCCTGCTCTCTGAAGGTTCCCCTGACCCCACATTAGGAATAAAATAACATTTTTTTTCTATTTAAATAATAAAATCCCATATGATGCATATATACATATATAATACACACACATCATATATATA
This sequence comes from Myotis daubentonii, assembly GCF_963259705.1. Taxonomy (NCBI): domain Eukaryota; kingdom Metazoa; phylum Chordata; class Mammalia; order Chiroptera; family Vespertilionidae; genus Myotis; species Myotis daubentonii. Next base: position 41,320,527 of record NC_081852.1, on the reverse strand, counting down.
TATATATATATATGGCTAATATGCAAAATGTCCCCTTGGGAGTTTGACTGGGAGACTGGGAGTTTGATCACTCACTATGGTGTGCGCTGACCACCAGGGGGTGGTGCAGAACATGGCGGGTGGCCAGCAGCAGCAAGGCGCTGAGGGAGAAAGGGAAGGAGGAGGCTAGCGGGGATGGGGGTAGGGGGAGAACCTGATCGGCCCAGATCGCCGGCTAGGCCTCTAGTATATATATGTTTAGGTATATTCTAGTACCTTGTCCTACGCCAATCTCCCCCAACTGTAAGCTCCTTGATGGTAGAGGCCATGACTTACTCATGTGGGGCCTCAGAACTTAGCATGCAGCGGCCAGCACATTGCACACGCACCCTCCTTGACATGAAGTAGGTGGCAGAAGAGTCTCTTGAACTCCCTGTCTAGTTTGGCGTGGCTCCAACAACTTTTTGTTTAGGAGGGACACAGAGGGGAAAAGGGAGGTACCGAAAGGTAGTTTTTGGAGAAGCCCTACTTATATATTAGATGATACTCCTCTCCCACCCCTCAGATTGTATCACAATGGAGTACAATTGCTATTAATGTGCAAATGAAAAAACACAAAGCCTTGATAGATATATCTGATGACCCTCCTTCCTCTAACAAACACTGAGAATCTATTATGCATCATGCCTCATCCTGGACACTAGTAAACACAACAGATGTGGTAAGCTGGAATCCAACTGGTAGGTAAAGACATTGCATTAGCTTAGCCAGCAGACAAAAGCAGTCCCTTGAGTCCCCCTGGAAATGGAGCTGAAATCCAAACTGCACGGATCTTCTCTTCTCCTGGGACTTGGGACAGGATCGAAGGAGGATATGAGCAGCCCTCCCAAAGCCAGGGCTTGTGATCTAGTATGGCACCTCGCTCATCTGCGCTGCTGCTACAAGGCTTAGCACTTGTATTTTTATTTTATATTTTTAATTATGAAGACGAGAGTCTCTACCTCTTAAACTGTTAGTTGTCACGCCTGGCTGGTGTTATTAATATAAAACCGAGACTGGAGGCCATGAATTTGAAGATGAAGATGATAAGCTGCTGCCAACAAACTTTTCTCTTACAATGAAACTTGTGTAAAAAATTACAATAAATAAATAATAAACTTTGAAAAAATAATAAGCAGCTTCTTCTTTAAGAGGTAGTCTTTGGGGAAACAAGGCTGGCTTTTGAATTACAGTGCCAGCTTCTCTTCTGTTAGCAGAGAGGACTTCCCGAGGATTCAACCCTCAGAAAAAAAGAGGCTTCGTTTCTTCTAAAGATGTCAGAATGGAGAGGCAGAAGGAGGTGGAAAGGGACAAGAAACATATTCAGAAAAAAATGACGTATCCATAGAAAGTCTAAGGAAAGCTGGCAGGGAGGGAAACAGGAGAGAAGGAGGAGGATCCCGGGAGGCTGTCTGAGGACATCGGGGCACATGGATATGGCCGGGGGGAGAGGAAATGCTTGGAAAATAACAGTGAGTCACACATGGCCTCCAACAGGGCTGCGGCTCAAGGCTCCAGGAAAGTCAGGTACACCGGACTGCGGGCACTTCAATTCAGTGGGACCGAACAACAGCGTGTGACGTTGGCCATTTCAACATCTTTCTCACTCTGTCAAAAGGATGCCATCCTTTCTGGGGAAAGAATAGATCCTAATTCTGAATAAAAACTAACATAGCTGTACATGTAAGACAAAAATTCTAGGATGTCCAGCATAGGATAAAATGACTTGGCGTGCCCCAACTACTTTATAAAAATAATTAAGTACCCTGTGGTGATATCATCAAAGGAGCTGAATGCTAGCTGCCCTGGTGTAGCAAAGAACCTGAGGCTGACAGCTGAGAGCATGGAAATTCAATCGGCAAGTCCAACAACTGCCTAGTGGCCTGGGCACCTCCAAGTTGTACTACTTAACATTTCGTTTGTCTTGTTTGTTGACTGTCATGTTTATTCATGTGTGTCCATCCCTCTGCAGCGTTAGATTTTGAAATCTTGGCTGCCAGCAACTCGATCTGCCAATTTTGAATTATTCCATATGTTTTGCATACAGTAGGTGCTACATAGATATTCCAGCAGCTGTCATTACCCCTCTCTGCTCTGAAGACCCATGTTTTGTGGTAATGTTTCCCAAACTGTGTTCTGAGGACATGTTCTACCAGATGTGAAGTATTTTGTAAAAGAAGTGTCTGGGGCCATAATAGTTTGGGAAATGCTGGGATAAATTAAGATTTCTACACTGGCAAGATTTCTCAGAGCTTTTAATATGCTAACGTGCATGGTAAATTGCCAAGAAGGAGCGACTAATATTCAGAGCTTTCCATACTCTTTTGACCATGTAATTTTTTCCCAAAGGAATACTAACATCTAGAAAGACTCTGGATTATTGGCACCAGGTCTCTCCACGCTCCTATAGCCTGGAGCAAACATAGGCAGAGACTCATCTCCACTGGCAATTCTGGACCAGTTTTGCTGCATTTGCCCAACCTGATAACGGAGCCCCTCATCTCCAGAAACTGTATGGTGTGAGTGGACTTTGGGAGGTAGAAATAGTCAGAAATGGCAGCATATCATTTTATAACTGGTGCTGTAAATTCAGCATCAATGTGTCATTGGAGGAATTCTAAAACCAAGACACAAGAACATTTTTTCTTATAATGAAAAATGAGGAGATTAAGGCATGTGCATAACTGTTATTTCCTAGCCAGGGCTGTTACGAGGCAAGAGCCGAGTAGACAATCTTTTAGTCATGTGGTTCCACTACATAATGTGACAACTAATAAATAAGAGAACCTTAAAGACTATTTACCTTGCTTCCATTATTCTATAGGTAAAGAAATCCAAGAACCAGAGAGGTTAGGTGACTTGCTCAAGGTCACTCAGCTAGTCAGTGTCAGTGCCAGGGCTAGACCCCAGGTCCCCTGGCCTCAGCACATCCTATAGTCACAGCCTGCTGTGCTTCTGTTATCACGTGGAGAGGATTTGATGCATCACTACCCCTTATGTACTCCCTCCATCTGTGGGTCCTCAGAGGCAGATTCATGTGCGTGAACAAGTGGTGCATGCCAGGCAGGAGCTAACCTGCATGATGGCGAGGAGAGCTCGGAGCTGCAGGAATTGCTAAAGGCACTAGCTCGGGCAGCCTAAGAGATGGGGCAGTGGGTTCTAGATGGGCAAACCCAAGGAACCAAAGGGAGACGAGCCAGGGCAATGGAAACTGGAGTGCCTAGGACAGGGCCTGCTGTCACAGCCCTCGTGGGCAGCAGACCTGCCTGCAGCTTCAGATATACTGAGGCTTGAACTTCACTCAAGAGGGGGCTCCAGCTGTGCCCTGCCGACAGGGCTATGGAAGGGGAAGGGCCCAGGAGAATGAAGATTTGGGGCAGAATTCCAGAAGGGAGGCAGGAAGGAAAATGGGCAAGAAATAACAAAAGTTGGTACGGTTGCTATTTGTCTTCATTAGGGATAAAAGGAGACGTCAAAGGAAGAAGCAAGAAACCTCCTCTGCTTCTGTGAGGAGAGGGGGCTGGCAGGAAGACCCCCCCTGAGAAAACTCCTGCCAGGATCTGTCCCAGGAGGGAGAGCGCGGCTGCTCATTGGTGGTGGGGACGCTGATTAACAACTCCATGGGCACAAACCAAAGGATAGAAGCTGCAGAAATTCAAAACTTGAGATGTGGCAAGGCTGAAGTGAGAAGAGATCTATTCTGGAGATGGGCCCCTGTGGCTGGCAGGATGTTGGAGTGAATTTGCTGAATGGGCTAAAGTTAAAGCCTGCTCATTTTCTTCAGGACAGTCAGTTCAAGGAGTCTGTGGCTGTTGAAAGTTTTTGAGGGTGTGCTTATAGTTCCTGTAAAAGTGACAGACCGGCTTGGGGTCTGGGGGGCAGTAATTTAAAAGTTATATGGAGTTATGGCCAGAGGAGGTGAGGGCCAAACACAAGCCTTGCTTCTCCTGTAGAGAGAGGGTGAGTTTTCAGTCTAGAGGTGCAAAGACATGTTTTGTATCTGGCTCAAGAAAGCTCTTTAAAAAATATTTACATGCTTAGGATGTAGATGGCAGAGATGGAAAAGTAAATACACCATTCAAGTATTTAGAAAGGGAAACATCCGAAAGCCCCCCAAACGAAACCAAAACAAAACAAGATCCTGTTTTGGGGGTATAGACTGGACAAATATTATTTTCTATATGCAGTGGGGGGCAGCCTGTGTTTGAAGCCAGAGGTGCTGGGTTCGAGGCTCAGCTCTAACATTCACTAACTGTGTGATACAGGGCCAATTACTTAGCTTCTCTTCTATTCCTTCCAGTTAAAGCAGGCCTATCAGCAACACCTACTTTACAGAATTGTAGAATTCAAGGAAAGAGGCAAACATGGTTAATGTACCTATAAGCTCAATGGAAAAGTTAGCCAACTTTACTAGTATTAATGAGCACGTATGCAATGATTTTCAGATATGGCATTTGATTTGGCTAGGCACCTACATTTAATGTGGTATTTCTTTGAACTTAGAAATTACAATTTTTAATTAATGCTTCTCTATGTTTCCCTCGTTTTTTCCACTATACACCCCCTCCCTTGCCTCCCTGTTCCATGGGGGACTGGAGAGCAGGATGTCTCAGACTGGTGCGTAGAATAAGCCTACACTACATCCAGACTCACACTTTAAATTCTAAATTTTATGTCCTGTGGCAGGTAATAAATTAGTAAAGAAAGATGCTTTCTATGTCCATGAGCTACTACAGATAAAGTGACAAAATAAGAGAGCAAAAGCAAATTTTGCTATGAGTTGATGAGAGTTGAGTGTATAATGTAAAACAAAGAATATCTGAAAGCCAGATATTTTTATATGGGGTTGACAAAAGTACTTTGTTTTTTATTTTCTCCTAATTTTCTAAATGCTGGAAAACACAGTAAAAAGACTTTAATGTTTTAGCCTGGCCAGTGTGGCTTAGTGGTTGAACATCGACCTATGAACCAGGAGGTCACAGTTTGATTCCTGGTCAGGGCACACGCCCAGGTTGTGGACTCCATTCCCAGGAGGGGCGTGCAGGAGGCAGCCGATCAATGATTCTTTCTCACCATTGATGTTTCTCTCTCTCCCTTTCCCTTCTTCTCTGAAACCAACAAAAATATATATTTAAAAAACCCACCTTAAATGTTTCAGCCAAATATTTTTCTGAAATGAGATTGGTATGCATATTTTTTTCCTTTTAACTCTAAACGAATGGCCTTTTTATCAAATATATCTAACACCTGTAGCATATAAACTCAGGTCCAGATTTCCTAAAAATGCTGGACATGTTTTAGTATTTTAATGATAAAACCCAGATGTCTTGTTTTACATACCCTGGAAGAAAAGAAACATACAACCGTACAAAGAACACTCACTATTTTAAATCTGATTAAACTCTCTGCCAAACAAGGACTGGAAAGAGTATGATGTTTGTACAAACAATCTTTTAAAAAGTAGTTTTCAAATCCACTTCACTCTTCTGGAAAACTCCTGAAATGTGAACCGGCAATATTTATTTACATTCCACCTCTGCAGTGGAGAATTGTTTGGGGTCATGTCTTGGCTCTCGGGGTAGGTGTCATGGTGATGATTAGCCTGACTGTCCAATCTGTGTTTAGAGGCCCATATGGAAGGAACTCCACTTCGGTCACTTACTAGTATACATATGACAATACTATTTAGAGCCCGGGGGTTCCTAAATGTGGCTTCATATCAGAACCACCCATGAGAGCTTCTTAAAATACCGAATTGCAGACTTCACCATGGAGCATCTAATGCAGCAGATCTGGGAAAGGAGGTAGACATTTGTCCTTTTACAAAGTTCTCCTATAGTGATTCTGATAGAGCTTGAAACTGCCCATCTAGGGCCCTGGCCATTCTTTTAAATTTGCTTCAATGTGCACAGGCATCATTGGGATTTTGCTAAAATGCAGCTTCTGATTCCGTGGGTCTGAAGTGGGAGTGCTGGTGGAAGACTCTGCATTCCCCGCAAGTCCCCAGATGCCGCTGGTCTGGGGAACCACACGTTGCACTTCGTTCTCAGGTCTTCTCAGTCTCTTCCCATCTGGAATAGTTCCTCCACAGTTCCCTGTCTTTCATGCCCTCCGCAGTTTCAAAGATGTCAGGCCTCACATTCTATAGGAGGGTCTTCACCCTGGGTCCAGCGGGTATTTCCTCGTCACCAGATTGAGCTCATGCTGCTTGGGCAGGGATGTCCCAGGACAAAGCTGTACTTGGCTGGGTGCATCAGAGGGTATAGGATGTCAGCACTTCACACCACTTGATCGTGTGAATCTTGATAATTTTGTCAGGTTTCTGCACCATGAAGTCACCATGGGCCCCGGACAGTTAATTATTATTTTGTGGGGAAATATTTCTAAAATTGCACCAAAGTCTTGCCCCTCATCAACCCTTTGTCCACCTGCATTCTATTGATGATTACCACCTGGATCAACTATCTGCCTCTATGATGGCTGCCAAATGGTGATTTATATTTTCACCACAATATTAGTTGCATTTGTTGGTAATCTAATGGGAGATCCCTTGTATGTAACTTTCCGTCTCTCTCTTGCAGCCTGTAAGATTCTCTCTTTGTCCTGAACATTTGCTATGGTAATTATGATGTGTCTTGGTGTGGGTCTTTTCGGGTTCACCTTGTTTGGGACTCTCTGGGCTTGTGTGACTTTTTTCTTCCCCACCTCAGGGAAGTTTTCTGATATTATTTCTTCGAATAGGTTTTCTAATCCTTGTTCATCTTTCTGTTGTTCTGGCAGCCCTATTATTCGTATGTTGTTTCGTTTCATGTTGTCCCAAAGCTCCCTTAGGCTCTCCTCCTGTCTTTTAATTTTTTTCTCCAATTGCAGTACATTTTGGGTGTGTTTTGCTTCCTTGTCTTCTAATTCACTAATTCGGTCCTCCGCTTCTCCTAGTCTACTGTTGATACTTTCAATGGTGTTTTTTATTGCAGCTATATCACTCTTCATTTCTTCTTGGGTCTTACTTAAGTTGTTGATTTTTTTCATCTGTTTCTTCTAGCTTCTTCCATATGTTATTGATTTTTTCATCTGTTTCTTCTTGCTTCTTGCATAGGTAGTTGACTTTTTCATCTGTTTCTTCTTGCTTCTTGTAGAAGTTGTTGATTTTTTCCTCCATCTGGTTTATGCACTCTAGGACCCTTATTCTGAATTCTTTTTCTGTCATGTTGCATGCCTCTGTATTACTTAGCTGCTTTTCTGGAGAGTCCTCCTTCTCTTTCCTTTGCGGGTTTCTTTGTCTACCCATGTTTGATCTCACTGACATATCTAGATGTTGAGTCGTTCAGTGGCTGCTCCCTGGGTGGCAGTGACTCCTTGGTCTGTGGGTGCTCTTCGGGCGGTTGTGGAAGCAGCTGCTCCTCAGTTGGCAGCAGCTCCTCTGGTGGGTGCTGTGCACAGCTGTGGTGGCTCTTCTGGCTGGTGGGGGGAGGCTTCACGTACAGCTGCTTTTCCTCAGCAGAGGGTGTGGTGCTCAGGAGGCTGCTGTTGCTTGGATCTGCTGCGTTGATTTAAAGGCACAAAATACAACACAACAAGGCACCACGTACCAGGCACTATACAAAAATATATTCACGATATTAATAACCCCAAATAAAGGTGACCACCCGAATTAAGAGAATTAGGGGATAAGGAAGAAGGAAGAGAAAAAGATAAAAGAGAAAAAAGAAAAGTAGGGACCAAAAAAAGGAGTGCAAAAATGAAATTGGGAAAAAGGAGGGGGGAAAATAAAAGCGAGAAAAGAAAATAAAAATAAAAAAAAAAGAGCGAAAAGAGAGAATGAAGTGGAAGAGGGGAAGAGACTTTTTATATGCGGAGAATACTTCTATAGAACCGCCACTAATCCCAACAAATTCCAGCAACAGCTCCCTGGAGATGGATGCAAACTAGAAACAACTAATAATATAATGATGAAAATAGAATGGAGGACACTAATCCCAAAATAAAATAAAGAAAAAAAAATGGCACTTTAAAAAATGGTAAAATGGTAGCAGTAATAATACTGGTTAAAAATAAGAAGGTAGTAATTAAAAGGGTAAAATCAGGTGATGGAAAAAGAAGAAAAAGAAAGGAAAAAAAAAGAAAAAAAAAAGAAAGGAAAAAAGGAAAAAAATTGGTTTCTTAGTTAAAAGGTGAAAAAAGAAAAAAAAAATTTGCAGTAGTGAAGGTCCTTCGGTTCTTCTATTCTTCAGTCTGGCTTGCCTTTAGTCCTGCCAGGTATTCAGGAGAGTGTTGAGTTTCCCTGCGATACACTGTTCCTCTGTGTTGTAAACCACAGTCCTTATTTTAAAGCAGGCTGTATTTGTTTTCCAGACTGCCTTATTTTGTGTTTAGCAAAGAGTCAGTTTGTGGCTCAGCCTCTGGGTGGCAGTGTTCTGGGGTTGGCCTCTGAGGCTATAGGGCTTCTCTATCGCATTTAAAACTGATTTGGAGAGGTCAACTATCCAGAGCTGGTTCCTTAATAGTTACCCGCTCTGTATTGTTGCTGGGATTGAAAATCCCTCTATAGGCCAGACCCTGTTAACTCCCAGGGACTGATCAGATTATTTTAATCCTTGATCTTGTTCAGGGTGGAATCTGGGTGTGGCTGTGCTCCTTGCCTGGGGGTTGGGAGGAGGAGTCTCACTCTCCAGAGAGAATGGCTGCCCCAGTCCTGGGCTCAGGGGTGTCTCAGCGCTCAATTCGCTGCCACTTCTCCCGGCCCCCCTTCTCTCCTCAGTCTCTCCCCAGATTCCACTCCTCCGCACACTCTCCCTCTCTTCAGCACAGGTGAGTGTCTGTATCCGAAATATCTTATGAACAGGATTCAGTGAAAACAAACAAACAAACGCCGGCCGCGGAAACGGGGAAGGCTTGGTTTCTGTAAGCTCTTCTCTTACTGGCACTGCATGGTCTGGTCAGCTCTTCAGGCTGCCCCCTTTAGGCTCAGTCCTCCGTGATCACAGAACCCAGCTCTCAATTCCCCCGGTGGCGCCAGGAATCCTGCGGATCTCCTTTCCCCCGTCAGGGGCTGTGCCTGTCCCAAGGGACGCGGCTGTCTGCCACGCGGTCTCCCTCCGACCCTCTGGGCTCAGAGGTCTGGCAAACTTTCCTGCCCAAATCCCTGGTTTTTTTTTTTACCTTTCCAGGGGAGTTCTGCCCTTCCCGGCTGCAAACGGTCTCACCAGCTGAGCAATTTCGCCAATTCGGGGTGGGTGTTATTAGTTTCAGCTGCTCACTCCATTTGCTCCGGGACACGACCTGGGTCGCGTCTGCCTATATTGCCGCCATCTTCAGAATCCTCTAAACAGCAGTTTTTTATTCAAGATGGAGGTTACAATGCTTCATTCCCCACTGGTTTTATGTAAAATCTGCATTTGTTGGTAAGAACAAGCTCTCCTTTCTCATTTGTATATGCATATATATATTTTAAAAAATATCCCTAAACTCATAGATTGAGATTTTTTCACTATATTGGAATTTATGAACATCATAATGAAGTTGAAATGGCCTCAAAGTGGCTCCTGGATCCTTCTGATATATCTCCATCACCACATTTGAGTATTTCCTTACTTCTAGCCTAACAAGATATCTCATACTTATCTTTAATTTTCCTAGGGAAGGTTAGTCATCCCTTGTAAATGGTTCAATGGTGCCTTACATTTAAAAACAATGGTAAGTAAATCTGTAATTGTGAAATTAAATTTGGCCTTTTTAATTAAAACATTTAATAACACAAAAGTAAACATTAAAATACTTTATATATTGTGTGTGTGTGTGTGTGTGAGAGTGAGTGAGACAGCTGCACTTTAAAGTTGTAAAGCTCTTCACAGGTCACTTAGTCAAATGGTTTCAAATTCTGGGACCCCAAGACTTTATGGGGATGCCTAGGATTCAACAGTGAGTAAGCAGAGCTGCTCTGGGTGCAGAGCGCCTGGGTAGGAAGTGGGTCAGAGTCTCTTCAAGGACTATTCCCTAGGTTTCCTCAGAACCTCACTTCAAAGCCACCATCCTGGTCTAAGCCTTCAAACTCTCACCGAGGAGAAGGCACGCTTGGCTATTTGCGAACAGCAATTTCAAACGTTCAGCCGCATGCATTTGTCCGCTGGGTGCAGTGGGTTGACACCTGGCCAGGAACAACCCATGGGGCTAAGCTGCCTATCTCAACAGATTTCAGGATTCTCACATTCCTTCTTTATGAAGGGGTATCACAAAACAATACTGAAAGTACTGTAATTGAAAAATTAAAAATATACACGGGAAGGTTCAAAGTTTTGAGTGAATATATGGAATATATAATTTAATTATAAAAATGATAAGCACTAGTGTATGATTTCCTTCAGAGGACACATTTTACCACTAGGTATTTTCAGGGTCAAACAGATATTTCGATATTTTTATGAATAAAAGTACCATACTGCAAAATAAAAAATAAAGAAGATTGCAATGCATAGGATGGGCCCATTGATGGCACAAACTTCAGCTGTTCACAGGAGAAACAGAATGATGTAGAACCCTAACTTTTAACTTTTCCTCAAATCATTTCAGTATGGCATTGAGGTGAATAGGATATATGCCCCACTCCCCACAAATGCAAATAGAAAGAGACATGTTTACATGACAAAAAATACAAGAGAAACAACTTAACTGTCTTTCAGTGGTAGAAGGGTACAGAGTACCCAATAGAATGACACAGAGCAATGAAAATGAATCAACCAGAGCTACACATATTAACATGGATGAATTTCCAAAAACAAGGTTGAGTGAAAGAACAAGTTAGAAAAGAATATAAACAATTTGGTCAAAACCTTCCAATGATATCCCATATAATCTGGTTAAAACGGAAAGTCCTTACAATGGCCTACCAAACTCTATAGATCAGGTAGTCTGACCTCACCTCCTACTGCTCCCCTCCCCACGTCACAGCCTTTTCTATCCCAGCCACATGGACCTTGCTTTTCCTTGAATGTGCCAATCATAGTACCACCCCACCCCCATCTCCACAGGGCATTTGCCCTTACTGTTCCCTCTGCCTGGACTGCTCTTCCCTCAGATATCCAGATAGCTCCCTCTCTCAGCCCTTTCCTGTCTTTACTCAAATATGAGTGTCTAAGTGAAGACTTCACTTACCACCCTGCCAACCTACAATAGCCACCCTTCCCCAACACTCCCCATTCCTCTTCCCTGTTCTACTTTTCTCCCTAGCACTTACCATGTCATACATTTTACTTATCATCTGTCTCCACTTGGCTAGAATATAATCCCTCTGGATAGAAAATTTTGTCCGTTTTTCCATGGCAGCATCTCCAGACCCTAGAACAGTGCCTGGCACATAGTAGGCACTCAAGAGACACTTCTGGATGACAGACTGAGTGAATACATGAATGATATTTCAAGAGGTACCAAGAAGCAAACAAAAGTGCTGGCTGACTGATGACAGGAGGAAGAGATCATTTCCAAATACGCTGGACCGGAAGACTCATTTTTGGCAGCCTGCCTCTGACATATAATTCTAGTTGACAGACAAACCCATTTAGGAATCCGTTTAGGAATCAGAGGGATGCATTTTGTGGCTGCTCATCCTGAAAAGGGCGTTAGCATCCTAACAATAAAATGTTCTAAGGAAGTCATAGGACATTTGTTTCCTGGTCAAGATGACCAACTGGCAACTTCATCTCAGACTCCTGCCATTGAGTCCTCTCTTCCGTGCTCTATTAGTCATTCAACAAACATTTGTGGAGCAATGTCTAAGTGACAGGACTACCCCAGGGCTTCATGAGTCTAACTCTGTTCTTTCTTTTAAACAAAACTTTTTCACATTTATTTGCATGCACCTGTATTTTACCTTCATTCTCTCTCTCTCCCTTCCTCCTTTCCTTCTCTTTCTCACCCCCTCCCAAGTTCTTGGCTTAATACTTGTTATTTTAAGCAATTTGTGTTTGTTGTAAAAAGATAATCTAACACGGTAGTATTCTAAGTGGTACAAAATGAAATTTCCTTCCTTTTTTCCTCACTATGGGTCACCATAATAAAAAAAATGTAGCAGTCCTCTTTACTGGTAGATAGGTAAGAGTTCTTGCGGGAATAGAAAGGTGATAAAAGGGAGAATAACTTTCACAAACCCAAGTTACTCTTCTTTGAAAAAGGACTTGCCAAGAAATCTCTGTTTTCAAGTGTCTGTAGCATGTCATGCTTGTCAAAAGCTTGGCTGAGGCAACTGGTATTCAAGAACGCGACAGGTCATACCAGGCATTCATTCCTTAGATTTTCTGAGTTTTATCCCTGTGTCAAGTAAGACTGCCAGGGAGCAACACACCTGGACTAGATTATCTTAGCTCTCTGCATGCATACCTCCAGAGAGCTATGCCTTTTAATTATGTTCTTTCATGGAGGGTCAATATAAAATATGGCCAGAAGGAGACTGTTTCTGCAAATGTTTTTTTGCAATATACAGATCATGTATCACAGAAATGCACACTTGAAACCTGTATGATCCTATTACCAATGTCACCCAAATAAATTTAATTTTTAAAAACCCCCAAAACTTCTCTTGAAGGACACAAGGACACACAGAAAAGATCCTCCCAGAGTTTAGCTTGGATTTTCTGATGATCTAGTATGCTGCTTCTTCTTGCCTTCTTTCCTTCCTTTTCTCTCATTTCCACACTTCTTTGTTTCAGATGATGAGAACAATATAACCCATCCGCTCCCTCTTTTTGTCTTGGCTACCAGGAAGCCCTCAACAATTTGGAATCAATGGCATCAGTTTCCTTCTGCTTAGGAATTCTTTCTCATATCATTCTAGCTAGCCTTTCTTGCATATTAGCCTTTTTACTCTATCATTTTCAAAAGCTTCTTCAGATCTTTTTCTGTTGTTGTTGTTTCTTTTTTGCAAGGAGGAGGATACATACATAAATAAAGAGACCAAAGCTCACATTTTACAATTTACTGTTAAGGAAAATAAGGCCCAGAAGTTCCCTTTGCTAAGAACCATAAACAGGTGATTAGCAGAAGCTTTCAGACTAATCCCAGAGGGCTCCCACCCTTTCCCTACCCTATATTGTTTCAGATTACAGGCTAATATTTCTTCTGTCTTCACATGCAGATATTCAGATTTCCATTCAGCTTGATTTCCTTTGTGTGTATTTTTTTGGGGGGTGGGGGTGGGGGTGGGGGGAGAAGCCAAGGCTATAGCCCGTCTGATCCTTCCCATCATCAATGCACAAGGCGGACAGGGTCCAGGAGGGAGGCAGCTAGCTATCTTCTTACATCTTTCATTTCTGATTATGGAGGCCCAGCTCCATCAACCCTAACAAATCCACTTGGGACTCCAGACATAAGGAAGGTGATAGAGACAAAATACCTTTAGGAATGGAGGTATTCCTGAGTATTACATTTTTGTTGTGGAGTGTGGGGTACCCAAAAGAAGGACACAATGAGTTGATGAACTTTACATTTTGAAGTTTATGCTCTCAAAGCAAGGGTGAGTGATTGAACTTAAAATGAACATTTCCACTTAAAACAATATGAAGTAAAACTTCCTCTTTGTACTCTTACATTTTCTTGTATAGAAAAATATGGCAAGTCTAAAGATGGGTCTAGAAGCCTGTGTAGGGGAGGGCTAGAAGTCAATGGGGTAAAAAAAGGGACCTATGTAATACTTTCAACAATAAAGATTTAACAATAAATAAATAAAGATGGGTATAGGAGTGTGAACCTGGACAAATATTTGGGGTTGATTGATAGGCATTCCTAAGTGGAGGAAAAGGGGTCCCAGATGGGGGCGCACAGAGTGTGACGGAGTCGTGGTCTGCCTGGACAGCCACTATGTGGGGCACACGACTGGGACCCAGCTCTCCCATGTACCAGCTGGGTGAACTCCAACATATTTTCTCAGTTATTTGCGCCTCAGTGTTCCCATCTGTAAAATGGGAACAACAGGACCTATACCCCAGGACCGTGCAGAGGATTTAATAAGGCTCCATGCATAAAGCACACAGTGCAGTGCTGACTCAGGTTAGAGCCACTGTCATAGCCAGTCAGTAACTGTTTTACTTAATCAGCTTGGCAAGAGTCATCAAGAAAAACCTGATGGGACACAGTAGTCCCGGAAGGTACTGAGAGGCGCTGGAGACATTTAGCTGAGGACAGACTTAACTCTCTGGGATGGAGGCAGCTGCAGAGATGACAGTGCCAGACTGAAATGGTGATGAGCCAGACTTGCGTTAGGATAAATCAAATCAAGAAACAAATTCTGTACCTGGTAACTGTCTAACTTTGCTGGACTCAGCTCGTAGCCAAGGGGCCAAGGTTTCTTCACATTGTCAGGAAGTCATAAACGGCTAGCTGAGCGTGGAACAGGCCTAAGTGCCCCGGGAGAGTCACCGTGGGCAGAGACACAGGCCCAAGGTCAGAGCCCAGGGTCAAAGTCCCAGGAGAAAAACCTCTCACAGAGGCTGGCAACTCTGAGACTTGAGGAGCATTAACTTCTTTGGGGGGTGGTGGTCAAATTCCTGGCTCAATTTTGTCACAGATAGTGATTTGGATCTGAATGTAAAAACATCTTGCCAGAAACTTTCTGTTACAGGAAACTCACTAGAAAGCAATGAACGACTAAACTGCTCCATATCCTTTATGTATTTATTTATTTTTTGCTCCATATCCTTTAAAGGCATCACTATTATCTAAGGGAGAGGAAAGGGTACTCCCGGCCAGGAATAAATTAAGTTGATAAAAGGAATATGGGAGTTTCCCTTGGTATAAAACATCTTGAATGACTGACCCAGATGGTCCAGATGTTTGTATGTGGACATACTCTACACGCTGTGGTCATATTATACCAATACTGGGTTCTATAAAATTTGTAAGTTGATCTTATTTGCACAGTTGTTCATATTTGTTAATCTGAAAAGCAAAACTAAATACCATTAAGAGAACTAGAACTAAAACCAAGTTGGATTTTTTTTATTTCTATTAACTTGGCGGAAAGAGTGGCCTTTGATTTTGTGCCTGATATTCTGAATAATTATCTGCTGGATTATTTTTAAACCAATTCCTTCTCAAAAATTTTTTTAAGATTTAGAAAAAAAAATGCCCTCCTCCCATAGAGTGTTATCTTTCTTGTTGGGTATCTTAATGAACAAACAATAAAAAATCGTAATAAATGTTTCATTTGAAGCTCACATAATTCAAGTCATGCACCCTTTGAAAAAACTTATCTTGTTTAAAATTTTATCAAGATTAAACTGAAACTCCCCAGGGAATATTTTTCAGTGGGGCAAAGTGTTCTATATAAACAAATACAAGTTTTGGTCTTTGTATTTCTAATTTTGTGAGGAGATAACTTTTGTTTTTTTAACAAGTAAATTTAGTGTTTTAGAATATTTTTAGATTTACAGAAAAATAGCAAGGATAGTACAGAGAATTTCTATATATTTAGGGCCTAATTTCCCCCTTTATTATTGTTTTTCGTTAGTATGGTACATGTGTCACAATTAATAAAACAATATTGCTAGATTATAATGAACTGAGTTCCATACTTTCAAAGTATGAAATTTAGTTAATAATAATCTATCAATATTGTCTTGCCTCCCTCTCTCTACCTGCACTTCCCCGGGTAGCCCCTCCAGGACTCGTGAGCAATGAACTTCTCTATTTCACTCTCCCTTGCTGTCTTTTGTTGAGCCATTCAACACCTCGGGCTTCTATTTGTCAAATATTAATTTAACGAAGTCACAACAGGCTATAATCTAATACTATTTTATTTTGTTGCTCAAATTGTTCCAGTTTGGCGCCCGTGTCTCTTTGACAACTCCCCTTTATTGTGGGTTTTTGGGGACCACTTCCTTACATCCTAGCACCACCAGTGCTCCAGGTTCATTCTGTGCACGACCTGCCTGAGTCTCAGAATCAGCCATTTCACCAGGAAGCCCTTTATTGGAGAATGGTGTTAGAAGCCAAGATCTGGGGGCGAGGTGTGCATATTACTCCTGGGGTGTCAGTTGTTTCTAGGGCCTTTCAGATGACAAAGCAAGGAAATACATGTGTGTATACTAATCTGTGGATATGCATATCTATAAATATTTCTACATGCAACCATCTGTATGCTGCTTTAAACATTAGTTTCTACTGATGTCAAAAAGAAAACCTTCTGCTTGTTTGTTTCTGATGCCTTTGTTTCTAACATGGAAAGAAGTAAATTTCAAATTTGAAAGAAATAAGTTAAAATGATTACTTTTATTGTCAGTTTTCCTACCCACCCTTCCCACCCCCATGGTAGTGGGGCATTTTGGATAGCCAGTCCTTCTAACTGCTGCAGCCAGCCCGAACGCCTTGCCCTGGGGACTCTGCCTGGTCAGGCCTGCATTTATTTCTCCCACAGCACGTCATACTGACTCCACTCCTGTTGACACCCATCGCATAGGGTCATTTTTCTTTACAAAACTGACTCACATTTGAAGATTTATTTACATCTTGGTCATTTATCTGCTTCTGTGAAAAGTTAAAAAACTGGAGCCAAAATAAACTCCAGAATGCATCTAAGGCGAAACCTCTTGCTGCTTTAGATTGCTATAACTCACTTTTTCTGACAAGATGTAGGGGGGAAAATGAAACATTTAGCTCATGTGGGAAACACGTTTTATGTGTAAGTGAACATGAACATTATCATCAGAGGCAGCAGTATTTCTTACGTAGGTATAGCACTTTAGAGTTTACAAAGCACTCTGCTTATGTTATTTCACTTTTATTTCTATCTAACAATCCTGAGAGAGCAGTAAGGCAGAGGTTGCTGTTCCAGATGAAAACATGGAGGCTCCTGACAAGTGCTGATGAGGATGTGGAGTAACTGGAACTCTCACATATTGTTGGGAAGGCCAAACGATTCAGACATTGCACACCACTTTGCAAAATAGGTTAGCATTTATCCAAGAGAAATAAAAACCTATTTCCACCTGTTTGACAATGTTTGTTAGTGACTTAATTCATAATTGAAAACAAAACAACAACCCACAAAACCCTAAAAATAATCCAAATGTCCTTCAACTGATGAATGGATAAATAAACTGCGATGCATATACACACAAGGAAATACTACTCAGAACAAATTACTGATATGTGCGACAACCATGATTCATTTAGAATAATGAATTTCCAATGCTTTATGCTAAATGAAAAAAAGCCAAGCTCAAAAGGTCATCTACTGTAAGATTCCATTTATATGACATTCTCAAAAAGGCAAAAGGGTAAAGAGAGGAATCATACCAGCAATTCCCAGAGGTTTGCAGTAGAGGAGGAGATTGACTACACAGGAGAAAAAGGAACTTTTGGAACTAGGGAAGTATTCTCTATCTTGATTGTGTTGGCCATTATACAACTGTGTGCATTTGTCAAAACTCAGACTGTACACTAAAGGGATGAATTCTACTGTATGTAGAATTCCATTTAAAGTATGAGTGAAGATAAATGAAAAGGAGGAGTTTAAAAGAGGTTTAAAGAAGCTATCTAGTAAGCAACTTGTTCGTAGTCATTAACAAAACTAGGAATTGAACCCAGGTATTCCATCTTCAAGTCCATTTCAAGTAAACAGCGGATTTTCTGTTCTCTGTGCTGATAGACATAATGCCAGGTATAGTGAGAATCTTAAGTGCTGACCCCTCTCTTCTTGTCCACACCTTCCTTAACCAGGGAACACATTCATACTTGAGGACTTAGAATGACAATAGCCAATCTATGAGGTGTGAGACTGTATCTTAATGTCATGTTCCTTTGTCAGACATGTTGTGAGAAAGACTTTGAATAGAGATTTATCTAAATAAAATATACAAATGTGAGCACATGAAAAGATACTGAACACCATTAGCCATTTAGAAAATCAAAGCAAAACCATTTCACACTTACAAATATGGCTATAATAAAAAAGAAAGAGAATAGAAAGTGTAGACAAGGGTGTGGAGAAATCATAACCCTCATCTGTTGCTGGTGAGAATGCAAAATGGTACAGCCACTTTGGAACACAATTTGGTATGTCCTTAAAATTCTAAAAAAAGAGTTACATTTAACCCAGCAATTCCACTCCTAAGTATATGTCCAACAGAAATAAAGACATATATCTGTACAAAAATGAATACATGGATGTCACAGCAGAATTATCCTATATGATAAAAGGCTAATATGCAAGTCAACCGAACAGTGGAATGACTGGTCACTATGATGCACACTGACCACCAGGGGGCAGACGCTCAACACAGGAGCTGCCCCCTGGTGGTCAGTGCACTCCCACAGGGGGAGTGCTGCTCAGCCAGAGCCTCTCCTGCTTCTGCAGCAGCGCTAAGGATGTCCGACTGATGGCTTAGCCCTGCTCCCCATGGGGAGCGGGCCTAAGCTGTCAGTCAGATATCCCCCAAGGGCTCCTGGACTGCAAGAGGGCACAGGCTGGGCTGAGGGACCTCCCCCCATCCCCTGGTGTGAATTTCGTGCACTGGGCCTCTAGTGTATAATAACCAAAAAGTAATACCAATACAAACATCCATCAACCAATGAATGGATAAGCAAAATGATATATATTCATACAATGAAATAATTTTTTGGCTGTAAAAAGAAATAAAGTACTGATACATGCTATCATGTGGATGAACCTGGAAAACATTATGCTAAGTGAAAAAAGTCACTCACAAATGACCACATATTGTATGATTCCATTTGTGTGCATTCAGCATTACTTTCAATTCACCTTATGCATTAAGCATCAGGATTTAATAACAATAGATGGCATTTATCGATCAGGACAACCTTACCCATCCTCATGTGACAGATGGACAAAGGGAAGCTTAGAAATCTTAGTAACTTAGGTCAAGTACACAATGCAGCTGGGATTCAAACTTGGGGAGATCAGACTCCAGGCCTCAAGTTCTAAGGAGACTGGGGATCAACTGGTCTAATCCTTTGTCTTATGGAGTGAAACTGATGCCTAGAGGCTAAGAGACTTGCTCAATGTCACATGGCTGGCTAGCAGCAGAACAAAGATTCCAAACTCATGATCTTGCTATTTCCTTGGCCGGTTTTAGAGTCATGGCACAGAAATGGGAGAGATTTCCTGACGTCAGGATCTCGAAGCCAGGGTTAGCTAACTTGAGTCCTGAAACTATCCCAAGCAGATGGTGTGCACTGTTTTCTTAAGGATTTCTAAGAAAGAGGTTTTCACAATTTTCAGGGAGTTATATTGCTGATAGAATGTCTTTTCCCCCTACTACTCTCTCTTTCCAAGAGAAAGGGAATCACTGGTGTGGTATTCTTCTCTAACATGTCATGTCATGTCACTCCTCTTCTGAAAAAATTAAAAAGTCCCTAAATCTTAGGGTGACATTCAGAAATCCAAACTTCTGCCCCCCCCCCCATGCCTTTTCTCATTCTGTCCCTTTACACAGGGATTTCTTTCTTGTTAGGGGAAGACTTGGATCTGCAGCATTTGGATATTTAGTCCCTAAATCATAAACTCCTAGAACTATCATGTGTCACCTGGACCAGCCCACCACTTTTTCTCTCTGACTGGGATTATTATCTTGAGGAAGGTGATGCTAGTCAGCCAGGGTTAGGGCAGGGCAGGTAAGGAGGAGAACACGTAATATTTTTAAAATGTACATTCAACATTATAAATGCTTTTAGACATACTATCAACTAAATTTCGAATTACCAAATCACATTATATGTGGATATGAATTCTTTTTTTAAACATTTTGAAAGAAGGCATGGATTGAAAAACGTTAAAAAATTTACTTGGATATAGTTTCTCTATTGTATGGATCCAGATATAGACAGTAGAACCAACTTTAATGTCAATATCTCTATCACCTTTGTAATAATTCAAAATGGTGACCTCCATTTCCCAAACTTCCTGATACCTTGCAAATGTTATAGTATTGGAAGCAAAGTAAAATTTCTTATCTATTCTAAGTAAGTGATTCAGAATTATTAGTTTTCTAGAATCATTATCTTCATCATTAGTTATTTATTGAGTTCTTGAGTCTAGGTCAACCACTGAGGCAAACACATTTCCCCAAATCATCTCTTTTAATTCTTGTAACAATCCTATTGGTGGGGTTGGTGTTAATAGCACCATTTTACAGATGAGGAAACTAAGGTGTAGAATGGTTAAGAAACTTGCCTGGGGTTCCACGACAGTAAGTGGTAGAGCTGGGATTTGAATTTGAATCTCAGAGTCAGCGCTCTCATCAGACCTGCCCCTTTGTGCACCATGTGCAGTGTTTCTGCCACTTCCCACAGAGCAGCATTGAGTCATCCAGGTTGACAGATGTGAACGGGACATGGAGGGATTCGTGGAGGAGAAAACTGGACAGGTACAATTTAGAGCCCCTTGAATGTGGTTAAGATGCCTGAACACTACTTGGTTGGCAAAAGGATTTACTGGAGAATTAAGAGCAGACAGCTAGCTCTCTCTTGGTATTGCCATAGGGATAAAGAGTGAACGTGAAAACCAAATGGTGAATGTAGTGCTTGTTAATAGTTGTCATTAATTCCCCTGGGGAAAAAATGGAAAAACTGTCAGCCAAAGTAGGATATCTGATTCTGTGTAGATTTTTATTAGTAGAATATCTCGCTCCCTCATTGGCACACAGACAGTTACTTATATTGAAATACATAATAAGTATCTTGCCTTGTTTGGAAAAAGAAGTGTAACTAAATTCCTGTGTTTTACTTGAAATTCTACTGGAATACCATTATACTTCAAAACAGTGTGAAGTAAACATGTTTGAGATGATTATGAGACATTACTAAGGACAGCACATTGTAAGAAGCAATAAAACTTTGCTTTTAAAAGAAAGATAGTTTCATACGATACTTTCCGTGGATTTTGCCTGCTTATTTCATCCATTGGTGTGGGGACCACACTTTTGAGAGCATAGCTGGGAAGCCTGCCTTGTGTTTACGGCAGTAGAGAGAATGGATTTCAATTTATTTGCAGAAGTGGATTTCAGAGGAAGGGATTTGACAAAGTTGTTAAACCTGGTGGAGGCACGAGAGGAAAGCTGGGCTGATTATGTGTCTGAGCACTGTCATTTTGAAATTCATTCTGGCCCCCAGAGTATAAATACACTTCAGTATTTTTGTTAGGACTGCCAGAAAGTCAGCAAGTGTTCACTTTCTTTGGCCAACAAAAGCATGGCTCTCTGTGCAAAAAATTTCTGCACATTTATAAACAAGAACATTTAGAAAATCCCCTCTTGCTGAGAGATATGACAACAGATATATTTAATTGTGCCATAAAATAGAGCAGATGCAAAGAATACCATTGGGTTGATCAAGCACAGGAAAAGAGTTTATGTCGCTCTTCTGACAGAAACATATATATATGTCTTCCCATCCACCCTAAGTACCTTCCCTGCACGGTGCTGGTCTGATGAGCCCCCATCCAAGTTTTCACCTTTGTTTTCGGTCAGACTTCTCAAACAAGTATTCCCAATCCATGACCTACATCTTCTCATCACTGCACCTAGCTTTCCATCCCTATTGGCTATTGGGCTGATCCATGGCCTCCTACCCAAATCGAAGGGAAACACGTTTCTCCCTCACAGGATCACCCAGTTGAATAAGGGCCACTAGATGATCTCAAACTTTTTCTGTAAATGGCCAGATGATAAAAATTTCAGGCTTTGTGAACTCCTCTCTTGTAACTATTCAGCCTCACCACTGCAGTGTGAAAGCAGCGTAGACAATGCCTCAACGTATTGCACAGTCTGCGTTCCAATAGAAATTTACTAATGGACACTGAAATTTGAATTTAATAGCACTTTCACCTATCACAAAATATTCTTCTTTTGATTTTTAAAAATCACTAAGAAATGTAAAAATCATTCTTAGCTCAAAAGCTAAAACAGGTGGTGGGATGGATTTGGCCTGAGAGGTCATAGTTTGTCTAGGTCAGTGGTTGGCAAGCTGCGGCCCCTTGAGTGTGGCTCTTCCACAAAATACCACGTGTGGGTGTGCACATACAGTGCGATTGAAACTTCGTGGCCATACTCAAGGGGCCAAAGAGCCGCATGTGGCTCACGAGCCGCAATTTGCTGACCACTGGTCTAGGTCGACCTCCCAACCCACCAGGAGTTTCTTCACAGCTTTGCAGCCAACCAGCCAGGCTCTGTATGAAATGTCTCCAGTTGTAAGAAGCTCACTACCTCAGGAACATCCTGCTTTAAGGCCGAGATGAAATGACTGGACCGAGTTCTGCCCGCTAAAATCTCAAAGAACAACTCAATTTGATCTTCGTGGCAACCCTTCAAATACTGAAATGGACCTATCCTGACCACCTTAGAAGTCTTGCATCTTGGGAAAACAGTCCAAGTTTCTTTAACTATTGCTTGTACAACATGTGCTTTCAGTGTCCTCTCTGCTCCAGTGTGTAGAAATCCTTCTGCAAGTTTGGCCTCAGAAGACAACCCTTCAGGTGAGGCCAGTTTAGAGGACAGGTGCGTAATGCTGTGTCATTCAGCCACCTGTTCACCATTCAGGACTTTCTACTATGCACTTCTCAACTTCTGTGGTTCAGGATAATGTATACTCATCTTGGAAATTCTTGTCCTGGTTTTCATCACCCATACTGCCTTCTCACTGGATCCTTTTATCTGCTCTGACAGTGGGAGTCACCAAAGCCTGATCCTTTAAAAAGGCTTCGATGTCTTAGGAAACAGATTAATTCTCATGGTGCAGCCATCTCTTATATAGGGATTACTTCCAAGTTGTATCTGCAGCCTCGATCTCCTAGTACACTAGCTCCAGGCTCCTACCTCCTACTGCCTACAAGAAACCCACTTAAAGAAAGGTCTTACTTTATTCTCACCTTAAAACCAGCATGTCCCAAACTGAATTATTTCCTCACAAAATGATGATGATAACAGTAGCAATAATAGAAATAACAATTAATGCTCACTGAGCACCTACACTGTGCTAGGCACTATCCTGACCTAAAAATTCATGAACTTACTTAACCTTTACAACAACTCATGAGGAAACTACTCTTAGCCTCTTTTATAGTTAGGGAAATAAGCTCAGAGAAATAAAGTGATTTGGTCAAATCCCAGTGCTAATACCTAACAGGGTCAGGATTTGAACCCTGAGTAAAATAACATGCTCTTGTATGAATCAAAGCATGTGCTCTTAACCACATTGGTTGGTCTTTGTGACTGCCCAGATGCTGCCACAGGTGCCCCATGTATTCCAAATGTCCTGCCTGGAAAGCCTGAAGAACATCTTTAACGTTCTTTATTATTCAGCCTTCCTATCCAATTGGTCACTGCACTACTACTGACATTCTTTTTCTAAACTATTGGGGCCCCTTTTATTCTCACCAGCTTCCTACATCAGGTCCCTTGTCATCTTCTGCTGTTTACTGCAACTCTCTCCTGATGGGTCTTCCTGAATGTATCACAAATGATCCTGCCCAGAATATGTTTGATCAAGCTGGTTCTCTCACTTGAAAAGTCCTCCCTGCCATCCTCCTCTTTGCTATTCATTCATTTGACTGAACTTGGACTGTCCAGCCCTCACTGACCTGAAGCTCTCATTCTAGCGGGGAGGAGGGGAGAAAGGCTGGAACATATGTCAGCTGTCAGATAATTTAAACATTTCACATGTGCACTTTGTATTCCTTAATAACTTTTGTCTCCAGTCATTTCAAGAGAGTGTGTTCTGCAAATTAGAGAAAGAGCAGGAAAAGAAAGTTGCAGGTCAAGAGATTTGAGAAATCCTGGTGAATTGGAAGTGCCCTTACTGCAGGACTTCTCGAGGCTTCGATATGCCAATGTGCGTTGGAAATATCAACATAGAAAAGGAAAAGGGCTGCAAAGGAGTTTTGGAAAGGTACTGAACCATCAA
This sequence comes from Myotis daubentonii, assembly GCF_963259705.1. Classification (NCBI taxonomy): domain Eukaryota; kingdom Metazoa; phylum Chordata; class Mammalia; order Chiroptera; family Vespertilionidae; genus Myotis; species Myotis daubentonii. The sequence goes on along the minus strand of NC_081852.1, from coordinate 41,296,605 downwards.
TCTTTTTCCCCTTTCTCCTCTAGAGTAGGTTGAGAAACCATGGTTCTACAGCACAACTTTTTGGAAAAGTGGCTCTCAGAGTGTCTATCCAAATGCTAGGCATGCAGCAGGAGTGAGAGGCAGAGGTGATTAATCAAGAGAGAGGAGCCCTGACTTGGAGTTAAGAGGACAGGCTGAAGCCCAGATCCCAAGTCAGAGTGGCCCTATAAGGATCAAATGAGATAATGCATGTGAAGAGTGCTGCATAAATATAAATCACGGTATAAATGTGCACACCATTTGATTAGAGGTTTTAATTTAAATGTCTTAAAAATTTCCCTAAGATTGACTGTTGATTTCTTCATCTAAGAATTAAGATATCATGTTTTATATATAAATAGAGAGCTTCTTACAAAGTATGAGGGATTATAAATACACAGATTTTTATTTTCTCTACTTCTAGTAAGTATCCGTGGCACTTACTTATTTGATTGATCCAGATAAAGAACTGCCACAAATATATGATATTACTTCTCATTGAAGAGAGTATTTTACAAAAATGACTCATAACAATAAGATGACAACTTGGACATGATTTGGGGTACTGAGGGCATCAGGTGGCTGTGGGTTCCCAGGGAAGGGGGAGACGGTGAGAGGCTGGAAGACGTGGTGCTGGCTGAAAATGCCAACATGCTCCTCGGCTGCATTTTCTGTCCAGGGCCAGTGCTGTGTGTTTTCTGCCCTAACGACTTATTCACAATTTTAGAATCTGTATAATTTTTAAAGTGGGAAGTGTCATGATAAAGGAATGAAACTTATGTTTGTGTGAGGCTTATGAAATCTGAAGCGTGAGATTAAGGTCTCACCTTATAAATCCATATGGCTGAGGCCCACATGCCAGGACCGGGGGGACCTAGACTTCATCTTCTCCAGAATCTGCCCTGCTTTGACCTAGAACTGAATCCTTCCTTCCTTCCTTCCCTGCTCCTTCGCCGACTCTTGAGCATTTGTGGCTACACTGCTTCAGGAGCATTAAAGCATCTCTCCCCCCGCCCCCCCCCTCCACATCTTCTCCCCTATTATGACAGACCCACCTACTTCCCCTATAGGTACTTAGTACTCAAGTATGTGTGTGAAATGCTGCATTCTGAGAGTGTTTCAATGTACATTAGCATAATAAATGACCTGAGAAGTCCCGCAATGAAAACAAACCTTAGCTATCATTGTTTACCCATCATACCACATGTATGTTAGACCACAGGGCACTATTTTGCCACAGAATGCACACTGAGCTCCCACACAACTCACTGTGGGAGATACTGCTCTGGTCTTACTTGGTTACCCCCTAAATCCCTCAAACAAAGCATTTTATATCCCCATTTCTTTATTCATTATATTTCCTCCCATGGTATAACTGTTTATTGTGCAAATAGATGCATAGTACTTTATGTATAGCAATATAACAATGAGTTTGGGGTTTGGGGTCATAAAAGCCTGAGTTTCATCTTGTTTTAGCCACTTTTTAGCTGTGATATGGGGCAAATTATGTAGCCTTTCTGAATCTCAATTTTCTTATTTGTAAGATAAAGCAACGATTCCCATCTCTCAGGGTTTTGTACAAGTTAAATGTGATTAGGCACATAAAGTGTTTGGCATAGTCCCCAGCACAAGGCACAGAATTAACAGTGTCTACATTATTAATTTCTCTATATGATCATCATCTAAATAAACAGAAGAAAAATTAGACATCCTCAAGTAGCTAATTGTCAAATTAATCAAATTTTTTCTTTTGAGTGGATAATTTGACTTGCATATTGAGAATGTGTCTTGTTTTTAGGAAGTTATTTCAGAGTATGGAAAGGTATATTTAGAGTCATATGAGAAAGATATGTTAGATGATTGTAGCGTTAAGGAAAATCATATATAGCTTAAAAACACTTAACGAAAAGGGGATTGGTGGTTCAAGATCAACCCAAGGAGCAGTCACTGGTGATGTGGCATAGGGCGTTCCATTAGTTCCTATTAGGCTTGATATTTTTTCCCAACAATTTGAATAAATATATATGAGGCACACTTACCAAAACTGAATATAAAAAAATCAGGAGTGGTAGCTAATTCAACTCATAACTGAATTAAGATTCAAAATTATTTTGACAGGTTTGAATGTCCAAGAAGATAAAATTTAGTACAATCACTTATAAAATATTACGTTCATGTGAGAAAACAACAAAGTAAACCATGCAGAGAAAAGATGAGCCCAATAGCTTTTGTTTAGGGGATTTAGTTGACCTTTAACTGGGCTAATAATTAGACACTGCTAATAGAAAAAAACAGTAACAATAAAATTAGGCATTAAGAGCAGGAGAATTACCCAGTTGTAAGAAGGAAGTATATCCAAACAGATTAGGCAGCCTCATTTTTAAGAAGGATATTGAAAAAACGATATAAATTTTGACGAGATGGGGACTATCTATCCTCAAGAGAACCAGACCAAAGGAACACACAATTTCTGTTATTTCTTGGGAGCTCCATCAACATAATAGGCTAATTGCAATGGAATGAACTTTGTCTTTGCAAGTCTTTATGAAAAGCTGAGTAAGAATGTGCAAGGGTGAGATCCCTTCATTTGGTGGATGATAGGAGTTCAGGTTCTACAAATACCCTGGACACCTGTGTCAGGCACACCATGAGAAGGCAGAGTTCCTGGCAAAAGACAGTAGTGCTGGGAGAAACAGAAGGCAGCAGGAAATAGGAAGACCAAATCTGAGATGGATTGACTCGGTAAAACAACCATGGGCATCTGTCTACAGGAGCTGAGCAGGGCTGTTGAGGACAGGACACTGTGGGCATCACTCTTTCACAGGGTCACCAGGACTTGGAGTGACTCAACAGCACGATGCACGCAGGACTTCCCAACATGACCTCTGAAACCTCATCAATGACAAAGTTCATAATTGTGTCTGGCAAAACCCTTTGCAACCTCCAAGGCTCTGAAGCCTTTCGTCACCCTCCAGGGCAATGTGCCTCTGTGGTCTCTCTCTCCCCTCTCAGGGCACATACACCATTTGTCTCTCATTTGGCATGGATCACACTAGTTACCATTTACTGACTACCTATCTTGTGCTAGGCGATATTATATATTATCTTGATTAAATGTCCAATTTTATCAAGTTGGAAATTGATAAAATTATCCAACTTTAAGGTGAGATATGAAGCTGAAATCAGTTTATATCACTTACTTGCCCAGAGTCCTATCGTGAGTAGGTGGCAAAAACTGAACTCAAATCCAGACTTAGCCACAGAATCATACTCTGTCCACTAACCAATGGCACTTCTCTAACAACAATTTCTCACCTGACAATTAGTGCTCTGCGTTGCATTTTCTGTGTATGTGTATGTATTTATTCAATATTTCATGTCTCATATGCCTTGAACTAGATGATAAATTCCTAGATCAAAGGGCCATATCTTGCTTTTCTTTGTATTTCTAACAGAGTCTATTTCAGTAAACAATTGTTAACACCAACTATCATTACCCACTCATTAAGTACTTATTTATTGAGCAACTACTAAATATAGCTGGCACTTTGCAAAGAACCAGACATAGAGCAATGAACAAGTGAAACAAGTTTCTAAAGAAAAAGCAAGCAAGTACACAGACACAGGTAAATGTAAAAAGTGAACAAGTCGCCCTGACTTGTGTGGCTCAGTGGATAGAGCACTGGCCTGTGGAATGAAGGGTCTCGGGTTCGATTCCCATCAGGGGCACATGCCCCGGTTGCGGGCTTGACCCCCGGTGAGGGGAGTGCAGGTGGCAGCCGATCAATGATTCTCTCTCATCACTGATGTTTCTATCTCTTTCATCCTCTCCCTTCCTCTCTGTAATCAATAAAAATATATTTTAAAAAAAGTGAACAAGTCAATGGCTTCCCTGACTTTTGACCTGAGATATGATCAATAAAAGACAGCAGCTGTGGTATGAGAAGGGGAAGAAGGTCTTAGGCAAAGGGAACAGCAGGTACAAAGTCCAAATGGGGAAAGCTAGCTCTGCATTTTCAGGAACAGAACGTAGGTCCCTGTGGCCAGCAAGGAGCAAGGGAGGCATGGGTGGTATAAAGTTAGGTTGGAGAAGTGGACAGGGGCCAAATCCTGCACGATCTTGGCCTTTTAGATTTTATTCTAAATGCAAAGAGAGGCCACTGGGGGATTTTTAGCAGGGGAAGTGACCTGACATGCTTTCGTTATAAAAGATCACTCTGGCTGCTGGGTGGGAGAATGGATTATAGGGTATACGAGCATGAAAGCAGTACTGGAGATGAGTGCAACAGTGCTGCCTCCAAGGTGGTGGCAGGTGCAATGCTAAGGAGTGGTCTCATTCAGAGTGTATTCAGTCAGTAAAGCAAATGAGACTTGCTGATGGCTTGGATGTTGAGTGTTAGACAAAGAGAGTACATCAAGGATTACTCATAGGTTGTTAGTTAGCGTGAGCACGTGGGTAGATGCTGAGATGGGGAAGATGGTGTGGGATAAGTGGAGAAGACACTGGGTAGTATATGAATGGGGGAGGGAAAAGTTAATAATTCTATTTGGGCCATATTTAAGATGCCTTTTAGATATCAGAATGTAAGCCTCATTGTTAGAATGAGGGCAGGGGCTGGGTGCTGTAGCCCTAGTGCACAAAATAATATCTACTTTATAAGACGGTACTCAATAAAACCTTGTTGAATGAAAAAAGCCAAGGAGAGGTATTGAGAAGGCAACTGGATTTATGCATGTTTAAACCTCTTCAGTGAATGTAAATTCTTGGCAAAGCATAAATACTTTCCTGCTTGGCTCCTACATGTACATAAAGATCTCTAAGAGTGGTTTTTAAAAGAGCAGAATTAAACATCCAAATAGGGTCAGTTATTGTACTCCTGGAGAGAGGCTCAAAATCCCAGTCTCTGACTAAGGCCTACCTGGTCTTTCCTACAGTGTTCAGTGTCATTTATGACATGTCTGAAGGCAAAGAATGACCTTGAGGAGTGCTGGACTGCTTCTCGGAGTCATTTTACTATTAATAATAATAATTCTTGCCTCTGTCAAAATTCTTATTTGTCTATTTTCCGATTTCCATCGGATTTATTCTTATTTCTTTCAGTCCCAAGATTGAAGTGCTAACTCGACCCTGTTTTAAACAAAACAAAACAGGCCTCCAATAGGTCAATGGCTTTGGCAGTTCTTTTTCTGGGTTGGTTAAATCCTAGACACATGATGTGAGCTTCAAGAAGGCCAAGAGAATAAAAATATCCTGTCATAGTAACAAAATAGTTTGAATATTTAAGGTTTCAAAACCAAGTCTTCTACTGAAGCACAAGGATCAAATTATTTTTATTTATTTTTTTGTTAATCCTCACCCAAGGATATTTTTCGATTGATTTTTAGAGAGAATGGAAGGGAGGGGGAGAGACAGAGAGAGAGAGAGAGAAACATCAATGTAAGAAAAATACATTGATTGGCTGTCTCCCCCATGTGCCTAGACAGGGGTGGGCAAACTTTTTGACTCGAGGGCCACAATGGGTTCTTAAACTGGACCGGAGGGCCGGAACAAAAGCATGGATGGAGTGTTTGTGTGAACTAACATAAATTCAAAGTAAACATCATTACATAAAAGGGTACGGTCTTTTTTTTCAATAGTTTTATTCATTTCAAACGGGCCGGATCCAGCCCGCGGGCCGTAGTTTGCCCACGGCTGGCTAGTACGTGACCTTAACCTGAATCTAACCTGGAACCTTTCAGTCTGCAAGCTGATGCTATCCTCTGAACCAAACTGGTTAGGGCCCAAATTATTTTTTTAAAAATACAGAATTATCTGTAGATAACTGAGAACTGTCCAAGGTAAATTTAAATAAATGCGGCGCCTTGCTTGCTTGCTTTCTCTTCCCCTTTCTTTACTTCCTTCCTTTTTTTCTGAACATGATGTGTTGTCAACTGGCTCCAGGACACATAAGCCCCCACGAATAACCTTGCTCTTAGAGCACTACCCTGCACAACTCAGTATCTGTGGTTTAACTGCCTACTGTGTTTTTTAGCCCAGAAATTTCTGGACCAAGATCTCTGTTAAGCTGGGAATGTGCAGTGAAATGCTCTGGGGAATGAATACACTGTCTGCTCTCAGAGGTGTGCCTCCGGGGAGACGTTCTTTCCCAAGAAGCAATCTGGTTTTCCAAAGTGAGCTGAAATTCTCCTTGCCCGGAGGGAGCTTTATTAACCATTTGTCCCATGAGCGTTCAGGTATGAGGAAGAAAGTTTGCATAGCAGCCCTGAAGAGATCATTTTTTTGGCTATCTGCTTAAAAGGGGGAGAAAAGCCTTGGAAGAAAACTTTTCTAACATGGTTGAAAGTAGAAATTTAAAACAAGATTTTTTTTTTCTAAAATATTTCAAGGGAAGAAACATGTTTGGACATGAGGACACTAACCCTCCCCCACATTATCATATGCCATACTTTTTCCTTATTGTGCTGAAATGGTCTTCCCTTGGCTATGACCAGACAGATATTTGGATGCTGGAATGTGCCAAAATGATGATTATCACTTACTAGAGGCCTGGTGCATGAAATTCATGCACAGGATGGGAGGCACCCTTAGCCCAAACTGCACCCTCTCCAATCCAGGACCCCTCGGGGGATGTCTGACTGCTAGTTTAGGCCCAATCCCTGCGGGATCCCTCTCGCAATCCGGGACCGCTGGCTCCTAACTGTTCACCTGCCTGCCTGCCTGATTGCCCCTACCTGCCTCTGCCTTGGCCCCCGCCACCATGGCTTTGTCCGGAAGGAAGGCAAGACGACTGGAAGATGTCTGGTCTAATTAACATATTACCCTTTTATTAGTTTAGATGATTCTGGCTGACAGGACCCAGACTCAAACAGCCCTCTTCTGGGCAGATGGTTTATTTATTCATACAATTCTTTTCCGGGGAGTGAAGCTGCACCTTGGAGTTCTTCATAGAGGGAGTGGCCTCTAAACTATTGAACTGACATCTGGTGAAAATGAGCAGATGGAAGGAACAAGCCACAACTGAGTGTCACTTTGGGCTACCCACCTTTGTGTGGCTAGAGAAGCAGGTTGATGATTGCTTAGGTTGACCAAATGGAAGAGGTTGAGAGATCATGGGGCAGAGGGGTGAGGGGCAGAGTTGACGAGCCAGGTGGAATCCCTCTGAGTCTTCTGGGTTCTCATAATTTGGCTCTATCTTGGGCTCAAGACCTGCCCTTGGACTAACTGGTCTTGAAAGAGGGGCCCAGACAAATGGTCTTGCTAAGAACTACCTAACAAACAAAAACTGCTCTTGTAGGGCAAAGGAAAAAGTGGAACCATTAATAGCCTCTTGAACCCAAAACCCAGTCCTTACCCAGAGTAATCAATTATCTGTTACACAAAAGAGTGTCTGGCAGTAGTGTGGGCAGTGGAACAAAAAATTTGTTCTGTTGACAGACCAGCTGTAGATGCAGACCATGACGAGTTCCAACCACAAAGGTCATCAATGGATGAATAAGAGGACAGAAGCAGAGGCCATACCGTTTGAGAACTAGTGACTCAGGACTGTGATTCCGGAACATATCCTTCTCCCCCTTGTTCCACCACAGACCTTCACAAGAAAAAGATGGGAAGGGAAAGGGAGTAAGGATGATCTTTAATCTCTATCTGCCTCTCATCTCTTCTCAACCACATGTGCTAAAGTATTCAATCTCTTTGTTGAAATTATATACAACAACAACAACAACAACAAAATCTCTTTGTCTCCTTTAGAAAAGAGAAATGGCTCTTCAATTTATTATAAGAGGAGTTAAAAATCAGTAAGATCAAAAGGCATGTGGGCTAGAGGTAGGGGCTGGAAAGAGGAAGAAACGGGGGAGGAGAGAAGGACAATATGACGTGAGTGTCAAAGCAAGAGTCTTCGTGGGAAGGGAGGCTTTTCAACCTGAAAGGAGAAAGAGAACTCTGGCTTTTTGGAGTTTTAGATCAAGACTATAACCACAGAGATATGTCCACATCAAAAGGGTTCAGGAAGACCTGCCTCCCAACCAAGCAAAGCAGAACCGAGCCCACGCCCAGCACAAATCTTGACTACCACCGCTTGAGGGCTGACCCCTTGCACGTGCTTCAGTGTACTTGCAAGGAGAAAAAGATGATCCTTTCAGAAGTTACTCTGGTGTGCAGTCTCGAGAAGGGGGATGGGGACAAACAATGCTTCCAAGCCACAATCTAAACTGATTTTAAATGACCTATCTCCTGGGCTTCCTTAATGTAAGCCAAACCCTTTCAGTTATTTCATGACTGTACTTTCAATTGCATTGTACTTTTAACCTTATTTTCCTAAGAATAAACTTTATGCAACATTGCCCGAAAGGCATAGGGATTTTCTTCCCTTTCTCCACACCACGGTTAAGTCATCATGTAAGTAGTTATTAAAATTCAGGAAACTTGTAGCTCTTGATCATGTTCTACTGACAGTCTGGAGCAAGCTGACTCCCTAGACCATGAGTCTTGCTCATGACAAGAACTGGTTGTCTTCTTGTCCGGAATGTCCTCCCTGCCCCAATGTTCCCCCTCTGCCCCGGCTATCCCTTAAGGCCCAGCCCCACACTCCAGAGCTGAGCAGCAAGAGCTCTGATCTCCCACCCAGACACTTCAGCTCCCATCATCTGTGCCACTAACACTGCATGTACTTTCTGCCTTTTTTGGTAGTGGTTTGTGCCCGTGCCTGACTACAATTTAAGACTGGTAGCTTCTGGCAGCTGCAGACTGTTACTCACTTTCCTTAGTGCTTATCCACCATGGTGCCCTGCTTCTGAGAAGTGCAGACGGTATGTTAACTGAGTGCACTGGCCTCTCCCCTAAGTGACAGACACTCCTGCAATGGAGCTAATATTCTCTCTCTTGTCTTTCAGATTCTCCGGTGTTCCAAGAAATACATCTCTTCCTTCCCTGAAGAAAGTACAGTTATTTTGTGTATCCAGTTTCTTGTGGAGAAATACTTGTAAACTTTGCAAATATCTTATTTCTTATCACAGTTTTGCACCAAAATTTTAGAATTCATCAATGGTTCTTGCCTATAATAATTTATTACTGGGGTTTCCTAATGGTGATTTCCTATTTCCCTCATTCCTTTTACACTTATTAATTGAAATTCTTTTAAAAATAAGAGCTGTACCTTACCCCCTCCCATTGATATATTTATTCAATTATTCATATCAGTATGAACTCATAAATATTTATTTTATTCTATAGATCATAACCCAATAATATGATTATTTATTTTGTTATTTAAGCTTTACTTTCTTTATCTGTGAATTAAGGACAATGACAACCGCCTTACAAAACTGTCCCTAGGATTAAATGGGATTTAAAAGTGTGAAAATATCTAGTCCAGAGCACCTAGTAAATAAGTGCTAGCTCCTTTCCTTCCTCTTCTTTACAGAAAGTAAAACCATGCTAACTTGGAGGCAAAACCATTCTAAATAGGTGAAAGTCTGAACTTAAGAATTCCCCTTTAATGTAATGCAGCTTTTCCACCCTAAGATATATAAACAAGAATTTAGCTATCCCAGTTTGTCTAGCGGAGGTCATTTGGGATCTGCCTATAATGACTATATAAGATTGATTTTTAATCTGCATGCCCATAATTTGTATGAAAATAGATGCTTGAGAATACTTGAAAACAGACTGTTCTCTTAAGTAGATTAAGTGTTTTCCCAGAAATCTTGTTTATGTTCTGAAGTTGCTTAGCTAAACTATTTTCAGAGATAGTCCAAAGCGTGCCTCAACCCAGCTGTGGTTCCGATGATCACTAACTCTGAATTAATGATATCACTGATTCATCTTGGATTCCTAAGGTTATAGCAGTGAATGGAAGAAATTCAAGTTTTCTTTCTCCAAAATTAATTTAAAATTAGATTTTAAAAGTTTGGGCAAATCACTTGTAAGTTCAGGTGGGATTTAAAACAATAACAACAACAAAGGATAAGGGCAAGGTCCCACATTATATGAGAGTGACTAGATCTGGAAGTTTAAAATAATTCACAAAATACAGTAAAATCCCATATGAAATCACACAGTTTACTGGAACTTTCATTTCCTACCCAGCTTTATTGATAAGAAGAATCAAGATCGTCAGGAGATTTATTTTAAAAAAACAGCATTGGGGCAGTGTGATTTATAAGCTCTCATGCGGACACCCAGAGGGTCTGTTTTACTCAGTGTGGGGTGGGGCCAGGAACCTGCATTTTTATCAGGCGCCACTCCACAATATGAGTCTTGATATAGGTGGGAGGCAGAATACCACAGCAGTTCAAAGCTCAGGCTCTGGGGACCTGGCAGTGTGGGTTTGAATCTCACTATTGCTACCTACTACCTATATAACCTTGGGCAAATGATTTCATCTCCTGTGCCTCAGTTTCCCCACTGGTAGTGTAGGGCTAATGACAGTATCTGCTTCCCAGGGTTGTGAGGAGCAAATCAATGGTATATGTAGCTGATTAGCAGGGCAGTGTTAGATGGAGATCAGCAATTCCCACGGGTCATGGATCTCCCATTGAGGAACATATCTGGGCACAGAACTGCTTGAGCTGAGCCCTTAACATGTCTACATCCACTGTGCCTCCCCATGGTCACTGACATTTACATCCATCATCTGGGTCATGATTGGCAGGCTATGGAGACTGCGAGGTCAGCTGCTATCATTAGAAAGTGTTTAACTAACAAAGGTGGATTGATCCACTGTCAATCAGAGATATACAGGACTAGAATGGGAGTATAATTTTTGCATTTACTACTGTAATTGTGGAGTTAAACCAACCACCAACAACTATAGAAACTGAAAGTTGTGTTTAATCTTCAAGGCAAAAGAAATAAAGTCTAAAAGACAGCAATTGTAGAACAGAAAACTTTGAGTGTGTGGTTATACTATGGAGGAAAAGTGTTCTTTAAGCCCAACAGCACAGCATCCCTGACCCTTGCCCTGCATGGAGACCTGCCTCTCCTCCTTCCTATCCCTTGTCCTTGCTCCAGGGTCACAGCATGTCAGCCAGTTGGCCCTCCTCCTCCTCCTAGTTGCCACTAGACCTGCCTCGCTCCCAAGTGTTCCCAGACTCTGGTTACAGCTTCCTCCTCAGAACTGGCTGGTAAGGTCTCAGAGGCCTTGGAGGGACTTTCTGGGGGCTGGGGATGTTGATGGGATCAGAGGACAGGAGGGGGTGACTCACTGTCCCTCAAGACCACGTTCCTCCCCACTTTCCTGACCCAGGTGTTGGTGTTTAGTGTCTGCTGAGGAGGCCTGACAGTGGATCCTGTGGCCAGGGATCATACTGACCAAACTCAAAATCGAAACATTTAATATTGAAAGCACATGAAGAAACCAGGGGGAGAATATTTGAAAACAGGCACAGGGAGAATATTTTGGAAGGGAGGGGAGAAAAGTTGGGGATTGGTTGCCCAAAGGGAGAAGGCTTGTGGACTTGGTAATGATATGAGGTGGAGATAGCATCACTTAGGCTTCAGTTAGTTAGAGTGAAGTGAGAGGGAGGATGACAATGTGCTGTCTATCTCAGTGCCTGGAAAGAAAGCAGTCATCATGGAAGTGGCAAGACAGACAGGTAGATGAGATGTCAGTAACAGACAAACCAAGAAGGAGAAATGCTTAAAAACCACTTACTAGCAATTCTTACAAAAACATCTGAAAGTGGCTTCTTACCTCATTAAATCTCATCACAAGATCTTCAAGGGCATTGTGCTCTCTGTTCTGGGAGTTAAGAATTGATGCTGAGATGGATGCTTTGAGGCAGGGCAGGGACCTCTGACATTCTGGAGTGCTCAAGTTCTGGGTCAAGAAGCAAAGATAGTCAACCGGCAAGACCCTCCGGTAGATATTCTGTTCCTGCTCCATCAGGATGCTGGCGACTTCCTCGGGGAACTGGATGAGGGGCTGCAGATCAATCAGCTCCTTGCTGATCCCAGCTGAACTTGAAGGGAGGGCACTGGAATTGGCCATAGAGGTGCCCGGTTGGCGTTCTGGAATAAAGCCACAGAGGTCATGGTCACACCAAGGTTGGTTTTCCTTACAACCGATATCTACTTGAGAGCCATTCATAGTCATGTAGGTTTCTTAAAGTTTCTGCAGTTCTATACTATCTTTCTTGTTATAGAGACCTGATATCTGCTCTGCTGCTTCCCCTGTCCCCCTCTCTGGGGCTAGGGGTAGGAGTAGTTTCCCATTTTCAGAAGTAAAATTGATTTGGCACACCATTCCCTACCCAGTTCACTGTGACACTTGCAGAATAGCAGGGAAAATGTAGCATTTGATTCTTCATCCTGCAGTGCTAACCATCAGAGTGAAAAGAAATAAGGGTGGGTGTGGGCACAACAACTGAAATGAAATGAAAGAAGGCTGTGGGGGAGGAGGCATGTACATGTATGTGCACATATGTGTAAACATGCAGGAGAACTGGGGACTCTGTACTCGAGGTTTCAAAACTTCATGGTCTACTCTGCAAACATCTCACCCTCAAAACCCGGATTCCACTGAAATCTATTTGGGGATTTGCGGGGATGGACCACCTACCAAAGTAAGAAAGGAACAGGAAGAAAGGACACATATCTAAATAAATAAAATAAATAAATCTTCCCTGCCCCACAACTGGTAGTAAGAAGATGGCATGGGAGAGGAAGTGAGGGGGGGGCATTATATCAAAGTATTGAATGCGTTTGTAGACTCAATATTATTCCCTTAGCACAAATTCACTTTATTTTGACCACTCCCCTCCCCTCCAATCTGTCTCTTAATTTCCTACCTATGTCATTTATTTATTCATCTACTTTACCAATCATCCATCAGTTCATTCAAAAAACTGAAAATCTGAATCCTAGAACAGAATTTCCCAAAGTATGACCCGTTTTGTGGCCACTAAGTTGGGGAAAAGTATCATATTCTTGTCACAAATTCTATTCCTGGAAATAAATAGGGCACATGGGTACACCATTAGAGTTTCAAAGGGGTCTGCCAGTAAAGGAATCCATTTATATTGCTTAACCGAGTATTTCTCCAGAGCCATACTTTTATATGCTACTTACTGTGCCATTCTGTGTGACTAGTGCTGGCTGGAACCACTTCAGGAAATGCTGCCCTGAGGGCCAAACTGTTCTTGCTCTCCGCCAGTTCACATCTTTTCCTTCCTGGCAGTCCCTCCCTGGCCAGCCCTCCTTCACGCTTCTCATGGTGCTTCATGAGGGGACCATGTTTGGTTTTCCCAGAATCTTTCTTACATTCTTGATTTCTTAAATACCCTTACTGACCTTTGACAGAATAAAACTCATCTGTCCTCTGATGACACTGTATTTGTTGGCACAGACTGACATCTGGCCTGGACACTAAACAACAGCAAAGCTAATGTAAAGGTGAAGGAATTAAGCAAAAACAAAAATTAACTTGTAGACACAGACAACAGTATGGTAATTACCAGAGGTAAAGAGGGGTGTGGGGAAGTAGAAGAGGTTTAAGGGGGGATACATGGTGATGGAAGAAGACTTGACTTGCGGTGGTGAACATACAATACAATATACAGATAATTTGTTATAGAATTGTACACCTGAAACCTATATAATTTTATTAACCAATGTAACCCCAATAAATTCAATTAAAAAACACTTCTTCAATATCCAGACTTCAATATCCTTGATTCTTTTATCTCTATTGCAGGAAACTTTGGATCATCACTCCAAAGTGCTCTGTCTCCGTATTGCTGAGTTCTGAAGTCATCACCCCTGAACTGACTTCCATTTCCCTTCCACCTTTTCTACTAAACTTTCTCTGCCTCAGCCAACTTCCAGCTGCTTGACCTTGGTCTGGGTTCATGGTCAGCACTTTAACATGGCACCCACCAACTCCCAGGATTCCCTCACAGGTCACCTTGACTTTCCATCAAATGCACCTCCCAAAACTCAATCCTGGGCAAACTCAGCCAACTATACTTGGCTTCTGGGAAGCTAAATGATAATACATGTCAATGACAATCCCTTAGGATGGGACCCTTGCTGAACGGTGTTACCATACTGTAGCCAGGCCCTCAAGACAGCTTCGAACGTGACATACATTTATTTATTTTTCCCTAAATAACTCAACAAGGCCCACCTCAGTTTGTGATGAAGTCTACCGAACTTGCCTCAGTGGTTATCTCCACCTCCAGTCCCTTTCTTTCCACTGACTCTCATTTGCCCACACAAATGTTCCATTTCCCTTATTCTTAAAAAGAAACCAATAAACTTTCTTGTCCCTTAAACTCCAAATCATTTCTAGCCTCCACTTTATTATGGACCTTCTCTAAAGGGTAATCTACATTCCTGATTCCTTCCTCTGTAAATATGGTGACCACATCTTCCGATTCAAAACTCAGGTCAGTCTGTTCAAATGAACAGGCTAGTGAGGATGCAGGAGAGAAAAAATAGACACCAGGTCTGTCTTGGGAGTTCCTAGGTCTTTTTAAAAAATATATATTTTATTGTGTTTTTTTTTTACAGAGAGGAAGGGAGAGGGATAGAGAGCCAGAAACATCGATGAGAGAGAAACATCAGCTGCCTCCTGCACACTCCCCACTGGGGATGTGCCCACAACCAAGGTACATGCCCTTGACCAGAATCGAACCTGTGACCCTTGAGTCGGCAGGCTGACGCTATATCCACTGAGCCAAACCGGTTAGGGCAGGAGTTCCTAGGTCTTAGATCACTGTGTTGACAAGGCATTTCTGCTGATAGTCTGGGCTCTGATGTTCCCCTCCTCAACTCTCCTAAGCAGTCCACCTCTTTTGAAGCATAGCTCAGGAAAAGTTCTTGGTGGTATTTGCCAACTAATTAAGTGAAGTGCTCCCTTTTGGAGGAATGCTTCCAGCAGTGACCTAAACAAATTGTGAGGAGAAAGTCTGAGCTACAGTGCTCTCCTCTGATGCAAGCCTAAACTAGTTTTACATACAGGGTGGGGCAAAAGTAGGTTTACAGTTGTTCATATGGCAAATAATATAATAATTAGTAAATAATGATACAAGAATAAACTCTGTTTTGTATACTCACAACTATAAACCTACTTTAGCCCTACCCTGTAAATTCCGATCAGAACTTTCTGTTTTCTCTTTTGCATGAAAACTAGAGTATCCAAAGTACCATTTCCTTTTGATTCTAATAGGTGAATACGGAGTACAATGACTTAGTCTAATAATTTTTATCCATCTTTTGGAACAAGCTACCAAAAATTGACTGCATAAAAAAACGAAGACTACCAAATTTGGTTCACTGTAAGGTCATATTTGAAAATAATTAAAGAGAAGGCAGGAACTCAAATCTATATAGCTTACATGTCCTCATTCTTCAACTTTCTGAAAAGTTTACAAAATGACTGGATTTCCTGAAAAATTGAGTCAGAATGTGGCCTGATGACAGAGGCAGTTTCTGGATACAAATAATTTATGTGCAAGAGAATTAGCCATATATAGGAAGTCTTCCCAGAAGTAACCAGCTTGAAGACACGATTTCAAAGTACAGCACTCTGTGAAGGAAATGAAAATAACTCCCAAATTTTATGAAACCAATTATTTAATATCTAAGAGAAGAGATAATGTAATAAAATATGTAAGTAATGTAAGATAAGATGATATATTATTAACTGCACTATATCTTGAGATATGAATCACATGCTGCTACAATGAATAAAGAATCTAGTAATTGGTGGGGAATAGCAATAAATGAGACCTAAAAAACTGAATAAATGAGGAAAAAGAAGCCCGCTCAGTGGGACCCTAACAAATGTAGTGTCCCCATGTGTCTTAGTATAAGGATGACATCACTCAAAGGAAACACAAATCTGATGTTTGAAACCTTGAAACATAATATAGACCTTTAGTGTAGGTTTCCTTAAAGCAGGATTACGCAGGAATATTTTTATCATGACCACAAAGAAACATCCCAGAAATCTTCTTGGGACAGAATTTTCTGCCCTCCAAGTTCCACACTTTAGCAGCTGTTAAAACAAGCTAAAAAAGATATCAGCTTTGTGGTTATGACAGGCAGGAGTGGAGAGAGGAAGAATTGAGGAAGGTGGTCAAAAGGTACACATTTCCAGTTATACGTTAAAAAGTACTAAGGCTATAATGTACAACACGATGGCTATAGTTAACACTGCTGTATGGTACATACTAAAGTAGTGAACAGAGTAAATCCCCAGAGTTCTCATTATAAGGAAAATAATTTTTTTAAAAATTTTCTTTTCATTTTTATGTATCTACATGATGATGAGTGCTAACTGAACTTATTGTGATAATCATTTCATAATATATGTAAGTCAAATCATTATGCTGTACACCTTAAACTTCTACAGTGACATATGTCAATTATATCTCAACTAGGGGGCCGGTGCACGAAATTCGTGCACTGGGTGTGTGTGTGTGGGGGGTGTCCCTCAGCCCAGCCTGCCCCCTCTCACATACTGGGAGCCCTCAGGCATTGACCCCCATCACCCTCCAATCGCAGGATCGGCCCCTTGCCCAGGCCTGACGCCTCTGACAGAGGTGTCAGGCCTGGGCAGGGGACCCTCATTTCCCCCCATCACTGGTTCTGCCCCCAGCCCAGGCCTGATGCCTCTAGCCCAGGCATCAGGCCTGGGCAGGGGACCCCCAGACCCCTCCGATTGCTGGCTCTGCCCCTTGCCCAGGCCTGATGCCTCGGCCAGAGGCGTAGACCCCCATCACCCTCTGATCACCTGATCGGCCCCTTGCCCAGGCCTGACGCCTCCACCAGAGGTGTCAGGCTTGGACAGGGGACCCCCATCTCCCCCCAATCACTGGCTCTGGCCCCCGCCCAGGCCTGAGGCCTCTGGCCCAGGAATCATGCCTGGGCAGGGGACCCCCATCTCCCTCTGATCGCTTGCTCCACCCACCGCCCAAGCCTGACGCCTCTGACCCAGGCTTCAGGCCTGGGCAAGGGGACCATCATATCCCCCCAATCCCCGGCTCAGCCCCCCGCCCAGGCCTGATGCCTCAGCCAGAGGAGTTGACCCTCATCACCCTCCGATCACCAATCACCGGATCGGCCCCTTGACCAGGCCTGAGGCCTCCGGCAGAGGTGTCAGGCCTGGGCAGGGGACCCCCAGCTCCCCGCGGTTGCAGGCTCCGCCCCTGCCCAGGCCTAACGCCTCTGGCTGAGGCGTCCGGCTCGGGCAGCGGGGACCCGCAGCTGCAGCGGCCCCGCGATCATGGGCTCCGCTTTAGGCCCAGGCAAGGGACCCCTAGCTCCTGGGATTGCCAACTTCGACCGTGTCCAGCTCCCATCGCTGGCTCCACCCCTACTTCCTGCTATCACTGGCCAGGGTGACAAAGGCGCCTGATTCTCCCAGCTCTTAGCTCCCCCCTGGGTTTCCGATCACTGTCAGTGGCAGAGGGCTTCTTCCTGCTTTCCCTTTCACCTCCCTGAATTGTGCCTACATATGCAAATTAACCGCCATCTTGTTGGCAGTTAACTGCCAATCATAGTTGGCAGTTAATTTGCATATAGCCCTGATTAGCCAATGAAAAGGGTATCGTCAATTACCATTTTTCTCTTTTATTAGTGTAGATAAAACTGGAAAAATAGATTTCCCACATTATTGCGTTCTTGCTGACCTCTCCTTATAATTTCCTCCGTCCCCTTCACATGCCATGTTACCCCAACTCTCAGCTGTAAGTCACATCACCCTTACTCTCTGTAATATGGGCAACTGTACAATGGGTTAAAGGCCCAGTAACTCTATGACCCTGGATCCTTTCTCTTTATATGTGGAGCAAATTTCATAAAGCCCACTGAAAACTTTAGTTCTTTTACTGAGAAAATTTTTTTTAAAGTTTCTGGTGAATAAAATTATCTACCTCATTTATGGTCAATGTTTGCTCTCAGCCCCGTGCTCTTTAGTTAATACTTACTCTACAGCAGAATATGGCTATATCTCTAGACACTGTCATAACCTAGAAACATCTATGATGAGACAGTATTTTCAAGTTTTCATTCCCTGCTCAAATAATAGCTTCCTGAACGTAGTGCTTTATATGGATTAATTCAGGGGGTAGGCAGTATCACTCATGGGAAGCTCACATAAGGTTCCATAAGTAGTAAGCCAGGGAGCTGGGGTTTGAATCAGGGTCTATTTGACTCCAGAGCTCATGTTCTTGGTCATTCAGCATATTGCCTGGGCAGCAACAAAATGCTACATTGAATTCTGGTTTTTAGATGCAATTCAAGTGATTTTAGTTAGTATAAATCAACTTCTTGTGCTTGTTTATTTGAAGTGAAGTGATGTGATAAAATGAATTCTTCAAACTCCAAAGGTAAGGATTTGATCCTAGAGGGTGGACAGTTTCCCTCCTTGCTCAGCCATTCGTTCAAACACTACATTATACCACGCTAGAGTGGAGCACACAGGAACTTGGAAGTGCCCTCTCTTTTCCTTCTTTTAAGTTCCTAAGAAAGTTCCCATGTTTTAAACCAGTATTTGCCAGAGGGTGCTATATTGAATTTATGCAAAACATGGTTCCTTGGTTAATAATTTAGAGACATACCAAGCTAAACAAAGTTAAACAAGCTCTCTTTTTCTATTTTAACTGCAGGACTTCTCAGAGCCTTTAACAATTCCCACAAGGGGAATATGCTATCATAGCTCTCCTCAATCTTGTTGTCAGGTTCCGGATCATTCACATGGGAATTAAAGTCTCTTCAAAGCTTTGGTCATCACACTTAGTGATTCCAAATGGGGGAATGAGGCCTAAAGTGTTCATGAGTTTAGTTGGTTCCCAAGGAAGCTTAGGCTGCTGTGTTACTGGGACCCTATGGAAAGGCCTAAGAGTGAGAGAGGCTTATTTAGGAAACTACAAGTCATTCCCAATGGCTGAAGCATATTTTAGAAAGATGGAGCATCACTGTAGAAAGCAAAGAAGAAAGCTTTATTCTCCAGAAGGCACAGAGTAGGTGTGGCTCATGAAGAAACAAAGGCAGATAAGGGTAGTGGTTAGCACTTATTCAGAGATGCTGGTTCAGGTCCAAGCCCACGTAAGAGGCTCTGGCTTGGGCTAGAGCAAGTGTGTCAAACTCACAGCCCCTGGGCTGCATGTGGCCCACAATGAATATTTTTGTGGCCCAGCCAATATAACGGCATGTAAGAAAACATTAATTTTATCATTGCTCTTGTTCTATTTTATACTATACTTTTTGAAAGAAACCTACGTTTCTATGAAAATTGAAGCATGTGTTTTTTTGTGGCCCACATAAACTTAAACCTTGTTTATTTGGCCTGTGTTGGCCTTTGAGTTTGACATGTTTGGGCTAGAGTCTTGAAAACCTGCTACCTCCCATTTCTTTTTTTGTTGTCTTGGTCCCTATCAAGACTAAACACATTTGGTTTATCTTGCTGTACCTCCTATGAGAATCTAGAGTTTATAAAATAATCTCACATCATTTGCATAATGTTAGAAAATCCTAACAGACAGGCATTGCTAATCTTAATTTTTATAAAGCTTAAGTTAAAGCTATGTGAATTGCCCAAGAATCCAGCTTGTGAGTGGTCAGTCATGGCACTGGTAAAAGTTGAGAGAGAACCAGAAGATCCTGGCTCCTGGCCAGTATTGTGCATTACCCCAAGCCCGCTCTGAGTTATCTTGGGTGTGCTTTGTGTCCGTGGGCCACCCTTATTAGCGGCCAATACATCTGCATGGGCTTAACAAAGGCTAAGTAGAAATTCATTCATTCATTTATTGAGTGCCTACTATGTACCAGGTTTTGTTTCAGGCTACACTGATGTTGGAATTTAGCGAGCAAGAAAAGATCTTTGTTCATATAGATCATTCTAGGAGAGGAGACAGATTAAACAATAATATAATGTGAGTGAGAGCGGCAGGGGTGGGGGAGATGATGGATGTGGGTAGGGAAGGTGCAGAATTGCATAGTATATATATTAACTAGAATGTTAGCAATTTCCTCAACTTTTTCGGCAAAAGTTTTCAAAACTTTACCATTCATCCAGAATGCTCTTGGCTTGATCCTTTTCTAGCATCTCAGCAATAGCTATTCACCTAGCTATTGTTCCTCACCATTTGTTAGCCCTTTGCATCAAGTAACTAATTTAATTTCTACAAAGAACCCCATAAAGTAAGTGTGATTATCCCCATTCTACAGATCACAAAACAGAGGTCAGAAATATTAAGCAATCTGCCTAAAGACACCCTATGACTGAGATGGCGCTGAAACTAAAATTCAGCTCTGACTCCAGTAGTCCTCCCTCTATTGCCCTTAGTGTTGTTTTTTTTAAAATATATTTTATTGATTTATTTTTACAGAGAGGAAGGGAGAGAGATAGAGAGTTAGAAACATTAATGAGAGAGAAACATTGATCAGCTGTCTCCTGCTCATCACCCACTGGGGATGTGCCCACAACCAAGGTACATGCCCTTGACCGGAATCGAACCCGGGACCCTTCAGTCCGCAGGCCGATGCTCTATCCACTGAGCCAAACCGGTTTTGGCATGCCCTTAGTGTTTTAAGGGATCTTCTGCATTCCCCCTATTTCCTACCAAGTCTGTCTGTCTGTCTGTCTCTCTCTGGGTAGGAAGAGAGAATTATACTTTACTGGAACCTGACTTTAATGAAAAAATAAAGCATAGTACTCTCATTATATTTTAATGGCAGTTTAGTTTTTTTTTTACTCTATGTATCTATGTAGCTATCTATTATTTATTTATACAAGGAAAACCTTTGGGAAAACCTGACACGTAGTTGTGCTTCTGAAACATTATCTTTCTCATTCTCTGTGAGTGGTGGTGAAATAAGCACAAGGTTTCGTGGAAAGCAAAACAAAAATTTAAACAGCACACCTTTTGTCCAAGCAATGCAACTTTTAGGATTTTATCAGAAAGACTCACAAAAATATAGATAAAGTGAGGAAGATTTATATGTATTGGCATTGAAAATTTTTCATGATAAATTCAGGTGAAAAATAAAGCAAGTTGGAAACAATGGAATATAATCTCAATGGAGGAAAATGAATTTTATAAATGTAGGTAATGTTTATATATCTGCCCAGTACACACCAAACTAACAGTAGTGTTTATATATTGCACAATTCTGTTTTATTTAATTTTTTAATGTACATGTGACAATATTTAAAAAATATATATCAAAATGATATTTGAAAAACTCATCCAGAGAACAAAATCCCAACCTTCTTTTTTTAAAAAATATATTTTATTGAATTTTTACAGAGAGAAAGGGAGAGGGATAGAGAGTTAGAAACATCGATGAGAGAGAAACATTGCTCAGCTGCCTCCTGCACGCCTCCTACTGGGGATGTGCCCGCAACCAAGGTACATGCCCTTGACTGGAATCGAACCTGGGACCCTTGATTCCGCAGGCTGACGCTCTATCCACTGAGCCAAATCGGTTAGGGCAGAATCCCAACCTTCTGATGGACACAAACTAGTTCAGCATTGGAGCTGTTCAGATTTTTTCCAATAAATATGGCAATATTGTTTTTGAAAAGTTACTTCAAATTACAATTAGGGAAGAAAATAGGAAAAACTTTAATTTTGTAGACAGTCCCTTTATTTTGTTAAGTTAAGCTTTAGATTCATACACTGCACATTTAATAGTCTGAGTGCAATTCCAATTATATAAACTAAAACAGGGGAGAAAAGACGCAGATTTCATTTTATAAAGGTTTCAGATTTGGCTTAAAGAAGGTAAGTCTCATGTAGAGCTGAAAATTGCTTTCCAATAGGCAAGTAATGGGTGTAGAGAAAGGTTAATTTATTGGTGATTCTGTCTCATGATCTGTTATTGGTTTTCAGAATAATAAATCAATCTTGCAACAAATGTGTCTGGCCTGGTCTCAATACTACATGAAAAAGATGAGTTCACAAAATTAATGAAGCATATTATTTCTAACTCAGTGCTTTAAAAAAAATGCCTGGACTGAGAATTAAGCCATGGTCAGATAAAAATAGTTACTGAACTTAGCCTCAGAGCAGAAAAAAAGTATGACAGAATCCTTATTAATAAAAATAATTATAGCCATGCTAGTGGATATGAAGTGACATCTTATGGTTTTGATTTGCATATCCCTAGTGACGAATGACATTGACCATCTTTTCATGTTCTTATTGGTCATTTGTATATCCTCTCTTGAAAAGTATCTATTCAAGATCTTTGTCCATTTTTGAACTGGGTTGTTTGTTTTTTGTTAAGTTTTATATACATTCTAGGTATTAATCTCAAATATCTTTTCTTTCTATGGGTTGCCTTTTACTTTGTTGATAGTGTTCTTGGATGCACAAAAGTTTTAAATTTTGAGGAAGCCAAATTTGTCTATTTTTTCTCTTCTTGACTGTGCCTTTGGTGTCATATCCAAAAAATCACTGCCAAATCCAATGCCATGAAACTTTTCCCTCATTTCATAGTTATAGGTCTTACATTTAGGTCTTTGACCCGTTTCGTGTTAGTTTTTGTATATGGTGCAAAGTAGAGGTCCAAATTTATTTTTTGCATGTGGATATCCAATTTTCCTAGCAGTATTTGTTTAAATGATTGTCCTTTCCCCATTTAATGGTCTTGGCACCCTTGTCAAAAATTATTTGACCATTTATGTAAGGGATTATTTCTGGGCTCTCTATTCAATTCCATTTGTCTAGATGTCTATCTTTATGTCAGTACCACACTGTTTATTTTTAAAATGTTTTTATTGATTTCAGGGAGAGATAGATAGATAGAGAGAGAGAGAGAGAGAGAGAGAGAGAGAGAGAGAGAGAGAGAGAGAGAGAACATCAATGATGAAAGAGAATCATCGATTGGCTACCTCCTGCACACACTCCCCCCTCCTCCCCACTGGAGATCAAGCCTGCAACCCAGACATGTGCCCCAACTAGGAATTGAACCATGACCTTCTGGTTCATGGGTCAATGCTTAATCACTGAGCTACAGTGGCTGGGCAGTACCACACTGTTTTGATTACTGTAGCTTTGTAGCAAATTTAGAAACTGGTATGTGAGTCCTTCAACTTAATTCTTCTTTAAAAATTGTTATTTTGACTGTTCTAGGCCCTTTGGCAGCCCATATGAATTTTATAATAGGCTTGTTAATTTCTGCAAAAAAGAAAAAAAATAGGCAGCTGGAATTTTGAGAGTGATTTTATTGAATCAGTAGATTGCTTTGGGGAACATTGTCATTTTAACAATATTAAGTCTTTTAACCCATAAACACAGACTGTCTTTCCATTTATTTAGGTCTTTTAAAATTTCTTTCAACAATGTTTTTAATTTTTAGTATACAAGTCTTGCACTTCTTTTGCAAATTTATTGTTAAGTATTTTATTCTTTTTGATACTACAGTTAATGGAATAGTTTTCTTAACTTCACTTTTGGGTTATTCATGGCTAGTGGACAGAAATACAACTGACCTTGTATTTTACAACATTGTTGGATTCATTTTACAATTCTAATAGTAGTTCTTAGGATTTCCTATATACGAGATCATGTTATATGACAATAGAGATAGTTTTACTTCTTCTTTTCTGATCTGGAAAAGTTTTCTTTCTCTTGCTTAACTGCCCTGGCTAGAATCTTCAGTAAATGTTAAAGTGAAGTGGTGACAACGGATATCTTTGTCTGGTTTTTGATTTTAGATGGAAAGCTTTTAGTCTTCCCTCATTATGCATTATGTTAGCCATGGGTTTTTCATAGATGCAATCTATTAGGTTGGGGACATTCCCTTCTCTTCCTATCTAATGTTTTTATCATAAAAAGTATTAGATGCTGTCAAATGCTTTTGCTGCATCTTTTGATACTATCATGTGATTGTTATACATTAGTCTATTAGTATGGTGCATTAGTTTGATTGATTTTCACATCTAAGTATATATTCACTTTCATATTAATATATTATATGTTTAAGTAAGTCTAACTGAGAAGAGCTTTGTACAAGACCAACAGACACTTACTGTGTATTCACAATTCTGGCTGTAACTTGGACCTGTACATTGGACAAGAACAGATGGAAAACTGGGACGTGGCTGTAACCATGACTTCAAATCACAAACACTCCAATATTTAAAAAAATTATGTTTGTTTTAAAGAAAAAATATTTAAAAATTCATGTTGGACGTGCACTCTTTATTGTTGTTTGTTGGTGCACATTTTCAACCCTTGACGATATGACTATCAATTAAAATAGCTGTATGACTTAAAAGGAAACTGGTACGTGTTATTTCTGATTTAGAACATCCTATTGCAGAAATGACCTGTACCAGACTTCGGGTAAAGACATTTAATAAGAAAAACACATATGAACCTGGAATATTATTTTTGTCCATAAAAGGCAATAATAATGATACTAATATCATGACTTGCTCACTTTTTATTCAAGTATGTCCTTTCTCTTATCAGCAACTCTGTGGCCTAAGTACGATTCTACTTCTATTCTACTTTGTAGCTGAGGAAACTCAGAGAGGTTAAGTAACTTGCCTAAATATTCACAGGTAGGAAGCAGTGAGGCCAGGATCATTTGACTCTGAAGTCCAGGCTCTTCTCCATTCCTTACACCTTGAGTACCAGAGTTTAATTTATGCACAAACTCAAAACTGTTCCTCTCCCTTTTTAACTAAACCTGGAAGTCACAGGACTCACAGTGTCCCAGGGCTTCCCTTCCTTTTAATAGTACCACCTTCCTTTCCTCCGGTCCACAGTCTTGGAGGCATTTGTTCCTCCATGTCCTGGGCTGAGTTTGCTTCAATTCATCCATCAGTTGTCTCAAGAATTGGTCTCTTCCAGCTCATTCTCATTGTCTGCAAAAGCCTCCTGACTGTCCTCTGCTGTGAGTGACCCAGCGGAATCCTTACAAAACCGTTTGTAGCCTAACATCTCAGGGGTTAAAAAGAGCATTTGCCCTGTGGGGTGATGTCCATGATGGCAATGGGAGGTGCGAGAAAGATGTAGGCCAGCCCGATAAAATGTGTAAAGAAAATACACATGGATTTTACACATCCGGGAGAGATCTCGAAGTTCCTTCCTAAGGTCAGTTCTTCTCTGATTTGGTATAAAACAGTCACTGGACCTGGAAGAACAGCTGCCTCTCTCGAGTGAGCCTGAGCAGCAGAGACAAAGGAGGTGCTGGCGCCTACAGCTGGACAGGACAGCCCAGGCTGACCAACATCTGGTGTCTGTGATCCTGCAGCTGGACTGCTGCTGGCTCTCCCCATGCAAACCGGGGCTGCATGCCTGAGAGCCTCGGCACCTTCACTCATGTGTCTCCTACCAGAGTGGTGAGGGAGGAAACCCGGGCTCCAGATACAATACAGGAGAACGCTCAGGTGTCAGAGCTCGCAAGTGGGATGTAACCAAGTCCAAATCCCTGCTCAGACATCCTCTAGTTGCCTCACCCTGTTGTAATTAACCTGTCAGAGCAAACGAAGCCATCTTCCTATGAACTCCCAGCTAGAACGAGTACAAAACTTCTCATCAAAAATATGAGAAGATGGGGAAAACCAATTTTCCTAAAATTTTCACAAGTAAAGTATATGTGGCTGGAATAAATAGTCTGGCTAACCTCTGAGGTTGGAAGGGGAGTGGGATCATCAGAAAGTCTCCTAAATGCCTTTTAAAATAGGGGCACCCACTTAATAGCCTTGAAGTCTCAGTCTTCTCATCTTTGAAATGAGGATCATGATCCTACCTCACCAGGTTTCTTGGAAATTACATGAGACGTATACAAAACAATCAGCATAGTGGCTGGGCCACTGATGGAAGGCCTGTGTATTTACACATGAACTCTAGGCAGACTGTCTTATGCACTGGGAATGCATTATTATTTACTTGTTTATAAGCACATGAGAGCTGGCAAAGGGGGAAAATGGGTCATTAATACACATAACACATGTGGCTCCTTCATGCTGTTGAAGGCCCAATTACTCACTGGTCTGTTATTTCTTTCAGGGTGACTTCCTTTTTATCTACAGTTACAGATATAAATATAAATAATACAAGGAGATTATATTCCTTGACAGCTGGTGGATCATATCTAATTACTCTAATCTTTCACCTGAAGGGACCCAACTGACTAGCCCCTGTTCTCTCTGAAGGAACAATCAAAAACCAGAACTGGCCTTCTGGCCACTGAGTGAGTCTTACAGGTGTTGCCCACCAATTGTGGGCACAAAAAGAACTCCCAAACAGTTCTGTATCCATGGAAAGGACTTGGGGTCTTTTTAAGTCAATCTTAAAACTGAATGAGACCAAGGGATTGAAGATGAGAGGCAGAGGAGGAAAGACTTAGGTTGCAGGATTAGTGAATGGCATAGCTAGGACTTGGAACACAGTTTGTTTGTTTTTTAATTATTATTATTATTATTATTATTATTATTATTATTATTATTATTACAGATGTTCCTCTTTTTTCCCCCCATAGCTCCCCTCCACCTGGTTCCCACCCCTCCTCATGCCTTTACCCCCCCCCCCCGCCACTGTCCTCATCCATAGGTGTAAGATTTTTGTCCAATCTCTTCCTGCACCTTCACACTCCCTTCCCCCTGAGAATTGTCAGTCCACACCCTTTCTATGCCCCTGATTCTATTATATTCACCAGTTTATTCTGTTCATCAGATTTTTTTATTGACTTAATTTTTAGATTCACTTGTTGATAGATATGTATCTGTTGTCCCTTTGTTGTTCATAATTTTTATCTTTACCTTTTTCTTTTTCCTCTTCTTAAAGAATACCCTTCAGCATTTCATATAATCCTGGTTTGGTGGTGATCTTGTTCTTTTTAATCTGGGAATCTTGTTAAAGTAATGCAGATTCCGATTTGTGAGGTCTCAGGTGGGGCCCGAGATGTCTTTCTGTTTCTATTGCAAGAAGGTTGGTGTTGGTAAAGCACTTAGAAGAGTTTGTTGCATGTAGTTCCCAATTCAATAAATGACAGTTATCATCGTTGTTTCTATTGCTTGCACTGATTGAGCTGCATGTGGCTCTGACCACACCAGGCTTCGAAGGTACCTTCAGAGCTGAGCATTAGACCCAATGTAGAGTGAAACAAACATGCAGGAGAACTGAAAAAGCTGCCTCCTGTGTGTGGCAGCAACAAGAGTGCTGAGCAGGCTACCTGGCATGGAAGCCCTTGGGCCTCAGAGGATGAGTTAGTTTTCCTTAGGCAAAGGTGGGTGACATGGAAGCCATGAGACACAGAAAGATCCTTTGCTCTTGCTATTTCTGGAATGTCTTCTTTGTTCCATATCCACCTTTGTTCTATTTGTGTTTTTGTTGTTGTTTTTGGACATTGTGCTATCACTTTATATTCATTAGATTTATTTTTATTCCATGATAATTATTCTGAGGCAAGTATCCTCATTGTCCCCATTTTATAGGCAAGATGATGAGCTTTAGGTAATCTGCCTTAGCTCACAGTTTGAACGTGGTCGATGTGGAATTTAGGTCTGTCTGTCACCAAAGCCTCACTCTTCATCACTAATCTTTGCCTCATATTTTGTATCACAGTACAATGTAACCACATGTTCACATGTCAGTTTCTCTGTCAACTAAATCAGCAACTCCGAGAGATTAAGAACAGTGCTCTTTTTCATTGTTTTCATGCCCGCCTAGAACATGAAAACAATGGCACTCAGTAAATGTTTTCCATATTGTGCTGTATTATATTTCCTGCTGGTAGACTAGAGACAGCGTGAGAGCTCAAGTTTAGCAATAGACTCGTTCAAATCATGCTTCTGTGACCTCTGAATTCGTGACCATGTAGGGCTTGGTTCTTAACTGTGCTGTGTCTTGGTTTCTTATCTCTGTGTCCATCTCCACCTTTCAATAGATTGTGAACAGTAGAGAGTTAGGGGAATTATTTGCTCTTCTTTAATCCACTCCTTCCACTGTCCCCAAAGAGTGACTAACAGTGCCCAGCCCACAGGAGACACTTAATGAATGAATGAACATTCATAATTCTCTATGAGTCTACCTCCCTACTTTCTTTTTATTTATTTTATTTATTTATTTATTTTTTAAATATATTTTATTGTTTTTTTACAGAGAGGAAGGGAGAGGGATAGAGAGTTAGAAACATTGATGAGAGAGAAGCATCAATCAGCTGTCTCCTGCACACCCCCTACTGGGGATGTGCCTGCAACCAAGGTAGATGCCCTTGACTGGAATCGAACCCGGGACTCTTCAGTTCCCAGGCCAACGCTCTATCCAGTGAGCCAAACCGGCTAGGGCCCTTTCTTTTTAAATGTGATAAAAAAATGAAAGTTAACTGTTATGGGGAGAGAGACAGAAAGTTATGCTGCGCTATGCACAGACATGCATATAACTAAACTATTAGGCCGGAAAGAGTGACAAAGGATATTGAAAATAGAAATGAAGGTTGGGAACTTACCAAGACCCTGTATATGGAAAATGTGAATGCTCTCTGGAGTTTTTCCAACTAGTTCCTGAATATGTAGCACACTTCCAGAAGATCTAACTTGGGCTTTAATATCCCATTAGCAGAAGAAAAAAAGTACTGCATATGTTACAGGTTCAGAATGCAATCCGTTGGCACGTTTTTAACAGAAACATTAAGAGACTTCAAAAAAGGACGAAGACCGAAACACATGCAATCAAGAGAGAAGCAGCTCAAACAAGACATGAACCTACTCAAAGACCCTTGAGGCCTCCAGCCTTTCCCCGTGGATAACTCTGACAGGCATCCAGCGAATTCCAGTTTGGGCAGGGGTTTGTTTATTCTGCTTGGTTCAAATCAGGGCTACGGATCCCTAATGGTTTTCACATCCCTAAAGGTTTTCCACATTTGGGCAAGATCTATGCTTTATGGAGGCCTGAGGAGGCCCTGCTCCCGGCCCCTGTGCTGAGCCGACGGTGCCAAGAGCACTCAATGCCCTGACTCTGGAAGAAGTTGAACAGCATCTACCCCTTGGCAGGAGTGTGGAGATTTTCACAATGGTGCTGTGTCATAGTAAAAATGCCTCCATTCTTAACCAACTGTAACTTTTACTACATTTCATTTTTCTCCTGGTGGGGCTAAATTTTCAAGACTAGTCTTTTTCCTGTAACCACTACTCTGTGCCAATGAAAACTAAATGGGCTCACACTGGCTTCTAGCCCTTATTTTGAGCACACCATTTCTAATCCAGGAATAATCATTCAGGTTGGTCATTACCACACTCCTTCGTACAGAGGATGTCCTCACCTCCAGGTTCTTGACCCTAACGTACCGCTGTTGGTCTGATAGTCCTAGAATTCAACCTGCTTAAGAGACTGTGATGGCTCTCTAATGCTTTAGGTCTAAATTTCACCTCATTCTCTACAAATTGTAACCACAACTACCAAAATAACCATATGTCTCACGGTCTCCACCACTGGGGTGGTTGCTGAGAACCATTTTCTCTTTGTTTCCCAGGCACTCATTCCCAGGCTGACATGTTATCTCACAGGCTTCTCCTGCCTAGAACAAGGCCCCAGAAGGTGGTTCAAAGGTGCCCCTTGTGTGTTCAGAGCCCTTCTATCCTTTGTCCCAACTTCCAGCCCAGTCTCCTCCTAACTCTTAACTTACCGACAGCATGTGCGAATCTTGGAATACAACCCAGGGGTCCCAAATACAGACGCTTAGGGCCAGGCAGGTAAGAAAATGAGACCAGAGTGGAGAGATGGGGCCAGGTGTATCAGGGGAGGAGTAGGGAGCTGGTGTGTCTTATCTGCGAGTGGTGGGTGGGTCAGGGCCAGCCCATTGGGGCTAAGAGAGGACAGTGACCCAGGGTTTCCAGATAAGTCAAAACTCTACATTTTTATACAAAATTTCCCAATTTAAAAAAATACTGCAACTGTCAAAGAAAAACTCCCTTGTCCTGGATTTGGCTCATGAAAGTCTTTGCTTGCCTGGTATAAGCACGGACCTGCTAGACTCATAGTACGCAGTGAGTTTGTCGAGGGTGGGGATAGTGAATAGTGGCCTGGAGATGGATGTCATCAATCACCCTCTCTAGATCATGCCACAAGTCTCTTCTAAACTGTGGAACACAGTTCCCAGAGAGCAGAGAGACCTGGGTGACTAGGCCATTCCTCCTTTCCCCACTTCCTCAGAACAACTTCTGCTAATACTAGGTCTCTATTTTGGAATAATCATTTATTTTCAGATTCGGTATCCATGAAAGTTTTAAATGTAAACATTTTTATTTCGGGTATACTTTTGAGTATATTTTTATTTTGGGTACAAAGGGGGCTGGAAGGGGCTATGCATGTGGGGGCATCTCTAGCTTATTTTTATCAGAATCATCCTTTCGAAACACAAATCTTGTTGTATCATTTCTGCTTAAAACCCTCTGATGGCTTCCCATTGCTCTTAGGGATGCAGACAAGGGCTCTTAACAAGAGCCTGTATTATCTGGCAAACTTTTTTTTTGGCTTTATGTGCCTTAGTTTCTTCACATGTAAGAATGGCACGTAAACATTATATAAGACTCTAAAAAACACTTGTCGTGATGCCGGGCACACAATGAGCACCCCACAGCTGTTCACCTTTGTCATTCTGACTTCTCCAGATTTTACTGATGATCCCTATATCTCCCCACTCTCCATCCAAACTTCAAACTTGCCATTATCCCTTCTGCCACTGGGCCTTTGCACATACAATTACTTCTGTCTAGAACATGCTGCCAACCACTCAGTTCTGTTAGTTAATATCCATTGGAACCTTAGTCCTGAGCTGAAACATCAAGCCTCAAGGAAGCTCTTCTCTGCCTTTTAGAGGGTCTCACGCAGCCACGTCCTCTCCCTTGTAGTACATATCGTGGTTACAATTTGTCATTTGTTTTGTAATTACTTGATTTCCTACTGGTCTTTAAGCTCCATGTAGGTGGGGACAATGTCTGTTCTATTTTTGGGTGCCTTAGCAGTGTAGGTATTGAATAAATATTTGTAAAGTATATGAATTTCCACCACCAGTGGCCTCTTCTTGGTGTGCTGGGCTAGGGTATGATAACCATAGGGAGGAGGGCTTTCCCCAAAGATATAAAGGAAATGGGGAGTCCTCTCCTGGCTTGAGACCTGGAGAGTGGAGGTGCCCTCACCCCTTTGCTCAGGAAAGATACTCCAGACCCTCCAAACCAGGACTAAGCAGAGACTAAGGCTGCCTACACCCTTTTTCCTTTTTCTCTTTTTTCAACAACAGTATGAGACCACTTTGCAGAGATACGACCCTCAGGACCACTTGCCAACTGCACCAGGCACATTGGGCATCCATAGAAACAGACCAGAGAGAAAAAGGTTTCATGGCTGCCCATCTCATGGTGGGCCAGTTAGTACCTCCCGACTGGGCAGGACTTCCATACTGAGGCCAATGAAGATCAAAAGTTTAAATGTGCTTTATATGGCTCTCAGATGGTCTATTTTCTACCATCTACCTTTGGCCACATACTGGTCAGGGCTGGGATCAGCCCAAATCATTTTTGTAAATGATGTTTGAAAAATAGTCACTTCTGGTAAATTAACTTTTGATGTTGGTGATGCTCATGGATCAAATCTGATGGCTTCAAATGTTCCTTCCTGGTTTTAGAACAGGTATCTGTGTGGTAGCCTAGAGGTGTGTGCATGTGCTCATTTATCCACTCATTCACTCAACAAATATTTTCTGAGCCCTCTCCCCTCCCTGTTTTTGTAGAGAGTAGTACATTTGCTTGGTCCATTAGCTATAGGAATCCCTTCTCCCATGTGGTTGCTTATGTGCTATGATTACTCAGCTGTAGATGGGAAGACCCCTCCATCTAACCTCAGAGGTGCCCACATTAAAGAATGCTTGAGAGATCCCCGAAGTCCTCAGAGGTCAAGGAGGCAGCAGGAATATAGGAAATGATCAACTTTATAGTCAGATGGACCTGCATTTAAATTGGGGGTTCCACGTTGTACTTGTCATGCAACTGCACATGCATACAGAGGCTGAGACCTGAGTGGATGGTAATACTGGAATGTTTCCTAGTGGTTAAGAACTTGGGTTTGGGAATTGAATAGGCTTGGGATGAAATGCTGGTTTTGCCCCTACTAGCTGATCAAGCCCAGTTAAAGGCTTTGGTTCTAGGCTTGGCAGTCTATAACCCTAGACCTTGCGAGTTGCCAGGTCTCTGAAACGTTTTGCACTATCAGTTCCCCTCCGTGTTCCCAGTTCATCCACAATAATCTGTGAAACGGATTTTAGATGAGTCTGCTTATTAATGCAAAAATGTGATCCTGGTATAACAGGGGTAAAATACCCTCCATCGTTACCAAGGGTGTTTTTGGTGACTGAAATTGATAGGGAAAGCCTCAGAAGGGTCACACATCTGTTCAGATCTTCATAGAATCACTTCTGGGATTAATATTATAGAATACCATTTTTAAAAAACAGTTTGTAGTCATAATGAAATACAGAGTTAAAAGATTCAAAATACCAAATTTATGTATTACCAGTTGGCAAACCACTTTAAACATTCCTGAAGATGGTCAAATGGAATTCAGTCCATTAAAAACAAACCACTCTTAAAAATGTCCTCTTACTACTTTAACTGTACCACTAATTTCTTAATGACTTCTTGGTTTTAGCACTCAATTTCAACAGAAGTTTAAATAGTGAGTCACACCATCTTGAGATCTCGTTTTTCCTCTTAAATATTTGCTACTGACTCACATCTTATTATAAATAAATTATAAGCATGTTCCATTATGTTCTATAAATGTTCCCATGGACAAGAATTTTCATAGTTCATTTAAATGAGTTTTTGTTCTTTGAAAGGATAAACACTTTAGAAATGCTCAAAATGATTAGTTACATGTACTAAAAAAAATCTCAGTTTTATTGTAATGACTAATGCAGCTTCATAAAAATGTACAAATTTTAACTTAAACACTAAATTTTGTATCAATTATAGATTTTTCCAATCCTGGAAATAAGTATTTAGCATCTTTTCTACTCTGGAGGAAAGAAGGATGATATCAGCAAAGAAGTACAAAAAAACAGTTGTTTCTAATACAGGTGAGGGCTCATTTCCCTTAGTGAAATAGGTGTTCACATTTATCCAGGCTCTTAAATGATTTTAGAAAACTCAGACTTCACTGTTGTTTCTCTGAGTATAAAGTTTCAGATAGTTATCTTGCAAATAAATTTCTGGAATATGGCCCATTCCAAGTTTCTGTAACTAGAACTTGACATTTTTATGACCAGCTCAGATATGGGAACCCTAAGTGACTGTCTGGGGTTTCTATCCTTACCAGTCACTTTTCTGAATTCAATAACTAGGATTTAATAAACCCTTAACTTCTTGATATCTTGAAGTGATGGAGGTGGGGAAGGGGGGTTGGGTAAAGGATCCAAGAATCCTATTAATAATTTTTAATCACTAACAACAAATTCAAAGGCCTAGAAATTATTTTAAAAAATAAAATTAACAGTCATCTTAGACTCAGTTCCTTTTATCCCATTCGATCTCTACATTCTATCAATTCTACCTCTTACGTACACTTCTCTGCTGCTTCCCAAGACGTTTTGGTACAGTGAACGTTTTGTGCATTGCACAAAGGTGCTCCCTGGAGTGGAGCAGAGGTCTGAAGTCCAGCGCAGGTGCTGGGCACTAAATGATCTGTGTGGGTATGTGGCTGCACCAGCTTGCAGAGAGCAGGGAGGAGAACCTTTATTGTAATTTTTACCAATTACTAAATGTGCCCAGCAACACACTACCAGGAACACTGCCTTAGCAACAGCTTCCTAAATACCTCCAGTTCTCACTGCCCTTTACCTCCACCCACCTTCCACAGCAATCACTCACCTGAAGTATCAGAGACTCAAATTCAGTAGGCTTGGGGGTGAAGCCCAGAAGCTATATTTTGGACACTCCTGCTGGTTTAATTCTGATGCAGGTGGGCTAAGGATGACACTCTACGGAGCCTCACCCCACGCTGCAGCCAAATGGATCTTTCTAAAAACCTAATCTGATCAAATCACATCTTCCCTTAGACCCTTCAGTGCCTCGAGTTACTTACACGGTAAAATCCAAGCTCCTTTTCATGAAATACATCCCCAGAAGACCTATCTTCTCCCCTTACCCCATGCCTCCCTGCTTACCATCTGTACTCCCCAAGCTTTGGTAAGAACAGCCTGGTAGACCAGCCATTCCCTGAACACTTATGTCTTTTCCTGTCTTTGCACCTGGAAGCTCCATTCCCTCTGCCAGTTACCACCAGCCCCTGCCCTCCCAGGGGAATTTCCCTTATCAGTCAATACTCCAGATCTCTATTCTAACCCATCAGACGTCTCTTCACAAAGCCCAGCTGGGATCCACTGCAGAGAGAAGATTATCATGGGGCAGTGAGAGAGGAGTGGATGGGCTGCTATAGTTAGGGGGGATACGGATTCCCTGAGGCAGCAGGTGCCTGAATGTATCTGCATTTTCATTTTGTTTGAGTTTCATATGTTAGTACAATCCACAGTGTCAATCAGTGTTTTATTTCTTTGTTTCTAAAATTATCTCATTCAAATAAGTGCTATCACTTATTTCTTTCTCACAGGATTGTTGTCCAAAGGACAGTCTTAGTTCCCTAGTACTGCTGTAACAAATTACCACCATTAGGATGGTATGAAACAACAGAACTTTATTCTCTCACAGAAGTAAAAAATTAAGGTGTTGGCAGGGCTATGTTTAGAATCTTTCCTTGCCTCTTCCTACCTTCCAGTGGTGGCCAGCAGTCCTTGACATTCCTTGGCTTGCAGCTGCAACACCCCAATCTCTACCTCCTCTATCACATGGCTCCATTTCTATGTCTCTTTTCTCCTTCTACTAAGGAAAACCGGTCACTGGGTTTAGGACCCACTCCAACTGAAAATGAGGTTATCTTAACTTGATTACATCTGCAAAGATCTTATTCCCAAATAAGGTCACATCATAGGTACTGGATTAGGATTTCAACATTTCTCTTTGGGGGACACAAGTCACCCCACAAACAGGACCTAATAAAATCATGCAGATAAAGGGCTTGGTATATTGCCCTTTATATGTTGAGTAAGCACTCAACAGACTGCTCTATCACTGACTACCTATGCACCCTTGGGCAAGTTTTGTAATGTCTGTGGGCCTCAATTTCCTCATTAGTAAACAGCACTACCCTCATTGGACCAATGAATGGTTTGCAATGAAATCACACATGCAAAGCACTCAGAACAAGACCTGGCACTCAGCAAGAACTAAAAATATGTTAAAAACCATTGCTATAATTCTACCTAACCCCTACATTCTTATATGTCTAATTTTCAAATGAGTTTAAAATTTCATAATAGAAATGGTAAGTCATCTTGAGAAAATTTTAAAACTATTTAATTCCTCTGCTTGACCTTCTCTCCAACGCCCCGCAAATCTATGTAATTATTTTGGCTTAGGAAGCATCACGTCCCCAATCATATTTGAGTTAGGTGAGTTTGCTCTCTACTGGTGTTTTAGAG
The DNA here is from genome assembly GCF_963259705.1 of Myotis daubentonii. Classification (NCBI taxonomy): domain Eukaryota; kingdom Metazoa; phylum Chordata; class Mammalia; order Chiroptera; family Vespertilionidae; genus Myotis; species Myotis daubentonii. Next base: position 41,261,090 of record NC_081852.1, on the reverse strand, counting down.
ATGCTCCCCTGGTTATAAGCAGAGGTGTAGAGTCATCCCTGGGCATGGAATTATGTTCCTGGATGACACCTGACCACCTGTGGTTCCAAGACAGAGAGCTTTTGTCCTGTGCCCTCCAAACTTCTTGGCCCCATGAGCTACAATCTCCCCCATCAACTGAATAGTCCATCACTTTATGAATCTCTTGGGAGTAGTAAGGGCTACCTCAGTAGCCTTGAAACTCAATAGTACATTTTCTCCTGGGTGAGAAATGTTATTTTACAAGTTGAAGACTTCCAGATGTGATCTTTTGCATTCTTCTGAAAGTTGACATAGCACTAAGCCATAGAGGGCAGTGGATGAATACTTTTTAGTTGATTAACTGGGACAGAAACATACCCCAAATTACATTAATACATATTTTTAACCATGAAGAAAATATTTTCAAGGTCAAAAAGTTGGAGAATTTCTTTAAATAAACTTAAATCTTGGAATTAGAACTATGCATATACCTTTCCTTACCTAGTAGGCATGTAAAGGGTAATTTTTTTTTATTATGAGGAAGTCAACTAAGACAGTCTTTATAAATGAAATTATTTATGAGGTATAGTCACATAGTTCAAATGTGTGTGTATATTCCTATTACGACATTGTTTTTATACTTAGAGGTATTAACTTTAGAAAAAGACACAAAATAAGTTAAACATTTTTAGATTTTTCTTTTTTTCATCTTTAAATTGATTTTAGAGAGAGAAGGGGGGAGAGACAGAGAAAAGAGAAACATGGATGTGAAAGAGAAACATTGATTGGCTGCCCTCCTTACCTACCCCCTGACTGGGGATCAAACCTGCAACCTAGGCCTGTGCCCTGACCGAAATCACCTCTTGGTGTGCAGGACAGTGCTCCAACCAATTGAGCCACACTGGCCAGGGCAGATCTTTCTATAAGAAACAAAATACTCCCTATTTTCAAATTAGAATATTAAATATATAGGTTACTTTTATTTCATATTAATATTCTACTTACAGTGTATAAATGGCCAATAATTTTAATATAGCTATTCTGTGTTTACACATATATGCACTCAAACTGCTTAAAAATGAACAGTGGCATTTTCTTTTCTGCTACATAATTTAAATAGAGATAACTAAGCTCTTTCCTGGTTATACATAAATATTTGACCTTTTAATTCATAAACTTAGCAACAATTTCAGGAGAAAAAACTGAGTTGAATGTACTATATTTATTATATTGATTAGTACAACATACACATTTGAAAACACTTAGCTACCTTATATTGAAAATTCTCTTCCTTATTACTACTAATTTTTATAATTTTGCTATTAAGTGCTTTACATCACTATCAATTATCTCACTCTTTTTAAAAAAATATATTTTATTGATTTTTTACAGAGAGGAAGGGAGAGGGACAGAGAGCCAGAAACATTGATGAGAGAGAAACATCGATCAGCTGCCTCCTGCATACCCCCAACTGGGGATGTGCCCGCAACCAAGGTACATGCCCTTGACCGGAATCGAACCGAGGACCCTTCAGTCCGCAGGCCGACGCTCTATCCACTGAACCAAACCGGTTAGGGCAATCTCACTCTTTTATCTCCCTTTTGAATTTATCTTGTTTTTGTAATTTTCAGTAGGTATTACATTGGAAAAAGAAAAAAGAAACAAAGGCAGATGATAGATTTAGAAAACTTCTTCCTGACTATTGACGTCAATAATTCTTTTGACTGCCACTGCTAAACAGAGTTGGTCCTGAGAGTCTAGCATTGGTTAATGGGGAGAAGGGGACCTAGACAGAAAGTAGAAAGACCTTAATTGTATTAAACTAGTGGAAGGTCCCTTCCAGAATGATGTGAGCGCTCCATTTTCCATTTTGAGAAAGCACATCCATGTAATCAGGGACACACCGTTGCTGATCAGTGCTTCATATCAGAAAACCTTTCTCATTATTTGGCAAACTTTGAACTTAGTAGACAGACCACCCTTGGTGGCCCTAATGGCATAAAACCAGGAATGTTGTCTACTGATTGTTGGCTGTCTTTCTAGGGCCACCGGTACCACTGGAGGTGTGCAAGCTTATGGAGATGTTAAAGAGTCAGCAGAAGAATCCTGTCAATTGCAGTCAAACTGTAAGGCTGTAGAACTCTGGCCAATCAATCCCTGAGTTACCAATTCTTGACTTGTCAATAATGAACAACTGGTTAGACATTTCCTTCTCCTATTCTCACCTACTGTAGGCTACTCCAACCCTCATCTGTAATCATACTCACATGCAGAAGACACATTGACTTGAGCCATCTGGAGGTCACATGAAAAGATATCTGTCTTCATATTTCTTTTTCACAACCTCGATTCTTTCTAATATCTTTATAGACCTGAGACCAAACACCTATGTAACATGTTCCTCCTCCTTTTTAAAATTTTAGATTTTTTTTGTGTGCTAAAGTACATATAACATAAAATTTAGCATCTTAACCATTCTTTTTTTTTTTAAATATATTTTATTGATTTTTTTACAGAGAGGAAGGGAGAGAGATAGAGAGTTAGAAACATCGATGAGAGAGAAACATCGATCAGCTGCCTCCTGCACATCTCCCACTGGGGATATGCCCGCAACCCAGGTACATGCCCTTGACCGGAATCGAACCTGGGACCTTTCAGTCCGCAGGCCGACGCTCTATCCACTGAGCCAAACCGGTTTCGGCATCTTAACCATTCTTAAGTGTACAGTTCAGTGGTATTAAGTACATTCGTACTGCTGTGCAACCATTACCACCATCCATCTCCAGAGCTCTTTTCATCTTGGAAATGGAAACTCTGTACTCATTAAATACTAACTCCTCATTGCCCTCCCCCACCAGCCCATGTCAACCACCTTTTTTATTTTGTCTCTATGATTTTGACTATTCTGAGTACCTCGTAGAAATGGAATCATCAAGTATTTGTCTTTTCCTCTCCTTTTTCTCTACCTTCCCAAACTCCATCTAATTAATCAAACATGATTTCTCTCATAAAAGAGGTCATTCTTTTTCACCATTTTCCTTACTCTTTCCTTCTGGGAAAAAATTTTAAACCCTGCCCTGCCCCCTCTCTTCCCTTCTTCATTCCATTTATAAACCTCTTATTTAAAAAAGAAAATGACAATGAAAATTTTTTTTAAAAGGTGACTGGGATAATTTCCTGGTTCTTTCATAGAGGTATGAGTTTCTGTGTGTAATTAACCATACAAAAGAACTACAGCTGCCAACATCTAAAATCTCTGAAATGGCCCAAGTTCTTTACAAAATCTCCATAAAAGTTTAAATTTAACTTTCTACTCATCTTAGTTAAAATTATTTCTGTTCAACAAGAAATGTCTTTTAACTCACTTATTGCTTTTTTCTCAGAGGCTGATTCTCAGTATTCTAAAAATTGTGTTTTTCTCTTTATCCCACGGGAAGTGAGTAGATTTCAACTGTGTTACATGTTAAAGAGGTGTTTGAGAACTAGAGTCTGTGAACCAAATCACAATATTTAATACTGTTCTCTGGGAAAGTGTTCTAGGTTCCACATAGCTCCTGAGAATTGAACTGCTGGTATTTAAGCCATTTATAAACTGGGGGTTGAGTGTGTGTTATACACTTCCCATAGATTTCATTAGTAATACATAGCTGAAAGCTGTTGGCCAACTCAATGCCACAGGTCACACAGTGAACAATAATAGCAGCAGACAACCAAGTCACAGCAGCCAGCATGTCATCCAGATCCCTTACCAGAGTTCAAGACCCAACTAGTGAATATGCTAAACCTATAGATTCTACAAACTCTCCATGACTTCAACCACCCGTATAATTTCGGATGCATTTTCTTCTATTGCATGTTGAAGAAACATATGTTTCACTATGGTTTATAACAGACTTTGAAAACCCCATGGCGAGGGCACTGAAGTTAAAAAAGGTTTCCAAGAGAACAAGCCGGAGCTGCAGAAATATGCCTGGAGCAGAGGCTAACCAGCTAATTGTATTATTCAGTAGGAGAGACTTACAGAGGGATATCAGAAACCATTATAGAACTGCAAAACGGAAACTAGCAACCCTTGCATAAAACACCAGTTTAGAGATAATACATTAGCTGAGGGTCCAAAGAGTTCCAGAGCTGGGACTGCTGGTCTATGAAGTTCTGATCTGAACAGGGAAATGCAAATAGCAATTGAGATCAAGTTACTATCAGGGCAATAGCCACATTAACCAGCAGCCTCTTTTTTTCCTCCCCAAAGGCCTTTGTAAGACGAGGCAGCTTTCCTTGGTCTTGGAGATGTATCCCTTTGCAATTAATGGACACGAAAGAAAGTGGCTTTTGCTGTCTCTCATTTGTTTGTTTGAGGCCTCACGTTTCAGGCCAAGCCATTTATCACAGAATATTAACTCCCTCTCTAAACTCTGAACATTTAGAGCCACTTCCACATTTATCTGGCACTCAACTCTGCAGTCTCATGCATGCAAAACTGGCCTCCTCATTAGGATCATAAACAACTTAAAGGCAAGTAAACTGACTTGAACTTCCTTAGGATTTCCCCTAACAACTACATACTGCTGGGCACAGAGTGGGCATCTGATAAACACAGTTGATTAACTCAAGGATAAGGTCCTCACATATCATGGGCATTGATGCCATGCCAGCTCCGCATGCCAATCTCAGTCCAACTTCCCAGGAAGAGTACTGATGGAGAATATAAGCCTGGCGGTCACCAGGAGCCACATCAAAGTGGAGAAATCTTGCATCCTATGCACAGGGTACTGCTTACCACCTGGGGACTGTAAGCTCCATGAGGGTAGGAACTATGTTTTGTTCCCTACTCAGCACCCAGAACCCAGCACCCAGTACCCAGCACCTAGTAGGTGCTCAAAAAAATATATGAAATCAAGTTTTGCCCCTTTAGACTCATGAATCAGTGTTTCTACAGCTTTTGTTTTGTTCATTCATCATTTATAACCAATCCACAAAAATTAAGGTAACTACAGAAAACAAATCAACATGGCACCCACATGGTACACAGGGAGGTGTATACCCCTCCTCAGCCTGCCCAGAGTGTGCATATGTGTAGGGTGGTGTGAGGGAGGCTGGAGAAAGGTCACTGGCCTGCTAGTCACAGGTCTGGGAATTGCTGTGGAGGGACAAGAGTTGCTCTCCTGAAGAGAAATGGCCGGATGTCAGATCAAGCTCCTGGCAGCCCCAGTCAGTGGAATGCTGCTCAATGTGGTCCCTGTCTGGTTGGCAGCTTCCTGCCAGGGAAGGCTGCCAAGCAGGTTGTGACAGCTGTGCAGTGCTCTGACATTTCTGACCTGCCTGCCTGCAGCACGTGGGAAGCAGCTGAGAAGTTCTGATGTGGATGGACCCAATCTTCCAATGGCTTTCGTTTTTCAGGAGAATGCCTAACTATCTCATCTTTTAAGATGGAAGTCATCGGAAGATAGCCTTTAGCTTTTCCGGTCAACACGAACCTACTGATTCTGTGTAGGGAAAACTACAGGGTGAGGCAAATGTAGGTTTACAGTTATTCATATGGACAATCATACCATAATTAATAAGTAATAATACAAGAATAAACTCTGTGTTTTGTGTACTCATAGCTGTAAATCTACTTTTGTCCCTCCTACTGCATATTTCTTCCTGTTCTCAACTACTATTTTCACTGTGACCACACTTGTTTATGAGCATCTTATCATAGTAATTGACAATTGTCATGGACTACCACTAGGAGAAATCACCTGTTTGAATAATTAAAAAAAATTAAAGATAGCTTTTTAACCATTTATTCTTTTGAAAAAAATCAAAATCTTAAGGCTCATTATTTGGAATGTTTACACTTCAACTGATTTTGATAAAAGAATGACTTTTTATATTCTCTTAAAGCAGTTACCTTTATGTAAAGTTGCTTAAAGTAAACTGAATATTTCATCAGGAGATATATAAATGTTAACTTAGATTCTTTTTTGCACTCAAAGATGAAAAGTTAAAAGTGAAATTTCAGACATACCTTTCAGCATCATTCGTCCGGTGGATCCTCCAAAAGTACTGAGAAGCCCACTTCTTGCTCCTAAAGATGTGGTTGCTTCTAGGAGAGAACCCGTGATGTACTGAGATATGGAGGTCCGTTGGAGGGTGGCACGATACTCACATACGGTGTCTCGAACACATTGCTTTAAGCAGGGACCAACATTAATCCTTTCATAGGCTGTCTCAGAGGCTGGGAGCTTTGTGAAGAAATGGAGAAGAGATCCAATTGTGTCTTCTGTTTCTTCTCCCCTTCTCACTGCATTGTAGATCTGTGAATAGCACAAAGTACAGGAAGTATTAATCTAGTTTCTTAGAAAAGCAAATTAACTTGTTGACAAAATGCCAAGATGACTTATTAAGAAAGAAGGTTCAGTCGCTCTAAGCACAAACACTTTTGAGCACTGGGCTCATGTATTAACCTGAACATTCTACAGACACCATTTATTTGGGAAAGCTATGTGTAGTTATGAAATAGGCCATTCAAACAACCCTGCTATCAAACAGAGCGCTTACAAGTTGTACCAACCAAAAATATATTCAGCTCAGATTTCTTCTCCTCCTCAGCAAAGCAACGCTCTTCTGCAGAGGGACGATGCCAGACCTTTCCTTTTTGTCCTTTTGGACTCTTCTAAGGGACTGTTTCAGGTCTGTCTTGAAGGCAAAGTGGGAATTCTTTGGCTTTAATTCTCTGTCAATTAAATTTCTGGTGGCCAATACGGCCATGAAGGTGGTGTGCTAGGACAGAAAGAGCTCGGCTTTAGCATCAGGTATATGGGGTTGTACTCCTGATTCTACCTTGACCAGCTAGAGAGCTGGACATGAGCATGAGCAAGCTGACTTAAATGTTTAGAGACAGTTTCCTCTTCTGTAAAATAGGCATACTAAGGTCCCATCTTATGGATGTTGTGGGTTTCACCAAGACAACAATGTAAAGTGCTCAGCCTGGTATCTAGGAATGGGGCCCATTACTACTGGGCAAGAAAAGAATGGACTCCGCTATCCTCAGGGAACAGCAGATGATTGTGTAACAACAGAGCTTAGTCTATGAAATTTATTGTGATGGGGTTATACCCTTACTCTCCTGTGCCACTGGATAATATCATCCTAACCTTATTTGAGCTGCAGAGCTCAAAACATGCTTTTCTCCTCTCAACTCCAAATCACACAGGCAATCTCCAACACACTAAGTCTCAAACAAATCCTTCAGAAGTAAATGCTCTGAAGTTCAGGGAAAGGACCCACAGTGAGATCTGATGGCTAAAGAAGGCTTCAGAGGTAAAACAGATTTGAGCTGTGCCTTGGAAAATAGGCACAACTCTAACTGGAGCAGCTTGGGGAGGCAACTCTCATGGTAAGCAAGGGTGAAAGAAAACGTATGTGTCCTAAGGACAGTAAGCAGAGCAGGGTATTTAGAGCAGAGGAGAAATTAGAAAGGCCAGTTGGCCTGATAAAGGAGATTCTTGAATGTCAAACAAAGAGCTTTAAGCCATCAGAGGTAGAAACTCGTCACTTTCGTTTGTTTGTTTATTTGTTTGTTTTTAGCAGAGAAATGATGCTAAAAAGGTTTTACTTTACAAGATTAATATGCTTACAGTTCTTAGTTACTAATGAGTAGACCTAGTTTCTTCTTGCCAAGCTCCTCCATTGGCTCAGATGCCCTTACTCATTATGTTATGCATTCCAGTTTCCACATCAGGCCTTCAGAGATTCCCAATGTCTCATTCAGCCCCTTATCCAGCTTTCCCAAAAGGTTTTCCTCAAATTAGGAGATCGTGAGTGACTGCATGAAATAAAAATTCCTTGATCAAGTAAGTTTGAAAAACTTAGTAAATATTCTCCTTTTGAAGATTTACATTGCATATTAGAATATTAAAGACAAAAGGTTTAGAGTGAAGATATCTATTTTATTTTGTTTGAGTGTTTGAGTATTACTCATACTCATGTTATCTGACCAGAGATTTTTTTAAGAGCACACACTCTGTGAATATAATGTTGTACCAAATAATTTGCTCTAATCAAATGGCCTTTTCTTATTCTCATTTCCTTGACCTTTGTGGATTCTCTGAAACAGACAATTACCTAACTTTCTTGAAATCCTGCCTCAATTGTCATCTCATTGTTCTGTCTCTGCCTTACTCTGTGGTTCCCCTTCCTCCATGGGCCTTCAAGACAGTTGTAATGCAATAGAGAAGTGCCAACAAGTGCCTAATGTTGGGGGTCATAATTTGGTTGGCTATGAGCCAGATTTACCCAAAAGATCTGCTTCATCTGACACACTGTTTTAAAATCAGGACAGTTTACATACAAATTGGAAGTTACAGCATCTTCTGATAAATGCAATAATCTGACAACACTGAGTATTCCCATGTGGTGTGAAGGACTAGACCTTTCATAGGGCATGAGTTCTCTAATAGGCTCCCACCATTCTCTAATGATCACACCTGGTCAATATCCGGTCACCATTAGCATATGTGTTTGTGACCCTTGCCTTCATGGGATATGGACATGGCTGTAGATACACAAAATAAACATGCACTGAGCTCCTCTAACATGTCATCTGTGTGCTCTTCCCTGGGGTTAGTTGCCAAGGATACAGAGATAAAGCCTTGGCCTCTACTCTCAAGGAGCATTGCCACTCACCTCCAACATATATAAATGCTATGTACATATTAAGTAACCATTCAGTATTGCTATCTTGTTTCCAAACTTGTCTGACAAAATGAAAGATGAAGAACTCTAAGAATAAAGCTCTGAGCTTCCATCACGAAGACCAGAAAAAGATCAGCAGGTCCCACAAAGATCTGGACTGACGCATGCTAGTTATACAAATACTGGATGAGTTGAATTCAAGGTGCTTGTTGGAAAAATGCTGAAATGTGGGTGAACTGTGGTAGACATAACAATGCTCAGGGAACATATTAAATTAAGGCTCTAACCACTTATTAGATCACCCACTTTTTAAGAAAAAAATGCAGACATGAAAAATCCCACATATATAATGTGGGAAAAGGGGTCAGTATAGATCAGTCATTATGAGTGTGGCTCTGGGGCATTGGCTTGAATTCTAGCTCCCCTGCTGCCCAGCTGTGTGACCTTGACAATTTACTTTGCCATTCTGTGCATCAGTTTCCTTTTCTCCAGTGGGGGATATAATAGTTTCTGCCTCATAAGGTGGTGGTAAGAATTAAAAGCTTTGATGAATGTAATAGGATTTGAACAGTACCTGCCACTTAGTCAATACTCACAAATACTGGTTTTTCAGATGATGGTGACGAAGATGATTGTGGTAAACCACACACACACACACACAGAGAGAGAGAGAGAGAGAGAGAGAGAGAGAGAGAGAGAGAGAGAGAGAGAGAGAGAGAGAGAGAGAAAATGGCCATAAATTATTTCCTTCACTGATTCTAGGCCAGCCTTGGGATTTGCTTAACCAATGGGAGTTTAGCAAATGCAATACAAACAAAGTCCTGAAAAATACTTGTTCATTGACATTTGCTCCCTCTTGCTGTTTCTGGGAACTTTGCAATAATGAACATGTGGAGAAGCCAGAGCTAGCACTCTGGAGGACAAGAGACCATGGCCTAGTCACTCCTGTCACTTTGGCTGATAGCTTGGTAACAGCCAGACACTCAGTGAGGCCATCCTAGATCCTAAGATCATCCTATGCCTAGCCGACTGCCATCATAGATCCAGGAGAGAGCCCAGCAGAGATCAGGGGATTCAGACTAGGAGAACCACCCAGCCAATTCACAGAAACATGAGCTAAACAAATAACTGTCACTAAGTTCTGGAAGTGCTTCATTACAAAGCAAAAGTTAATGGACATGATGATGTGATGGGCAAACTGATAAGTATTTACCTGCATGAGATTTAAATCCATACATTAAACCAAAGAGGTTGATTCATTTGGCAGATGGAGACAGAAAGCACAGAGAAGTGAAAGAAATATAGTCAACCTTACATAGCTGGCAAGGGTCTGAGCCAGATTGACACCTAGGTTTATCCAACTCTATCCATTGCACAAACAGGGTCACACCCAAAGCCCAAACAGTGGGATTTAAGAAATCATTGTTATTTGGCAAAAGGTTTAAATGATGTTTACATTGCTTTTGTTATTGTTTTTATTCATGATAATTCCTTTCATGGTCACCCTAAATTACTTTTGAAAGATAGTCAAGTTATGATTAATGAATGTCCAAGTGTTTCCTTATATGGAGATTTATGGTTTTAAATTACAAGGTTAAAACAATATATGAAATTTATCTCACTTGATTAATGTGGTAATAAAAGGTACTGAAAACTAGACGTACTAATGCTGGGTAGTGGTATATTTCTAGATATAAAATCAACATGCCACAACATGGCATCTAAGTTTGCTAAACAGATATGTGTCCATTCATTCATCCAACAATAGATTTATATGTATTAAGCACATACATTGTGTCATGCCCAATTCCTGGGGATCCAATGGTGAGCAAGAAAGCTTTATTTTAGTGGGGAAAGCAGTAAATAAGTGGACCAAATAAGTTAAGTAAAAACTGCTGACTGTTATATATAGTCCAAATATGTTTTGGAAATAGATTCCATAGGACTTGCTGAAGTTGTTGCGAACGAGGAAAGGAAAGGAGTCCAAGTTTCTACATTTGATCACTTTAAAATTCTTGGAGATTTAAGATTTATATAGAGAGCTATAGGTCAATGTTGCAAACAGCAGCCCTCATGGCTCCCGTGTTTAACAACCACCGTGAACTGCGAATGGATTCTCTCCATGGAATTACACTACTCCTATTATGGCAAGTGTTGTGTTTGAGCAGAAAGACCTTGATCTTATAAAGTAACCTGCAGAAGAGCAAGCGATGCTAGGAAAGCTTACCTGCAGCAAAGCAAGCAACACTTAAGAAAAACATTTGCAGTTCCCTGTGACTCAATAAAGCGGGGTGCCTTATAGAAACCAGCACTGGGACACACACGCAGTTCAGACCCAAAACAAAATAAAACGAACATCCAAGGCTGCAGAGAGCTGGGATGACTCAGGGGGAGACAAAGCCACAGACTTGGGTGCACTGAAAAGCATGAGGCAGCCAGGCACACCATGTCCACAGCACTAACCCAGGAGGAGAGCTTCCTCCATACAGCCAGACAGGCTTTGCCTTAACTTGACTTCTACTGGGGTCCAAGAGGGTACTTGTCAACTTTGTACTTATTCTATGTCAAAAGCTATCTTTCTGGGGTCATGGAAAATTATGATGCTCCAAGATCTGATGCCATATCTTCTGAAATGTTTCAACAAGAAAGACTTGCTACTTAGGTGTCCATTGACTCTTATTACTTGTAATCACTGCCATATTTATTGAGTGCCTAAAATAAAGTAGGCACTGGACACGATTTCATTGAAATTTCAGAACAGCTCTAGGAAGAGGTCCTACTATTATTACTACTTAAAAATAAGAAACTAATGCACACACAGCTAGGACTAAGCATCAGGACTCTATCTCTAAGTCAGTGCTGCTAACCACTAATCCTATAGTGCAGCAGTCAAATAAACCATTTTTAAAAGAGAGGTAACTGTCATAATGATCCTTCCATCTTTCTTTGTTTATCCTCTGTCTCCTCCCTTCAGAATGTCAGCTTCATGAGAACTTTATTTCTTTTTCATTTATGTATCACCAGTGTCTAGAAATGTCTGGCATTACAGCTTCTCAGTAAATAGTTCTTAATTGAATTAATGCACGCCTCTGTTCTATATTATTGCCAAGAACTTGGCTAGCATTCTCCAGTTTATGTTATTTATTTATTTATTTATTTTGGTCATGAATCTATTGTGTTCGTTTAAACCACAGGTGACACCGCATGTCACCTGTATTTTTTGAACACCAGATACAGAAATCACATTAAATGGCATAAAATCGTTACAAAGTATTCAAAATAGCTATAGTCAAATGACACTCTGATTGCTACTAACCAAATGTGGCCTATTCTGAAAAATTTACCAATAGTTTAACATTATTCCATTACTAGTGGCCAGGTGCACAGATTCGTGCACATTGAAAGGAAATTAATTAGAAGAAATATTTTAATATCGCTATTCGCCCTTTCTCTATAATAGAAGAGTCAACCAAATTCATGATCAACAATGACAGTTACCTCTCTTTTAAATCTATCATTGGCATGCAGTTGGCACCAGCGAGAGCTTTATATCGCATGCGTGAGTCAACATTTACTAGTATTTTTAAATTGCCAGTCAGACAGATGGACGATTGGTCACTTAGCCTTTTATATATATAGATCATTTACTGATAGGCTTAGAGTTGAGGATGCTTAATCACCCTGATCTTTTCATGAAAATAGTGATTTGGAAGGATGATGAGGCTTAAAAAAACACAGAGGTTATTGATTTATACGTTGACTCTTCTAATTCAACAAATGTTGAGTTGCAATTACAGAGACTATGGTGGATTCTTGAGAACAATGATTTAAAAAAAAAAAGACAAACTCTGCGCCGTGACTGAACCTCACACTCCCCCAGAGTTTTCTTTAACATAAAGGGGTCTGCCAACATTATCTCCAAGGTCCCTTTTAGTGTTACCCTTCGATGACCCATACTTCCTAGCCTTCTTAAATGGGGGATGGAACATATTAATTAACCTTAGTTTTGATGATAATTTTGGTCATTATTCTCTAATACAGTGTATAGTTAGGGTCTTCTGTCTCCCTCTCTCATACTCAATGTTTTCTTTCTATATTAGCTGTTTCTTCTCACCAGTAACTATGTATCTATTTTTGATAGTACCCTTATCCTCTCCATAATGTGGTTCCTAAATCACCCTGAGCTAGAAAAACAAATAATCACATTTATTTGAACTATGTGTTAACTGTGACTTAACAGGCTGGGTAAGAATGTGGGAGCCTCTCTCATGGAATCAAGTGTGAGAGCTGTGGTTTGGGAAAACCCTTTTACTGGTCTCCTGGGCCCCTTTCCTAACTTCTGGAATCTAAAAGCAGTGTTCTAGACGATTGAAGATGCTGAAAGTTTGATTTCTCATGGTGTGTGTGTATAAACAAAATGCAATGATATAAGAACTGCCAAATTCCTGGAAGAGTCAACAAAACCAGTGAGGCTGTTCTGGGGGGTGGAAGCTGAGGCAGGTTGGAGACGGGAGTGGCAGGGATGAGGAGCAGGACTCTGGTAGCAAACTGTCGCTACCTCTGCTCTTGAATCCACATTCCATTCCACTGAGAATATTCAGACTATGCACGAGACGCCGACCAAACAGAGCTCCAGAGAACCAGAAATAAAGGTTTTGCTAAGGCAAGGACAATTAGCCAGAGCTGTGCCCCCAGCTTCTATAGGAAGTAAGTAGAACCTTTATGATTCTAGGAAACAGCTAAGAAGGAATGTTGAGAGGGTGGCTAAGAACAGTTAATAGCTGGAAATGCCCTTCTACATAACTTCTTTCAATCCACATTTTACCCTTATATTCAAATTGTGCCTTCTCCATATAGCTTTCAGGGGTCTCCAGCAAAAAATAAGCCTTGTCTTTTCTGGGCTCCAATGCAAACTCTATAATGGCACTTTCTGTGAAGTATAGAGTCACTGTTTACACCCCTTCCAGGCTGTGAGTTCCCAGAGGGGCAGGGGGCCAGGTCTTACTCAATATTTTGTCTCCAGCTCAGAGCACACTGCTTAGCACCCTGCAGGCAATGGAGAAGTAACTGAAGCCTTAGAGCCAGGTCCTCAAAGTGTGGTTCCCAGACCAGTATTATCTTCATCATTTGGGAACTTGTCAGAAATGCAAACTTTTGGACCCCACCCCAGATACACTGAATCAAAACCTCTGGGGTTGGGGCCCAGAAATCTGTGTTGTAATAAGCATTCTATATGACCCTGATTCCTGCTAAAGTTTGAGAACCACCACCTGAGACTTTAAGGAAAACATAACAACCTGTCAACTTTGATTGCACTTCTCCTATTATCCATCCCATAAACTCACATCCATGTCATATTCTTTCTAATGGGAGCTTCTGAGGGCAGAGGTGAAGTCCTATCACCTCTATACTTCACAAAGCCCCCAGCTCAGAGTCCAGCACAGGGCACACTCGATAAATGCTAGCCAAATGAAGGGGCATCTCTCACAGAAATTCCCTGTGGCTGCGAATGTAACAGGCCTTTCTGAAATGATGCTTCTGGCTTAATATTTCCAGATGAATCATGTCTGAGATACTAATTCTAATGGGAATTACCATCCAGATGAATCATTTCGTAATGAGAAAACCTGGCTGCCAAGGAAGCCTCTTGAAAAGAAAAAATCAAATCAGGACAAATGGATTATGTTGCGAGGCTTGTGATGTCAGGCTGTGAATTAGGCCAACAGAAGGGATTTAATGGCCTGAACAACCAGGCTCCCTGCAGCTCTCAGAGCAACGGGTCAATTAATGAATCACATGGGAACAAAGCCCCTGTAGGACAAAAACAAACTTTCCCAAATCTCCTAGACTGCGATGCCCTGGCCCAGAGGCTCAGGGGCAGGGTTCGTGCTAAGCCGTGCACATGTGAAGCTCTGAGGGACAGAAAGTTCCTCAAATCATGTGGCTCCAGGCTGCTGTGTGTCCACAACAGGTGGAGGGGACCTAGGCCAACCTATAAGGCTAGGTTGTATGCTTCCTGTGTCCCAACTGAATTCCCACTCACCTTGCCCAGGCTTCTAACTGGCAGGGATCCTCTGCCTAACTGGCAGGGATCAGTGTTGTCATCTAACTTCATGGCTCCCAGAGGCCCCTTTCTACCTGGGTCATCGCTTCTGGACAAACCAACACTATATTTTCTTCCACTTCTCTTTGCCTGAAGGCTATCTGAAGCTGACCTCCAGAAATATAGAACCACCAGGGTGGGACAGCAGAGCAGAGGCTGTGGTGGAGAGGGAAAGTCTAGTTTTTTGTTTGTTTTTTATTAATTTATTTTTAGAAAGAGATGAAGGGAGAGGGATAGAGACATAGAAACATCAATGAGAGAGGAGCATCATCGATTGCTGCCTGCTGCACGCATTTCAGGCATGTACCCTGACCAAGAATCAAACCGGTGACCTCTTGGTGCATGGGTCAACGTTCAGCCACTGAACCACAGGCTGGGTGCAACTTGTGTTTCTTTAATGGAGATTATCACAGGGTTGTTATAAGCTAGGATTCCATGGGATAAGATAGCTGTGAGTTCTTTGTCTCCAGCTACACAGCTCGTGAGTATACAAGTGGTCATATTAGCATCAATGCCTGGATCAGAGCTCCAAGGCCAGACCTGCAGCATCTGAGATAACTTGCCAGTTTAGAGAGCCACCACCCCAACCTCCCACCTCAACCTTCCTGGTTATTCACTGGTGTTCTGAGGTGGTGGGCCCCTCTGATGCTCAGGAGTAAGTTTGCAAAACCTCCTGCATGTGAACTCATGATGGTTAAGTATTTTCTGGTACACAGCTCCACAAACAGCCACACTCTGAATTCAGTTTTGGGCTACTGCACCTACTATACTGTAAGTGCAAGGCCTTAGCAAGGTACTTGGTATTATGCGGCATTGAGTAAATGGGAGCTTATTAATCCTCCTGGTTAATATTAAAGTTATAGCATGAATCCTCTCTCACCCAGGTTTCTTCCTTTCTTTCACTTCTCTGCTCTCTTCTTTATCTCCAGGTTTTCTCCAACTTTCTCTGAGTCCCCATCATTTCTTCACTCTCAAATTTTTCATTCCTCCCCACTTTCATATCCTTCGTTTTGCTTTCCTTTTACTCTCATCCTGTTTATTCCTTGCTCTGTCCTGATCTTCCCATCTTCCTCACTCTCTGTATCTCCCCTTTGTCCATTTCTCCCCTCTACCCTCATTTCTTCCCACTCCATTTGTATTGGGGTCCTTTGAGCTGCAGTTCCAGGGGCAAAGGAATAAGGAAGGAGTGTTGACTAGTAGGGTCTGCAAGCAGAGACCCTCCCCTAATTGTTAGCAGACAGTTGCTGGTCATTACTGAATGCGCGCATTTTTACAATCGGAAAACTGCAGTGATTTAACTCTTGAAAGTCTCTCCTCTGAGGGGAGCCAAGTGAATCACCAGAGAGGAGGTAGGGACATTCTTTCCCCAAACCCCCAAGGAACAGGAACTCAGTAGTTGAGCCAACACTGGACCCAATGGAAGTTAGCTCTAGCCTTGACTAAGTGCCTTCCTGCAAGCTTGATGGCATTCAATTCAGAGCCTTCTGCTAACAATAAGACTTGAGAGCTATTTAGACGTTCAGGTTTCATCCAAGGGTAGAACCAGGCTTAACAAGTCGTCAGTGAACATGCTTCAGACAGAGCAAATGGAAGAGTGGTGGGTGAATAGAGACCACCAGGTTTCCGGAAGCCAGAGTCGTCACAGCTCAGACAGGCCAGGAGGACATGGAACCCAGGAGAGGAACTGCTGGGTCTAGAAGGGAAAGGCAAAGGGGGACTGGACAGGATGGAGGCGTTGAGGAGGGGGATAGGAGTATAGCCCAGCTTAGTGGGGAAATCCTGGGGCCCATCCAAATCCTGGGGCCTCTGGGAGAGCCTAAGTAACAACCAGGCCCCAGGCTGGGTGCTCATCCAGGAGATTCCTCTGGGAAGACGGCACTGGCATCCGACACAGGCACCGACAAAGTCTCTGGGTGCACTTTAAATTCTGAAGGAGAAGAAATCTATGCCTACAAATGTCTTCCTTGTTTGGACTCCATTCATTCACTCAACAAAAACAGGGTGTCCCCCCAAAATGTATACATACTTAACAGCGGACAGCTTAAGAGATGTTCCTTTCTTCTTAGATTTAACCCATTGGAATTAATAATTATTCAGTGTGTGTACACATTGTTGGGGACACCCTGCATTTACTAAATGTCTACTTTGTGCCAAAAAGCTGCCACAAGCTGGAGACAACGAATGAAACAGTTTTATGCCTCAAGAAAGTTACCAAGGATCAGGAGAGGTAGGCAAGAAAATGGGTAATTGTATTATAGCACGCAAGTCTGCAATGGTGTGAGCACAAAGTGCTTCGGGAACACAGAGGAGTGTTTAGAAGGCCATGGAAGGCTTCTCAGAGGTAACATCTAGACACAACCTAAAGACGGGAAGAGTTATTAAAGGTGAGGGTAGAGTAAAATGAGAGGAACATGTTTTAAACAGAGGCAACAGCATGTTCCAAGTGGCTCCCTAGAGTTGGCGCTAAGAGCGTGAACAATGAATCTGGGGAGATAAGCAAGGTCCTTCTGAGTCCTTACAAGTGGAAGCAATGCTAGCTCAGAACTATTTCCTTTCATGAGTATTTTCTAAGCTAACTACCATGGAAATACCTTCAATAGCGCACACGCACAAAAAAGGTTCACAGCTGGAGGATTGTATACTCTGTGACTGGGGATACCCATTGCCCTTCTAGGACTATCCTGCTAAATACTGAGGCTGCAACATCACACAAATCCTAGACTTAGCTCTTAGGGCATGAATGAGACAGATGATTATAACTTGATTATTTCTTTGTTGTAAACAAAAAACAACGGGAAGGGACAACATGTCCAACATCACCTACCAGCCTAGAATAGGAGAGAGACTGACTTTGTTCACACCTGCAGTGTAACAATAACAGGGGCATCCCAGAGGCGGGTGGCAATTTAGGGCTGTCTAGTTGAAGTGATAGAGCCAGAAAGAGATAGGTGGGCTTGTAAGAAAGTATCACCTTCCTTTCTACCTTTGGAAGTAGCAATGGAAAGGTAAACCTTCAAAAAGGTTCAAAAATATTGGGGACTACAAAACAAAAAACAAAACAAAACAGGCATTAGAATTGCACTCAAGTTCATGGAAAGGAGTCAGGGACTCTCTGTTTATCCCTACATAGAGTACTTCTGTCCTGTCACTGTGCTCTTAGCTACATGTGTGTATGAGCACATATGTTCAGAGACAGAATGATGCTGAAGGTCAAAGACAACTTGTTCAGTGTTCAAAGGTGTGGGAAAGTTATCACCTTCCACCTCACCTGTGCCTGCCTTTAGTCAGAGAAGGAAGATATGGTTATCCTGAGTTGCACTCCAGAGAACTCATGGATATCATTAAAAAAAAAGCAAAACAAACCCCAGGTCTGGCCAGTGTGGCTTCAGTTGGTTGGAGCATCATCTCATACACTGAAAGGTCCCAGACTCAATTCCTGCTCAGGGCACATGCCTGGGTTGCGGGTTCAATCCCCAGTTGGGTGAATGCACATTGATGTTTCTCTGTCTCTCTCTTAAAAAATATCATAAAAACATATCCTCGGGTGAGGATTAAAAAAAAATTCTAATTTAATAAAAGAACCCACAAAACCCCCCTAAATTAAAGTTGATCAAAACTGAGGGCTACGGTCATATTAAAAAAAAATGCTTCCGATTTACATTTCAAAAAAGTAAGGCATTTTAGCCCTTACATCTTGCCATTTAAAAAGCCCGTTGTCTCTCCTGAGCTTAAGGTTTTTCTTGGCTATCAAAACAAAGAGGTCTTTTGTTGACAGAAACAGGCGACAGTGTTTTGGTAAAAAGATTATATACAGAATAATGGTATGAAGCTCTACTGTGTAAAAAGTAGGCTTAAGAGCTTTCGCTGTCTCCAGATTCTCTGGGTTTCTTACAACAACCTAATATACTGTTGTCCTTCACTTTGTGGGAGCCCTAAACAATGGGCTGCAGTCCTTATTTTCTAAGAGCTTATAAAGGACACTATGCAGATGCGACTGCACATAATTAAAGGCAATGTCAGCAACAGTGTATATACTAACTACAGCTGCAACCAACCGCACTGGGATCAACCACTTGTGGTACCCAAGGATTTTCTGTCCTTTGGACCCTCATGATCCAGTGTCCCATGACATGTGCTGTGCACAGTTGGAACTCATAAAATATTCCTTGAATTGATTTCAGCTGGCTCTTGGCATCTGCATGCACTGGACACTACCAGTAATGTCAAAGGCAGGGGGCAAATGAAGATGATGCGGGCAGTATTTGGCATATGAGTCCGTGGCTGAGTGGGCTAGAGGGAAGGGTGGGGCCATTGAGACTCACTTCCAGCAGAGCAGGTAGGAGCAGGAGAGACACTGTGAATGTGGTCCTGAGTTGATAGAAGAGACCTTCTGATGGGACCACACCTCTGTACACATCCCAGTCATTTCTGCAGCTGCTTTGGACATTAATGGGTAGCTTTTCAGGAGCAAATGAGGGTTCAGTGAGAAGCTCATTCATTCCTCATGCTCTTTCTTCTCTCAGAATCCTGTGCCCTCACTATAAGAACCCTGACCCTGCACGAGGGAAAGGGGAAGGGAGCTCTGTTGTGAGCTTATGATGGGAAGAGAAGGAGCACACATGGAGTCCTGGCAAGGAGCCACACTGATGAACAGAAAGCACAGGTGGCCCTCTGAACTTTTGTTTATTTTTGATCCAGTAGTGACCCTGGTGTGCTATAGGAGGCAGGGACATTGGGAATGAAGAGGGAAGAGGTTCTGGCAAATAGGATCTGGGAAGTCGGGATGCAAAAATGACATCAGGTGCTTGCTTTCCTTTTGATGCCCTCCCTCCGAATCACTTCTTTTCAATACTTCCCCTTGTAGCTTTGGGAAAGCAAAGGCAATCTCTCTTAGGAGGTAGGACATATTCTGTTTGAGGAAGGAGAGCGTGGCTGTCCCTGGCTGGGCGAATTCGGTTTCCGTCATTCCCCTCCAAGCTTTCCTCATCAGCTCTTCCACATTTTGCCCTGTACACATTCTTAAGAATTCTTGAGACAGACTTGGCAACCTTTTCCTATCAAAGCCACAATCTTTCCCTATTTGCAAAATCAATCAGAGGCCACACACAAAACGTTAAAAAGAATCATATTCTGTAGTATTATTCTCACAAGGCACAGAAAATAAGGCAAGTCAAGTGCTGTATGTAGAACCAATGAGAGGATAAATGAGATTCATGTCGTGAGCAGTTAAGGAGCATGGGTAGAGGAGGAGCGTGACCAGAAGAGAATCACAGAAAGATAAAATTTTGAAGATAGGGATAGAAAGAGGCAGGTGGGGAGGAAGAGAAGCATGGATGATGTGTTTGAGGTGTGTGTGCTCTGGAGACACCTGCTGTCTGCCCTGGTTTTGGACAGCAGGACAATTATCGCCCAACCCTATGAAGTGCTCACTGATTAATCAATGACTTGCCCGGCTTCATTGAGTGTCTCTCACATGGCCAGAGGTGAGTAGAAAGGCAGGGCAAGAAATAGGGAGAGTTGACTAATAGGATGAGACAGGAGATAATAAGTGAGAAGGGAGAGGTAGTTGGGAACAGACTGACTTCACTGGGATGTGAGGCGCTACTGCACACCTAGAATCATGCAAGGGCGAAAAATCAGACAGTGCACAATAGAATTAACTTACTGTGAAGTCTGGGGATGAAGAAATGAGAAAGAATAGCTATACTGTGAACTCTTGATTATCTGGGGTAATGTGGAGATTATAATACTAAGCAAAACTACCTACAAGTGAGGGGCTATAAGGCTTGGTATAAAAATCCAAGCACGACAGGAAGTTGGAACAGGGAGAGATCATGGGAGAACATTCACAAATGAACAAAGTCCTGAGATGGACAAAGGTGGGCTAGAAGGTCGAGGGGAATGTGTTCATGGGAATGGAAAGTTGCAGGCACTTAAATGCAGATTTGGATGTCCTGGGAAACCCAAGTTGCTCCTACTTCGGGGAGAGTGGGGGTGGGGTGGGGGGGACGGTCAAGTGAGATTACATATTTCTTCCTGCTTTGGAGAGTTTGCTTTTTAGTCCTTGAGGCCTGACACCAAATGTCCTGAGCATTCTGAGCTGGGGGAGTCCCCCTGGTGCTGGGACTTTGCTGACAAAGAATATATGGTTCCAAGGCAGGTCTTGTGGAGGCTTTCAGTTCCCCCAGATCATCGTGACTTTTCTTTTGGTGGCTGCTTCCCAGCAACCAGGTCATGGGGCTAGGTGGGGTGGCAGGTCCTGTGGTGTGTCCACCACACACCAGGTGAGATGCAGGGAACAGAGTGGTGTTCCAGACAATATACTCACAACTGCTTTTAAATAGACCCAGAGGGACACACATCCCTGTGCATTGAGAAGACAGAACAGGGCCTTCTTACACCCTGCTTGCTCTCAATTATCTTCACCAGTGCCCATCTCACTGCTTTCTGATGCCTTAGCCTGGTCATGAGAACTCCTCAGGAACCTCTCCCTGTCCATCACTCAATTGTTACCTATGTGAACCCACTGCTCCTGCCAAACTGAGCTGCTCACCATCCATCCCTCAGCACACCCTGGCCTTCTTGCCCTGCTGTCACCTCCTTACCTTGTCACCTCCTTACTTCATCACCTCACATGCCTTCATCCTCACATTCCTGCCAAAATCCTACCAGAATCCTACCCACTCCTTACGGCAGTCTTAACATAAGTACTTAATCAACTAGTTGTATGACCCTGAGGCAGTTACCTTCTCCATGCCTCTGTTCCACTATGGTAAAATGCAGAGAAGATGATTAAATGAATTAATATATGTAAAGCACTTAGAGCAGTGACGGGGACCCTGAGTTCTGTGAAAGTTCTTGTCTTTTTCTCACCAACTGGATGTCCCATGTTCCCCTCTGAACACTCAGGTGCTATCTGGAATATAGGTAATAACTGGATACTTCCAAGCAGGATTTTTAATTTTGATTTTGCTCTGTAATTTTGCCCATATTAAGCTGTCAATTTTGAAGGAACAGGTGTACAGCACTGATTTTCTGTGGTTCCTAATTCACTTACTCAGTGTTAAGTCCTCCCAGTGAAGGACACCTCTGGCTTTATATATATACATATATATGTATATATATATATACATATATATACACACATACACACACACACACACAAAAATAAAGGACAAACATGCAAATTGACCGTACCTTTGCTACGCCCTAAGCCACACCCACCAGCCAATCAGAGCGACTATATGCAAAATAACCCAACCAAGATGGCGGCCGGCGGCCACGGAGCTGGAGCAAGCAGGAGGCTTGGTTTCCCCAGTGATGGAGGAAGCCAAGCTTCCCGCTTGCCGCGGCAGGCTCTGAGCTCCACTCAAAGCAACAAAGTTTCAATTTTAGAAGGTAAATAAACCCCAGATACCTGCTTTCAGCTGGCCATGGCCACGGAGCTGGAGCGAGCAGGAGGCTTCCCTCCCACACGCCCTAGCCAGCTCTGAGCTCCTCTCAAGGCTACAAAGTTTCAATTATCGAAGGTAAATAAATCCCAGAATAAAAAAGAAAAAGAAAAAAAGGAGAGGCTGGGAGCTTCCATCGCCGCGGGGCTTGGCCAGCCTGAAAACAGCCCTCAGCCCCTCATCCAGACTGGCCAGGCACCCCAGTGGGGACCCCCACCCTAAAGGTGGTGTGGCCAGCCTGTAAACAGCCATCAGCCCCTCATCCAGGCTGGCCAGGCACCCCAGTGGGGACCCCCACCCTGAAGGGGGTGTGACCAGCCTGCAAACACCCACCAGCCCCTCACCCAGGCTGGCCAGGCAACCCAGCGGGACCCCCACCCTGATCAGGGACACCCTTCAGGGCAAACAAGCCGTCCCCTACCCATGCACCAGGCCTCTATCCTATATAATAAAAGGGTAATATGCAAACTGACCATAACAGCAGAATGACTGGGAATGACTGGTCACTATGACACACACTGACCACCAGGGGGGCAGACGCTCAATACAGGAGCTACCCCCTGGTGGTCAGTGCGCTCCCACAGGGGGAGCTCTCCTCAGCCACAAGTCAGGCTGACAGCTGCCAGTACAGCGGTGGTGGTGGGAGCCTCTCCCGCCTCCTCAGCAGCGCTAAGGATGTCTGACTGGAGCTTAGGCCTGCTCCCCGCTGGCAAGTGGACATCCCCCGAGGGCTGCCGGGCTGCCAGAGGGATGTCTGACTGCCAGCTTGGGCCCGATCCCCCAGGGAGCGGGCCTAAGCCAGCAGGTGGACATCCTCCGAGGGGTCCCAGACTGCAAGAGGGCATAGGCCGGGCCTCTAGTATATATATAAAGATAGAGGCTTTATTGAGATATTATTCCCAAGCTATACAGTCCATGGTTTTTGCAATATTCAGAGTTGTGCAACCATCACCACAATCAATTTTAGATAATATTCATTATTCCAGAAAGAAGTCCTGTACTCATTAGCAATCACACCCCATTTTTCTCCAACCTCCAGGGCCTAGACAACCACTAATCTATTTTCCATTTCTACAGACTTGTCTATTTTAAACATTTCACACAACCCCTGGCTTTTTAAAGAGGCCAGACTCTTCTTTCACTCATCATTAATCTATTTCCTCCAAAATACCCAGCCATAGGCACAGGCACATAGTCTTAAATGTTGCTGAATGAAAACCAAACCATGGGTTGAATCAAGCTAAACATGTGTTTTTGTTTTTTCCCCTCACCCCCACATTACATTTTAAGACCTTATTGGTCCAAAGCAAGATCAGAAAATAGACCAGGAGCAGAGCTGTTGTGCTCTTGCATTTCCTGAGACACAGAAAAGCTTTGTTGAGACTCCTCAAAGCAAAATTCCTGTGCAGTGATTCTCAAACCTGGCTGTTTCTTACTGTCACCTGGAGAACAAAAAGTCCTGAGCATGAGTCCTGCTGCTCCCCACTCCACTCCCAAAGTTCTGATTTATTAGTCTGGGGTGAGGCCCATCAATATCTTTTAAATGTTCCCCATTTTTTAATGTGATTCAGTGAACAGCCAGGCTTGAGAACTCTTGATCCAATGAAAACAACCGTTCTAAGCAAGAATGATTTGTTGAATTCCAGCCATGCCCAGAATGAGACACAGCCAAAGTTTTCAACCCTGTCTTCAGGGAAACTAATCTCTGAATCTTAAAGAAAGCAATAAAACACACACACACACACACACACACACACACACACACACACTCTCAAAGTTTCATTTCACAAAAAAATTTCTTTATAGTCAACATTACTATAAGACTGAACCATATGAAATTACTAATATCTGACTGTTTTTGAGCAATAGATGAAAATTTCATATCATTCAACTTAATTGAATACATTTATTTCTTCAAATAGAAGATTCATCCTATTCAGCTTGAACCAACATTTTTCTAATCCACCTATTCATTTCGGAATCATGCACTAGTGGGGTCCCTCGGCCTGGCCTGCGGGATCAGGCCGAATCCGGCTCTCCGACATGCCCCGAGGGGTCCTGGATTGTGAGAGGGCGCAGGCCAGGCCAAGGGACCCCACTGGTGCACTATCGGGGCCAGGAAGAGACCGCGGAAGGGCTCCAGGGCATGTCCAACCCGACTCACCCAGTCCCAATCAGCCAGACCCCAGCAGCAAGCTAACCTACCAGTCGGAGCACCTGTCCCCTGGTGGTCAGTGTGCATTTAAGCAACTGGTTGAATGGTCGAACAAATGGTCCGACACTTAGCATATTAGGCTTTTATTATATAGGACTAGAGGCCCGGTGCACAAAAATTTGTGCAGTCAGTTGGAGGGGGGGGGGCGGGGAGGAAAGGTCCCTCAGCCCGGCCTGTGCCCTCTCACAGTCTGGAACCCTTCGGGGGATGACCATCTGCTGGCTGAGGCTTGCTCTTCAGGGAATTGGGCCTAAGCTGGCAATCAGACATCCCTCTGGCAGCCCGGCAGCCCTCGGGGGATGTCCACTTGCCAGCGGGGAGCAGACCTAAGCTGCAGTCGGACATCCTTAGCGCTGCTGAGGAGGCAGGAGAGGCTCCCACCACCACCACTGTACTGGAAGCCATCAGCCTGACTTGTGGCGGAGCAGAGCTCCTCCATATGGAGTTCACTGACCACCAGGGGCAGCTCCTGCATTGAGCGTCTACCCCTGGTGGTCAGTGTGTGTCATAGTGACCAGTCAGTCCCAGTCTTTCTGCTGTTAGGGTCAGTTTGTATATTACCCTTTCACTATATAGGATAAAGGCCTGGTGCGCAGGTGGGGGCCGGCTGGTTTGCCCTGAAGGGTGTCCCGGATCAGGGTGGGGGTCCCGCTTGGGTGCCTGGCCAGCCTGGGTGAGGGGCTGATGGCTGTTTGCAGGCTGCCTGCACCCCTTCAGGGTGGGGGTCCCCACTGGGGTGCCTGGCCAGCCTGGATGAGGGGCTGATGGATGTCTGCAGGCTGCCTGCTCCCCCTTTAGGGTGGGGGTCCCCACTGGGGTGCCTGGCCAGTCTGGATGAGGGGCTGATTGCTGTTTGCAGGCTGCCCGCACCCCCTTCAGGGTGTGGGTGCCTGGCCAGCCTGGATGAGGGGATGAGGACTGTTTTCTGGCTGCCTGCACCCTCTTCAGGGTGGGGGGTCCCCACTGGGGTGCCTGGCCAGCCTGGATGAGGAGCTGAGGGCTGTTTTCAGGCTGGCCACACCCCCTTCAGGGTGGGGGTTCCCACTGGGGTGCCTGGCCTGCCTGGATGAGGGGCTGAGGGCTGTTTTCAGGCTGCCCGCACCCCCTTCAGGATGGGGGTCCCCACTGGGGTGCCTGGCCAGCCTGGATGAGGGCCTGAGGGCTGTTTTCAGGTGGGCCAAGCCTGCAACTGAAGCTCCCAGTCTCTCCTTTTTTTCTTTTCTTTTTTTATTCTGGGATTTATTTACCTTCTGTAATTGAAACTTTGTTGTGGCTCCAGCTCCGAGGCCGGCTGGCTGAAACCAGGTATCTGGGGTTTGTTTAGCTTCTATAATTGCAACATTGTTGCTTGGAGTGCAGCTCAGGGCCCAGCCGCAGCAGGCGGGGAACCTTGGCTTCCTCCATCACTGGAGCAAGCAAGCCTCATGTTCGCTTCAGCTGCCTGGTTTCCAGCCGCCATCTTGGTTGGCAGTTAATTTGCATATCACCCTGATTAGCCAATGGGAAGCATAGCAGAGGTATGGTTAATTACCATGTTTGTCTATTATTAGATAGGATATTTCTAGTAGAGGATGGAAAATAAATTAACTATTAAGGAAGACAGAAGCATGAAAATTCACAAACAGGTTAACCAAACACTAACTTTATGGACATCCTTCACTATTCCCCACATCTTATTTCAAAAGCACGTCATAAAGTACATTGTCATAAAAATAAGTTATATTTTCCCATAGGAAAAATTTTAGGATTAGGAATTGTGTTTCTGAGTAGACATCCTATAAATCAGAGATACGATCAACAAAAGATCATGAAAGCAAAGCTGCCATAGCTATAAACCTCTATAAACATTTAGAATAATAAATTTGCTATTCAAGTACCATCCAATGTCAAAATTACACTTTACTTACGGATCATCATACTGTCATTTTGAAAGGTAATTAAACACTACCCATCAAAGCTGAAAAAGTGCACTTTCTTTGATCCATGTCTAGTTTTCCTTAAAAAAACCTGGTTCTGTTTCTTCCTCCCCTTATGGGACTGGGTATAACTGTCTTTGTCCAAACCTGAGACCCTGCCCACTCCCAGTTTTGACTGGGCAGTACCCTCAGGGCTCTCCCCCAATGCTCTGCTCCTCATCTGAGGCCCTGCTCCTTTACCACAAGCTGTGTGCTGCCCCAGGTTCTGAGGACAATCCTGCTCCAAGTCAGGAGGAATTTAAGGAGCTTTAGTTCTCTGGTGCAGGCTCCACAGTGTCTAGTCAACTGCATTTCTGCTTTCATTTCCATCTGAGGCTGGGAAGTAGGGCTTCTACCTCCTTCCTGTGACCAGAATTTCTGAGCCTGGTGGCTTGCCAGACTCCTTCCTTACCCCACCTCTGCCTACAAGGGGTTGAGGTCCTCTCCTTGAATCGCACCCTGTAGCTAGAAGGAATCCTGTTACCTACTGCCACACGTTTCTGATGTCAAACCCCCTCTGGCAACCACGTGTTTCATGAGTAAATGAATTCCTGGATTTCTCCATTTCTGTGCACAGTTGAACAGCCACTTCTGCCTCTTGGTGGGTCACTCTGAGCCAGCTGATCCCTTGGACTGTTGGCCACCATGACTTCTTAGTAAAAATCATGTGCTTTGAACACCAACTGGGCCTGCCTGGCTGTGCCCAGTACCTGCTTACCCCTGGAAGGGTCTCCAAGCCTCCTCCGCTTCTCTGTCCCTTCTTCTTTACTACATTGATGAAGGCCTTACAAGCTCCAGGCACAATTCTCTCACCAGAACCCTCCCGATCAATCTCCAGACTCTTTTTTTCTTGCCTCCACATTTCTATGGCGTCTCATGCACTGCACAGGGGAGTGGGCATTTGGGAAAGTACTAGCACATGATTCTAGAAGAGTGGTTTTCAACCAGAGGGATCTTGGCTTCCAGGGGACATCTTTGGCTGTTTCAATTGAAGGGGTGCTATTGGCATCTGATACGTAGAGGCCAATGATGCTGTTAAACATCCTGTAACACACTGGGCAGCTCTTAGAATAAAGAATTATCCAACTCCAAATTGGCTGAGTTTGAGAAACACCATTCCAGAGAAACCAAAGAAATCTTCTGCAGCACTATAAACTAAATCAAGCTGAAAATTACCACCAGAGAAGGATAATGCTTCTGTTTTCAGCATGCAGCTTGTGGGTAAAAAAATCCCCTCAAACAAACAAACAAACAAAAACCAACCAATTACCAAATTTCCCTTCCAATCACCAAATTTCATGCTCGTAATTAAAATATTAGAAAAAATAAAACTAAATGATGCCACTATCACTGAATAGTTGATATTATATTTTGCTTATTTTATATTACATGACAATCATCTTTTCTTCATATTATTAAAAGGCATCACCTTCACGGTTATGTGAGATTCCTCCCCATGATCAAACCACAGTGTGCCCTGGCCAGGTGGCTCGTTTAGTGGGAGTATTGCTCTGTATACCAAAAGGTTGTGGGTTCAATTCCTGGTCAGGGCACATGCCTAGTTGCAGGTTAGGTCCTCAATCGGAGTGTGTGCAGGAGGCAACCAATTACTGTTTCTCTCTCTCTCTTTGTCCCTCCCCCCCATTCCTCCCCCCCCCCCCCCCCCCCCCGTCCTTCCTCTCTCTCTCAAATCAATAGACATATACTCAGGTAAGAATAATACAAAACAAAACAAAAAAAACGAATGAACTCTTCTCTTACTAATGTATATTTAAGTTGTTTCTAGGTTTTCACAACCATAAAAACTGTTGTGAATACCTATCTGTACATGAAATTCTTTTTGCAAGGGTGGTTATTTCCTGGATGGATCCTAGAGAGGGCTGATACTCCTAACAGGTTTCCCTAGACCCCAGCTTGTTCTGGGCTAAAAAATACTCCAAACATGCAACTTAAAGTGTCTCCATTTGAGGAACATCAAAGGAGACAGAAAAAAAATTCATCTCAGAACTTTCTGAATAGAGCATTGCAGTGGATCATGAGAACAAGAATGAAAGTTTTGTGATTTTTGGCACTGAGACAACTCATATGCCTGTAAGATGTCAAGACTTCTTGACAAAGGCAAAATGATTTTATTTAGAATGCCTTTCTTATAAGCATACTGCCAATTTCTGTTCATTAGAGTGGTTTAGCTATTTTATCATATTATTTTTGGTTGTATTTTCTCTTTATCTCAGGTATTTACTTAGGCCTTTGAGAATGCACTTAATTTGACAAACATGTTAACAGCTCTTTGTTGGCATAAATTCAGAACATTTTGAAACAAGAATAGATCAAAGATTTTAAAAAGAAGTTTCCCATTAACATCCAAACAGATTTTCCAAGTTTTAGCAACTGATTACAGAATGGCTACAGAGAAGTATAAGTTAAACTCTCATTTTCTTTTTGCTCCCAGATTCAAAGGGAAATCTAGAAGTATTTATAAATCAAAGCAAAACAATGTGTCTTGATGTGTAAACTCAGTGATGGCAGGAATGATAAGTTAGAAATCAGAGGATCTGGGCTTCCACCTGTCCATGCCACTAGCAAGCCCCTGGCTTAGGGCAAATCACTGACATTTGCAGGGTTCAATTTCAAAAAAGAAGACTATCAAATATGAAACAGCATATGCGAAGTGCTTTTGAAGATATACTTCTCTAAATGCAATAACAGTAGAAAAAGGGCTGTTATTGTGTGTGCCTGTGTTTTGTGTTCTGTCCTTTATGATGTCAACCTAGGTATAACCAAGGACAGAAAAGTGAGTTCTCATTAGGCGAGCTGTGGGAATAGAAAGAAGCAGTCAGATATCTGGGTGGGGAGTTAGTAGTTCAGAAGCAGTTATCTCTGTAGGAGGTCTTACAAATGAACTGGGGATTGCTCTTGTTTGTTTTCCTTTCTTTTTAAATATATTTTTTATTGATGTCAGAGAGGAAGGGAAAGGGAGAGAGAGACAGAAACATCAATGATGAGAGAGAATCATTGATGGGCTGCCTCCTGCATGCCCCACACTGGGGACAGAGCCTGAGCATGTGCCCCGACCAGGAATCAAACCATGACCTCCTGGTTCATAGGTCAATGCTCAATCACTGAGCCACCCCGGCCGGGCCTGGGGATTATTCTTTCAGTAACAGGGAACAATTGTTGCTGCTACAGTTGCCCTTTCTTTCCTGCCCTCCCGTATAACAGAGTCAGGAATGGACTAGGAGGCCAGCAGGCTCTACCCCGTGCCATGAAGTGAAAGAAACAAAGGTGGAGTCCTGGTCCACTGGTAAAATCTGGCACAGTCGGCTAGACACACAGTTGATTCAGCCCAGGGCTCATCTCCAACAGTGAAATAAAATTTAAAAAAAAAACACACGAATGCAATGGCTTGTGGACTTTCTTTTTTATGACATAAAGTATTTTTTAGAGAAATATCATGTGGAAGCCCAGAATTTACAAAAGATTAAAAGTAGAGAAATTCTGGTTTAAAGGGAGAAGAAGGAAGCCCAGCATGTCCTCCTCCCACCCTGAATACTTTCATAGATCCTAGGGCTAGAAGCACGTTGTACTTCTTGACATAAACATGAATGGCTAAGGACCCTAAGCATTCTAATTCTCCTTAGCAAACCATTACCATGTAGTTTTCTAAACTGAAAAAAAATCTATTTAAGTTTCCCTTCAGCATCACATTTTGGCTACAGAGTCTACTCTTCACTAGCCACTTTCAGAAGGACCACTTACTACCTTTCTCTTGTCCTAGAGTTGCTATGCCCCAACTTCCAGGGGTATGGTCTCCTCTTCCCAGTATTTACACTAGAAATATTTATGACTTCACATCCTCCTCCCTTTCCATACAGAACATTCCTAATCTGTTTAGTCTGTTCTCACTGAAGGATTAAGTGCAATAATGTATGTAAAGCATCAAGCAAGGGAGACAGCATAAAGGAGGGGTTCAGCAAGCATTATGCTTTTATCCTTCCTTTTCCATCTCCTTCATCATTTAACAGACTCTTCTCTAGTTTTGCCTTCCACATAATGCTTTGTTCCTTGCTCACTGCTGAGTCCCAAATGGTGTGTGTGTTGAGGGGGTGTGTGTGTGTGGGGGGGGGGGCGGAGGGGCAGGGGCAGATGATAGGGTCTCTTTTACCAACACAGCCAAACACTGATATTGCAAGACTACAAGCACCAACCCCAACTGGCACCATGTACAGCAATATCACAGCCAGGAACAGAGTTCACTCTTAGTAGCTTCTAAGTTCTCTTGATAGGAAAATTATAGCAAAGAAACCTTGGCCTGAAAGATGAAGAGGGGGGAGTGGGAGGGATTGGTGGGCTGGGATGGGGGTTTGGGTGAGGCACAAGAGTGGGGAGGATTTGATACAGCCAAGCAATGCAGGAAGAAGAAATAAGTTCTCTGAGCAGAAAGAGAAGCAGAGGACAGGAGTTCTCAGAGAGGACTGGAGCTGTTAGGAAGGGAGCTAGTGTACTCCTCCTGAACTTGTACACAGAGGAAAAGAAAATCATGGGGAATTTCAAGACATTATTGGTAGGAAGATAAACTGGCACAACATTTTGAGAGGACCATTTATCAATATCCATTGCAGTTTTAAGTGTGTATAGCCTAAAATTCAGCAATCCCATTTTAAAAAATCTAAACTTATAGAAATATTAACATTGCACAGATAGATGTATAATGATGCTCATTCCAGCTTTGTTCCTAAGGGGAAAATATTGGAAACAGCCTAATGTCCATTAATAGGGACTTATTAAATAAACTAGAGGCCAGGTGCACGAAATTCGTGCACGTGTGTGTGTGTGTGTGTGTGTGTGTGTGTGTGTCCCTCAGCACAGCCTGCACCCTCTCCAATCTGGGACTCCTCAAGGGATGTCTGACTGCTCAGTGGGATCAGGCCAAAATGGGCATTTGGACATCCCTCTCACAATCCAGCACTGCTGGCTTCCAATTGCTCGCCTGTCTGCCTGCCTGATTGCCCCTAACCGCTTCAGCCTGCCAGCCTGATCACCCCCAACCACTCCCCTGCCAGCCTGATCGACGCCTAACTGCTCCCCTGCCAGCCCGATTGCCCCTAACTGCCCTCCCCTGCTGGCCTAGTCACTCCTAACTGCCTTCCCCTGCTGGCCTGGTCACCCCTAACTGCCCTTCCTTGCCAGCCTGGTTGCTCCCCAACTGTCCTCCCTGCAGGCCTGGGTTCCCCGCAACTGTCTTCTCCTGCAGGCCTGGGTCCCCCGAACTGTCCTCCCCTGCAAGCTTGGTTGCCCCCAACTGCCCTCCCTTTCAAGCCTGGTCCCTCCCAACTGCCTTCCCCTGCTGGCCTGATCGCCCATAACTGCCCTTCCCTGCTGGCCATCTTGTGTCCACATGGGGGCAGCCATCTTATGTGTTGGAGTGATGGTCGATTTGCACATTACTCTTTTATTAGATAGGAGGATTATGGCATATCTATACAATGAAATACTAGACAGACAGTGAAAGGAAAATGAAGTAGCAGTATATATACTCATATTAAAAAATGTAGGTGCATGCTGCCAGACTCTGTCCCTGTGCACCTTCCTGCAGGAGTAAAGATATTTGCCTTGCTGTCTAGCTCCTGAGTATCCTTTGTGTTTGACGAGGACCCCTGGTTTTGGGGCTTGCCTTATTTCTAACAATTTTGGGGCTCATCTGGGATTCCATTAGTCACTATGGGGGGGAAGGGGCATTGAACTCCTCTCCTAAGGAGGTGCTTCCTGCTGCCAAGTTGCTGTGTCCTTGGTGAGGAGGGACGGCCATTACTCCTCAGGCCGACTACGAGCTTGGGATCAAGAGTCAGCCAGCAACGTGGGAAGGGCCCAAGCAAGCAAGAATCACAGCAATCAGGTAACCTCATGCATGTGCCAAGATTAAGAAGGCCTCCTGGCCCAAGGCCTTCCTCTTGAGTTCCTGGCTCATCG
Source organism: Myotis daubentonii (assembly GCF_963259705.1). Taxonomy (NCBI): domain Eukaryota; kingdom Metazoa; phylum Chordata; class Mammalia; order Chiroptera; family Vespertilionidae; genus Myotis; species Myotis daubentonii. The sequence continues at coordinate 41,228,714 of NC_081852.1, read as the reverse complement.
CCATTGACCCAGAGACTATGCTCTGGTCAAGACCTGGAGGGAAAACAAGTTAGAACCCTCGTGGGAAGGACCATGCCTTGTCTTGCTTAAAACTGAGACCACTGTTTGGATGGCAGAACAAGGTTGGACCCATCACACATGGGTTAAGGGTGGACCACCAGCTTCCCCAGGTGGAGACACCTCAACTTGGACAGCCATACCAGGACATAGCCCCTTGAAATTAACATTAAAGAAACAGTTGATCATGAAAAATGAACTCTCTTCTTCCATGGAAAAGGCATTCATACACTTCATGTTAGAAGTCAGACTGGAACTGAGAGGAAGAAGTTTTGAAACACTGAGTGGATTCTCCTAAAACATATATCTTTATTCTCTTGTGCTATCAATGTGAATGATCTCATGATAAAACTTATAATAAAAGTGCCATCTATTTACAAACGGTGGCCCAGAGAGTTCCTATTTTTAAGAGAAAATTGGCATCTATACAAACTGTTATTAAAAAGACCCAAAAGAAATATTATTAAATAAATTATTCAAGCAGATATTACAGAAATAGTTACTGAAGGAAAAAATCTAAAAAGTACATCAATGAAAAAGTTAAGTTGTAATATGTATAATATGAGGGAACTTCAGTTTTCAAAATTATAGAAATATTCACATAACCATAAGCAAGCCCTCTGGAAGGTTACACATGGATCATGTTAAATTTTTTTTGGAGAGGTGGAGACTGTCACTTTTTACTTTAGGTACTTCTTGATTGTTGAGAGATCAACCAAAGGACTTGTATGCATGCATATAAGCCAAACCAATGGACACGGACAACAGGGGGATGAGAGCATGAGTGGGGGGCGGGGGGGAGGTTGGGGGTTAATGGGGGGATGAGGACACATTTGTAATACCTTAACCAATAAAGAAATTAGAAAAAAAATAGGAGAGCTAGCTATATAGCATGATGTCATATGCATGGGCTTTGAAATCATACTACCTGACTTTGAATACCAGCTCTGCCTTGTCCTAGAAGTGGCAGGCAACTTAATCACTCTGTGACTCCATATAAAATGATAATAATGATAGTGTCAACCTCATAAGATTGTTGTGCCATTTAAATGAGTTAGTACACATAAAGAGGTGAGAAAGGCCTGGCATATAGTAAGCACATAAAAAGAGAATGATTTGTTTTAGTTTGTTTGAATTACCAGAGGATAGAAGGGGAAAAGTGGGAAAAGATTAGTGCTAGATGATAAAGGGCCTTGAACACCAGGCTAAGGAGTAAGAATTATTCAGTAGGAAATGAGGAGTCATTTATTTATTCAACAAATATTACTGAGTGCCTTCTAAGTGCCAGGCACTGTTTCAGATAGCTGGGACATATCAGTGAATGGAGTGGAAAACAGAATTTTAGAAAAGTACCAATGTAACCAAGACTAGGTTTTGGGGGGGTATGATGAATGTGCATCTTAAAAGTGTTTTTGTGTGTATGTGTTTGGGAGAAGATGATCAGGAAGACTAGGGGGCTGACAGTCAGAAGGCCATTGCATTATTAGGGGGCTGAGGGCCTGATACATGACGGGGAATTCAGGCCTGAAGCCTGGACAAGGTGTCTAAGGTCTGAGATAACAGATGGGAGGTCCCTAGTGTAGGCCAGGTGGCTCAGTGTGTGGGCTTCTGGCAGAGAACCTGGGAACACTAGCTTTTAGACTTCATCCCAACATCAGCCGACTCAATGGGCCTGCAGTCAGGTGACCTGAGGTTAGTCCCATGTTCGTGACCAATGACCCGAGGAGCCATGAAGAACCAAACTTCTCTGGATCTCAGATTTTTCTTAAAGAATAAGAGCGTCACCCTTGATGATCTCCAGGGCTCTGTCAGCTCTAATGTCCTGTATTTTTCATGTCATCACAAAGAGAAGAATGAATGGGACTTCCTTTCCCATTACAAACGTATTACGCAGTAGATTCAAAGAGAAACCACTAAGCATAGGATTCAGATGTGCAGGATAATGTATGAGAAGATTATTTACATTCATATCCTTTTTGAGAAAGTGCATATTGAATTTTTAGCCAAATGTATGTGTCAAGACCTGAAAATGGGTTACTCAAATAATTGCCTTCCATACATGCAGCTGTTCTAAAGCATAAACCACACTCGTCCAGTATAACCATCATCTGTTCCATAAAGAACATGAACATTCATCTGGCCCTTATTTTTAGAGTAAAAGGTCAAATGCACAAGGGGTGAAATGCAGTCGAGTCCACTGTGCCAGAGGCAGACAGGGACGGGAGGCCAATTATAAATCATATATCTGGACTTTTGGGTATTTAAATTAGATGGCTTAGAATACCAAGGGAAATAAATCATGGACTACCCAAGTGGCAAAGAGAAGCCACAAAAAGCTCACCTTTCATTTGTTCATTCACTTAGCGAATTGCTCTCACAAAATAAATCACCAAAATAAATAAGACTGACTCATTTCCCATTTTTCCCATTGCTTGTTGGAGTTTGGATCTTTCTCCCTCCCCTCCGGGTCATGGAATGCATGAACTTCAGGCTTACTCTTGTGTGTGAGAAAAGCCCTGCATGAAGATAATGAACTCTATGTTAGAAGCAATGGTAACTTTCTTGCACCCACGAGTAACGGGCACTGAAGCCAGGCTCCCTGAGCTCTGATCCCAGCTCTGCCACTAAGTGACTTAAGGCCAAGTTACTGAGCTCCTTTCTGGCTCAGTTTCCCCTTCATAGTGTTGTGATAAGAATGTTGCTATTTCTACATTGCTTTGAACAGTGTTTGCTGTACAGTAAGCACTATATGTGTGTTTATAAAATAAATCTTAGTTGCTACAGGCAACACAAGGCAGCTGAGAGCAGTCACAGATTGATTCTCTTAAAGGATACTTCCTCTCTGCTCATCCTCCTCACTTAAAAGTACCAGGGACAACCATATGTTAGACAAGGCAAGGATCAGCTGTTCTCCATTTTCACTTAGAAAAAGCTGGGAGGAATTTACATGGAAAAACCTCTTGTCTGGATTGCTGAAATAAAAATGACACTTCTCTTTAAAAAGGAGATATGAGTTTGTTGGTAGAGATGAAATTAGAATGCTCTGGCACGGGTGCCTTCCTTCCAGCTGCAGAGTCTGTAATTTCAACCGTTTGCTTGCGTTATTTGAACCCATTTTATTCTGAGATATTCTGGTGTATGAGGGGTTGAGTTGTATTTGTGTGTGTGTGTGTGTGTGTGTGTGTGTGTGTGTGTGTGTGTGTGTGTGTGTAGGCATGGTGCTTCAGTGTCTGAGTCTGTGTCATTTCAGCAACAACACTTAGAATTGTGATCTAGAACAAGTAACCTAATTTCTTGAGCCTCAATTACTGGAACTTGACAAGTGGTCTCTTGGGTGCTCTTTTCTAGATGAAGACCTATAATTCTAAGTGGCTGGTATGATTTATTTTCATAACAATGACCCTTGCAGGCTGCTGCCACTCTGCTGTAGCATAAGAAATTAAGAGCACAAATACTGGACTTAGACCCTATGTTCAAACACCAGCTTTGCCACTTATTATTTGGTGACCTTGAAAAAATACCCGAACCTCTCTAAGCCTCAGTTTGCCTATCTGTAAAATGGTGATAATGATAACAACAATATCTATTTTATCAGGTGCCTGTGAGCAACAAATGAGAATACTCAAGAAGCACTTAGTATGATGCCTGACAGTCAGTGCTCATTAAATAATAGCTATTCTTGTCCTCAAGTGCCCTGTGAGATCTTAGGGTTATTCGTCTTTGGATTGTGATGGGCAGTTTATTAGCTGGTTTTTATATTAGCTTTTAAAATCCCCAGTGAGAACTCTTTGAAAATATGCCATCTGCCTCCTCCATTGTTGTTCTTCTCCCCTCCTTCTCCTCCTCCTCCCCCCTCCTTTTTTAAATTTCAGAACAAACCAGCTATTTTAATGTGTGTGTGAGTAGCTGCCTACTATTCATCAGAAGGGATTCCAGGGCTTTTTGTCCGGAAGAATTTATGTCAGGATGCTTTCGTCAGGGAGCTGCCTGTCCTGTTCTTTCTTTTCCCTGGACAGCCCGGGATGATTGGGGCTTCCAGTACCTCCGAGGTGGTGGGATAGGGCGGGGGGTGGGGAGTGTGTGAGGGTGCTGGGAGCTCAGTCCAGGGCAGCAGGGTGGAAGAGTCAGCAAGGAGAATCAGAGTGGGAGTTCTGGCCTTGGCCCTTCCAATCACTAGCTATGTGACCTTGCACAGGTCATTTAAACTCCCCGACTGTACTGTCTTCCCCTGAGACATGCCAGGGCTAGCAATGGGCAAGAAAACAGGAAGACAGTTCACCCAGGAGGATGAACAGTATATACATTGTACCCTTCACTAGTTATCAAGAAAATGCAAATCACAGGAATACAAACACATCAATTTTTACCATTATTAAAAAAGAATTTAAGAACAACATTGCTTATCTTTTATATTACTGGGAGCATGGCAAATTGGTACAACTGCTTGAGACTGAAAAACAATTCCTATTGTGTTTCATGAAAGAGAATGAGGTAAACTTGGGTGTGAAGTCTCATCTTTACAACTCACTAGTTTTGAGGCTCAACTTGTCAAGACTCCATTTCCTCATTGGAGGAAAAATGGGTAAAATGGGGATAATAAAAATGATGCCTGTTGATGGGTTGATGGGTTGTTGGGAAGTATGTCGATAATGGGCCTAGCTAATCTTTGGCCCATTGTTGCTGCTGCTGTGAAGGTGAAGATGATGAGGAAGATGCTGCTGCTGCCTGATTCTGCCTGGCTCATATTCTAATGCCGCTGGAGAGAGAACCCATTCTCCTGTCCTTTCTTGGATTCCTTGTCAGAATCTGACTTCTCTGTGGTAGGCAGAGCAGAAAGCTGCTCAGCTGCAGTCCCACTCATCTAGTTTCCTAAGGAATTCTGACCCATGGTCTCAGAGAATCCAGGCAACTCCAAGTATGTGCCCCACACCAACCTCTCCTACTCACCCCTCCCCCCCACACGCATGCATACACACACACACACACACACACACGCCATCACCACCACCACCACCAC